>NC_085893.1:1613528-1931734 GCF_035222475.1 Podospora pseudopauciseta | reverse complement strand
TGGACAATAACAATCATCCGCGAGGTCCCTTTTACCGTGCTCCAATTCCCGCTATGGGAAGGTCTCAAGTCGTGGGGCCGCGCGAGGAAACAACGCACCGGGAGGGGACTCTTTGGTGATAGTTCCTCTTCCTCTACATCAACTGAAGTTTCCGCCCCAGAGTCGGCGCTCTACGGTTCGGTGGCTGGCGGGTTCGCCGCCGCGGTGACAACACCGCTTGATGTCCTCAAGACGAGAGTCATGCTCTCGACTGAAAAACAAAGCATGTTCAAAGTCATGACCGATATCCTGAGAGAAAACGGGATACGTCCCTTCTTTGCGGGGATAGGCCCGAGGGTGATGTGGATCAGCATAGGGGGCGCGATATTCTTGGGGAGTTACCAGTGGGCGGTGAATACGCTTTCTGTAGGTGGAGAGAAGAAGAGGGGGGAAGAGAGTGTCTTATAGAGGTGGGAAAATAAGGACAGTAAAAATAATGGAGGGACGGGAACATGATAGACGAAACAACACCATGCACATAGATCTTGATACCCCTAGTTGTGTTGTGCGATCAAACTGAGCGCCTGTATATAATATGTACATTTACTACGCTAAAAAAATCACCAATAATTACCATTCGCCGGCCCTGCAAAAGCCAACCCACCCAACCAACCATATACAAACTCTACCTTCCTTCAACTCCCATAAACACCCCCACACCATCAAACACCATTAAACACCAGGCGTCCCAACCTCCTCACTCTTCTTCCCCGCCTGCTCCTCCTCCTTCACCACCTCCTCCACCTGCTCCGTCAACTTAATCTCCTTCCTCCCATTCGCCCTATAATGAAGAACAATATCACTCCCCCCCCTCCAAACATGCGTCCTCAGCGTCGCAAGCGTCATCTTATTCGGTAACATCTGTTTTGTCTTATCAGCACCACCCCCACCTTCCCTTTCCCACCCCCTAGTAGTACTCACCTGTTCGTTACACCACAACTCCAAATACTCCTCCGGCCTCATCACCCCCTCCCCAACCTCTCCTCCCTCCCGTTCCACCCTCTCCACCTCCTCCTTCCACTCCCGATCAATCCTCTCAGCCACATACCCCAAAATCTTCTTCACCCTCAGCATCCTATTCGCATTGAGCCTATTATTCCCATCCGGCGCCGCCACCAGCTCAGGCAGCTCCCCTTTGTACGGAAACAGCACAAAGCTGACCTTCACCGCGTCCTTGACTGGGAGAACATTCTGCAGCAAACACTCCCCAAGCCACTTCGGTCCCTTCTGTTCAATCTCATCCGCATCAGTACCCACACTCCCCACCGTCCCACGATAAACTTCCGCCGAGCCGCCAGAAGTTTCTTCCTGTATAATGACTTTTGTCCCAGGTGGGAGTTTAAGAACCGGAGTATCATTCGGTAAAGAGGGCGTTATTTTCGTTTCGACAATCTGGCCTGGGTTGTCAACAAGCTCTTCTTCGTATTCCGCTTTAATCTTCTGAACGACGCCGCCAAGGTTGTCGTCAAATTCCCTTTCGTGTTGGCTGCCATTCGACTCTGACTCCTCGGCCTTCTCGTCCAAGGCGGCAGGTTTCTCTGCTTGGGGTGTAGATGCCGAGCGACCCAGCTTCATGCTGAACCCGCCCATTCGAAACTTCTTCATTCCACCAAACGGCGTGCTGGGAGTCTTCCCACCGTCCTTTTCCTTGTCCTTGGCATCCTTCTCCTTCTCTTTGCCATTGGTTTCAGTAGCACCTGGTGTCTTGGCTGGTTGCTCAGGGCCGGGGGTCGGGGGCACCTCGGCCGCGGGAGTTTGAGCTAGTCTGTTGCTCTGATCTAATCCCGGCGTTTGTATCGCATCGGCGAAATAGTCTTCGCGTTCTTGTGAGGGTCTGCTGACTTGGGAAGTTCTCTTCTCAAGTGGGCTGAGTGGTGTGGTGAAGCCTCCATCCAGGAAAGGAGCCATTGGTGAACCGGGGGTAGCAAGACCGATGGCCATCCCAGGAGTCATGGGTGGGTAGTTCATGCCAGCAGCCTTCGGTGTAGCTGACGATGAGGGTTCAGAAAACTGCCATCCAGCTGGTCCTGGAATACTAATCGCCAGTGGAGGCAGCATCCTACCGCCGCCTGCCGTCTTTTTGAGCACCTCTTCGTTGAGCTTGTGTCTGAAGGCCTCGTCACGGCGGATTTCTTCGTCGATGAGGTTGGCAAAGAGATATCTGAGGACCCATTTCCCAAGGTTGACTAGAATTTGTCAGCTGCAATCCGACCTTCCTCAGGTTGGAAGGACTTACTCCTCTGGTCTTCTCTAAACTCCGTATTTTCCACAGAGCTCAACTCATCAGCGTACATCTCTGCATCAAAGCAATTGTAAGGTTCCAACACAACAGCAAGATTGCCCGAGCTGGTGTCAATCGAGCACCACGGCGCCACGGCCTCCTTAGTGTTAACCTGTGGCACGATGGTCTCAAGGTGATGCTTTCCAAACTCTTGAATCGGTCGGCACTTCAAAGGGTCAATATCGTCGCACATACAAAACAAAGTGGGAGAGGGAGCATACCTGAATCAAATCCCACAACAAGACCTCACCAGCAGTATCCAGGGTCAGCACTCGTCTCCGATCATTCAACAACCTGTGCTTCACCAGCCCAAACTGGCCCGCTATGGTCTCCTCTGGTTCATGCTGTATTGGCTCAGGGAGCTCCACCATGTTGAACGCCGGCTCCGGGACCTGTGAGCCTGGACTGACCGAATTCTCATCCACGTTACCGCTACCCAACGTAAAGGGAAGAGGAGCCGTGTTCGAGATTCTCAAAATGGACTTCTCCGAAATGTTTCGCTTATGCCGGGGCTTGTACGGGGATTCGGCTCCAGACGCAGGCGGCACCATAGTCGACGACAAAGATCCGTCCCGACTCCTAATCGTGGCCAACGATGCCCGATGTGCCCTGAACGCCTCTGGCAGTTGCGTATGATCACTCGAGTCCACATTCTTCCATCTGTTGATCGATGCCCTGCTGGTTGATGTCCAGATGCTGTCTCCCCAGGCCACTACTCTCGTGACGCCATCGTTTTCTTGAGCGACAGCTAGCGATAGCCCGTTGTCAAACTCCCCATTCGTACCCCTGACATCCGTCTTGACCACCAACCCCGACCTGTCAGCGCTGTAAAAGGTGTGCAGCGAAGGGTCATCCGAGAACAGCGCCCAAACACTGCTGTCATGCATGGTAAGTGTATGCATACACCTTCCCGCCGTGACGCTCCACACCTTGACCGTCTGATCAGAACTAGCAGACATGATCAAGTCCCCATTCTCGCTGATCAGAATCGACCTGATCATGTCCGTATGACCAACAAACTTGGTGATACGTTTACCAGTTTTTGGATCCCACAACCGTACTGTCGACTCGGGTCCGCCGTTGGCGACAACGTTGTGTGTTACCCCCATGGCATAGATGCTGCCCTTCTCAGCCACCTCTTCACCTCGGGCGTCAATCTCGAGGATGTTTCCGCCTCCTGCCAGGTCCCAAAAGTTGATCTTGCGGTCGAGGCCGCCCGAGGCTACCCAGTTTGTGTCTGCTGTTGGTGTCGCGACGCATTTGACATAATCGGCATGCTGGCCGATGGTCACCGGGTCGGCCGGTGTTTCGGCTAGTGGACGCCATAGCTTGACAAACAGATCCGAGGAGCCTGATACAACGGCTGTATGCTTCTCGGCGAGCGTAATGTCGTTGACCCAGTGGGTATGCGCTTGTGATTGTGCTCGAAATGTGGTTGCCCGTTTGGATGTGCTGGCGCTCATCGTCTCGTCGATCATGGCGGAGTGGGAGGTCTGGGGGGCAACGAGATCTCGGTTGAGATCCCAGGCGCAGAGGACACCATCGCGGCCGCCGGAGTATCTGTGGGGAGCATATGTCGGTAAGTAATGAACTTCTGGGGGTAGGTTCGGTATATCTGGAGCGACGCTCTCACAGGATGCTGTTTGTCTGGTCGATGGCAAGGCCGTTCACGCCGAGTCTATGGCCGCCAGGAGAGGAGTTGGGGTGTTCGAGGACTATCAATTGGAAGCGTCAGATGGAGATGTGTCTGTAGGGATGCTGCAGGACGACGCATTGGTAGCACAAACCATAGCTGATTCTCTGGCGGGCCTTTTTGGACATGGCGAATGGATAGCCCGTTGGGTGCCAACCATGTGATTGCGCGGTAATGTCAGTGGATATGATACTTTATGGATGAAACGTCCAGAATGATACTAGTAGCAGTCAAAGTATATCTGAAACCTAGTCTCAAGTGAGAGATAATCAATGGATGAATATTGAAGTTGAGCTCGTGTTCACAGGCAATTGCGGGGTGGTATTTTGGGGCGCGCGGACAGCTCCAAAGCTCCCCCAGATCAGCGGGAGCTAAGCGCGTTCCTGGTGCTGCTGCCAAGGATGCTTCAGTGGGGACTGCCCCATGTTCTGGAAGTTCGAAACCTGGCAGATCCACGTGATTGGGCCTGCCAAGATATCCAACGTCTCTTTTCTCTCTCCACTCTCAGAGTCATCATCATGTCTTCACACTGGTCACTTGTTCTCAGGAAGATTCTCAGAGGTCTGTGATATCCCGCTCAAATCAGCAGGCAATGTCTTCCATTGTGTCCCTTGGGTATCTCCCTCCACCCCTTCCCAAACTCCACAAACTCCATATCGTTGTAAAAATACAAATAAGATACAGGGAAGGATCCTTCTCTCCTTCTCACTTCTCCTCTTTCTTCACCCCATGGGTCTTCTTGTCATCTCGGGCAGAGCCGGAGGGCGCGGGCGAAGCTGGTCCCAGACGGGCAGGGTTCCGGGCCGGGATGGCCGGCGACGAGGGAACGGCAGGAGGCGGCCGGGAGGGAGGGGCCGGTGGCGCGGGTCGAGTGGGCGCGGGTCGAGTGAGCGCGGGCGGCGAGACGGGGCCCGGCAGCACAGGCGGGAGCGAGAACGGCAGATACGGAACCGCAAGCACACCACCAGAGAGGGAAGGTCGAGGGCGCGAGCCGACGACAACGCCAGAGACAGCTCCACCGAGGACAGAGCCCCGGGCAGCACGGCGGTTGGGGTTCGCCCAGTTGTGGCCTATCACTTGAAGTTAGCAAAGTCGGCCATCTGAATCGGTGGGAAACGACTTACGAAACACGGGAGGAGCAGGGTAGCCATACGGATTGTTTGGCTCGAGGTGGTCGGCTTCAAGGAAAACGTCAGCAAATTTTCGATCCAAGAACAGCACCTGCTGGGACAACTTACCAGGACGAGGCAGAGACTCTTCCCCGGCAGAAACCGACGCAGACGAGGGCGCAGCAGATGCAACCGACGCAGCCGACAGCGACCGTTCCTCCAAAGAGGGCCGGCCCGGAGGCGCAAGATTCTCTGTGGGCTGCGAGCCCAGGGACGGCGACGACGAGAGAGCGTTGCCCTGCGAAGGGCTGGCGGTTGATGAAGCCATCATGGTGACGGCAAATCTGTTGCTTTTGGTGGGAAAGAGAGAGTACATCCCAGGCCTACGTGTGTGGGGATTTATTTGTACTCTCTCCTGCCGGTCTGTGCTCGCTGCCTCACCAGGGCTTCCGGTAGCTTCTGGCCCTGGCTTCGTCTCCGTGTCGGATGCCACGATTGGCTCGACAGCACCGAGCGGAGAACGCGGCAGCGGGAGCTCAGGCCGGCTGCTGGCGGTCGCCGGCGTTTGGCTTCGGGCCCGGACGGGCAGGCGTGGCACCGGCGGCAGAGGGAACGCTGGTGGGGGCGAGGGCTGTTCGAGGGTGATCCCTCGAGGACGGGCAGGTAAGGCTGGCTCTGATAGAGGTTAGCTAACTTTCTAAATCAGCCGTGTTTGGTCAGAGCTGGGTTTGAGAACCCCCAGGTTCAGAGCAAAGGTAAGAGGACCAAGACAAAAAAGATCAATCAACATCGTTACTTGCCAGTTGGAGCAGCGGTCGAAGGACCCCAAGCAGCACGAGCTCTGGTCATCGGAAAGTCGCCACCCCCTTCACAATCATTGAGGTCAGCCATAGCCCCTTTGAATTGAAGAGTGTTGATGAGGATATCACTTACTTCCGATGTCACCAAGCAGGTGCTCGAACTGGTCGATCATCCCAGCTATCTCTTGCAGAGTCACCTCCTCCTCCTCGTCATTGCGGTTTGGTTCTGCTTACATCTGTGGTTAGTCGGTTCATCCGAGACACAGTCAAGTCAACCTGATGATCACGACTTACGTTTTGACATGTTTGTCACTTTGGTGGTTTGCTGTGACTGTTGATGTTGGTGTGATGGGTTCAACTCAGAAGGTCGAAAGAGAGAGAGCAAGAAGAGAGGTCGGACAGGAGGGATTTTTCAATTTTCCAAGGCCACCAGAGTGTGCACGACTGCAGTCGGTCTTCGTGAGTACCCTCCTGGCTCAAAGCAGATATCAAGTTGGTCCAAGCGTTTCACCGCCTTCGAAAGATCAAAATGGAAGTCAAGGAGCAACAGCGACGGTAGGGGCTGATTGCTGTTGGACAGAACGGTAGGGTTCTTTGGGTTCTGGACATGCACGCGCATGCCTGCCAGTCTGCATCACTGCAAAGAAGGCTTGTGTGCTTCAAGATATCTAGTGAGTGCTCTGACCTCTTTCCAAAGAACTGTTACTCGACTTCATCAAGCTCCAAATACAGTAAAAATGGCCTTTTCACGAGAATCTTCTCCGGTTAATGTTGTTTGAGTTCTGTTTCTCAAGCCAATGCTCTGTCTGTCAATATATAACTCGAATTGAAGCACGCAATGTTCAATGAACTCCTTATTGTGCGCTACTATTTCAAAGCCATGGTGAAGTCTGTTCATTACTTAGTCTCACATATGTGTTGCAGGCAAGTCCGGATCGTAAGAGAACTGAGAGATACACAATCATCCTACCAGCACTCTTTCAACGTGGGTGTCGGCCTCTGACAACTTGACTCATCAGTCATTTCTTTGACGTCTCGAAAAAGGAACTATCTTTATTGACGAGCAAACACTTAAAGTCACAGAATTCACATAAATAATCATTTCTGGCATGGAAGTGCGGTTGCTGGAGGGATGGTTGTCATAATGCCAAGGCTGGATTCAGGAGTGACCCCTTTTCCAGAACTGAATCTTGGCATCTCACAGTCAACAAGAACAAAGATACATCATGACACCTCTGAACAAGGTGAATCTTCCATGACTTGATAGCCCATGGTTCTTTTGTGGGCCTCTAGTCAGGAGCTGATCACCTTTGGCTTGTAGTTCTTATCATAACGTGGGTTATGTTCAAGGCGTTAACTGTTTTAAAGTCAGCGATGACAACGCGATAGGTTCATCAAATGATGACATTATTGTTGTGACTATACCAATCTCTGCCAGATGTACTAGACTTCCATGTAAATATCCCCCCCTCCCTCAGAATTTCTCCCGAGCTATGGATTCCTGTTAGAAAAGGATCATCATTGTTTATTATAAAGTATACCAGAAGGTATTAAAGATCACGATTTTGCATCTTGATGATCCAGGTCTTTACGCATAGTACCGCTGAATGATTATTTGTGCTTATATTGGTCAGCATATAAATATATCAACCACTCCTCTTTACTGAGTACATATATCTCACCTCACCTCTTTGCGATGCCACATGGAACTTGGCTTATTGGTCAGTCATGCACCTGCCCACTCACCTACTTCTACACTCGTCTTCTAACCTAAGACACCGCTCTCCAGCTCCGACGGTCTCGAATAGACATCCTTCCCAGACCTTTCTCAAATTGTGCAGCAGTCGTCTCACCCGACATGAGAGCCTGCCAGAGGATACTGAAGACCCAACATATGTATTGCTTCTCGAGGATGCAGTGTCTCCTCCATCGCTGGGGGGCGACAATAACGCCGAGAATATTTGCTTAGTGGTCGACTTTTTCAGCAACCTCTGACCTCAATCGTGCTTGATCTACTTTTAGGGATCAGTTGTGAAATTTAATTATGAATTATCTGACCCTGTTCGTCACGGCACTATCCTAGTTTGAGAGCCACACGTTGTCCTTTAGTGATGTGACTGGCAGAGGGACAAAAGGCTCGCTCGGAAGTGCTACAACTGCGGTGTTATGGCTGAGAACACCGGATCTTGACGATTGAAGAGATTGTGCCAGTACCGCTTGGTTTTGGAAATAGGATTCCCACATCTAATGGTGAAATTACCGGTCTAGATGGCCCTCGCTTTGAGAAATTAAACAACATCACTTACTGTTTGGTTCTTTGGTGTTAGGTACCTTAGGTATGTGAAGCCAAACATCTGGATCCTTTCAAACGCTACTTTCCATACTCTTTTCCTCTTTGACTAGGTTTGTTTGCCCTACTTTGAAGGCAAATCACACACTGATTCCGTACGGACTTTTTATTGCAGCCTGGAGGAGCTCTTCTTTCATTCGCGCCTTCCTGGCCTAGTTCTCATCAAAATCCCCACATAACATACCCTATTCAGCGTATCCGTTTACTACCTAAACTCTTTCCTTCGTTGAATTAGGTATCTCTCCCCAATGTAACAGACATCCCAACCGATGAAATCCACAAGAACCCCCCCATTTTGCGGCCCCACCACTTTTAGGCTTTACAGTACTCTGGTCGAGCAACGCCACCTACGACGCCACCTCATCACCAAACTCAACACAGACCAATGCCAGCACCCAGGACGAGACCACGCTATTTGATTCGAAATTTGGGCACACATATCCGTGGCATGCGTAGTATAGCGGTATTACGCTCTGCTCTTCGAATCCTGACCACTCCACCACACAGCATATTTGGCTTTCAGCGTTTGCTTTCTTCTCTTTTCTTTTTTTTTCTTTTCTTTTCTTTCTTTATTGTTTGATTTAAGTCATTATATAGCACACCCTCTCTTCTGATCCTGCCTCCCATCCAGCGGTATTCGGTAGATGCCGGACGACAACTTGACATACCACCTGACACCCGTCACCCAAACATACCTAGGTACCTTACCTTTTGCGCTCAACCCTGAGATTATGTGCAGCACCTTGTTCATTTTCCCAGCTCCTACGAGACTTCACCATGCAGGGAAGGGACCCCAACATTTTTCCATTTCTCCAAAGTCACTCTCGTTTTCGGTTACCATCTTACATTCTTCCCCGAAGCTACCTGTCACAAGACGATCGACAAGAAACCGACCTGAACGTGCGTCTGGGTTCCATGCATGATCTGGCGCCGGCTTGGGATCAACTCTCTTCCCTTACGCTGGGATGAGGACTTTCTCAAGCATCACATAGGGGACAGGTTTTGTCTGGTGGGGTTATAGTGGTGGCAGGACTGGTATCAGGGGTTGTGCACCTGTTTCTGCGGTGGGCGCGGGGCTGCCTGCTTAAGGTAGTTTGTCTTCTTGGTTGTGGTTGGACATTGTCGGTGGTGAATGAAGCCTTGAGATGAAGAGAAAAGATTGCGTTACCTCAGGGATCTTAACGAGGAATTGCCAAAGCAATGACGACTGTATTATCTCGTATTTTAGCCCTTCAGGATACCCAACAACAAAAGAAAATTGCAAACATTAACCGCCATCTCATGTGCTCATCACCGTTCGTATTTTCATCATCCCCTCCCACACCCCCCTTCACAAATCCCCAATCCAAACCCAAACATCACCACTCGTACTCCTCCCCTCAACCTTACTCCCCCCCTCCCCCTCCCCCTTCCTAGCAACTAAATTCTTCCTCACCCCCGGCCACCCCCCCTCGCCCCCTCTTACAACCCTCACCCCCTCCCCCCCAACCTTCAACTTCCCACTCAAAGTCCCCAAACTCACCTCCCCCTCCCAACTCTTCGGGTAATTAACCCTCACATTCCCACTGGTGCTCCCGTGCCTCCCCCGAACCACATCCAACTTGTTTTCCTTATCCCTCCCAACCCACATCACCTCCCCGACCCTAACCCCAACATTCCCACTCGTGCTCGACGTCTCCAAATCAACCTTTCTTCCCTCGGGGTTATACACCCCCCCATCCAGCACCAGCAAAATATCAATACCCATCCCCCCAGAGGTACTCCTGAACCTCGCCCCGTCCGTCACGGCAAGTTTAGCCTTGACTTTCCCAGACGTGGTGTGGACATCAACCCTGTAATCCCTCACTGGGATAACCTTCTCTGCCTTCCCGGCAAGAAGGTAACCGGCTCCTTCTGCCGCCAGGACCTGTGCCAGTTCATACGCCTCCTTCGCGGCGTCGATCGGCTCGGTAAGTTCCACCGTTCCGGAGGAGGACTTCACATTGAGGATGGCAGGTTTGGGGTGTGAGGGGTCGAGGTCTGGCTGGGGGAGGATGGTGACTTTGATGTTACCTGCTGTGGACTCAAAGGAGAGGTAGTTGTACAGCGGCCAGGAGCCGGATATCGGGGCTGAGGTGGTGGTGGTTTCTATGAGGGGGGAGATGAACTTGAATGACGGGGAAAGGGTTAGGGACTGAGACCCCGAGCCGGCAGTATCAGAAACAATAGACCCAACAGTGGAGGACAGGCTGGTCGACTCTGCGATGCTCAAAGACAGGTTATCAACCAAAAGGATAGACAAAACAGTTGTTTTGACTGAGAGGGTCAACAGCGACGAGGAGGGGGGGGTCCAAACCGTGGCGGTTAGGTGGATGCATGGCCAGGGTGTGGTTTGGTCGTTGGTGTCGTCAGAAAGCAAAACATTAGGAATGGTGACGACCAGCTTTTGGGAGGTCTCCTCCCAGGTGATGGCAGCAGCGATGAGGTCGTTGTTGACTGTTGTTTCCACCACCAGCTTCGGGTCAGGGTGGTCAGCGTCAGTCTGTCGGAAAATAACCGAACCGTGGATCTGGATGGGTTTGTAGGAGTGGTGGTCGTTGTTGTGGGAATTGTTTTGGATGATGGTCAGGGGCTTGTCGGACGAAAACAAGACGTCAAACGACTCAGGATCACGCGTGATGCGGTCCGTCCCGCAGGAGGAGCCGTCCTGCCAGGGGAGTTTGTTGTCAAGATCGGGGTAGGTCATCTTGGGTGGTAGGTGGAGGTGTGGTCGCTGGAAGCTTGTTAGTCTGTGAGATCTCGGGCAAAAGAACCAGGCAGCAGCGTGTATTTATGATGAGTGGTGGGGGGATGTGCCAATTGGAGAGAGCGTTACGCAACCCTCCATCGGACAAAACAGCACTTCAGATGAAAAGACGCGTAACACTGACCTCGTCTCTCACGCTATTGATGAGAGTGGTGAGGAACCCGGTAGACAGCAAGACCAATCCCACCGCAAGAAACGCAAACTTGCAATAACTCCTGTCAAATGACGATATCCTGTTCTCAATTCGTTCCCTCCATCGGGGGCTGTCTTCACCAGAACCACCATTGCCAGAGTCTCTCATGCTTTCAGGCTCATGGCCCAAGAGCCCCTGAGTCTCCCCCAAGCGTCCCATTGTACCAGTCGGTGCCGAGAAAGTACTGTAATTCCTGGAAGCGTCGTGCCCACCTTGCAAACTCTGAGGCGACGTGGGTGAAGGTGTATAAGCCGGCGGGGCGTCTTGCGGTACCAGTCTCGAACTCTCACCCTGGTACGCAGCTCTGTGTGGGTATGGCGTATATGATCTTGTAGACAGAACCGATGGTCCAGCAGATGATGATGATGGCGACGAGGATTGGGCGTACGTACCCGGCCTCGAAAACGAACCACTATATCCATGAGCTCGAGAGGACCCAGTATACGCAGACGAGTTGTACCCAGAACTCGTCAGCCCCCCAACCGAGTAGTCCTCCCTCGCAACCCCTGGCACTCGTCTCTCCAACTCGGCCTCCCGTGCCTTGCTCGCCGCGGTGGTGAGGCTCGGGTCCTCAACCCAGACATTCGGCACATGCGGCACGTTGGATGATGTCGCAACAGCAGACGTGTCGGATGAGGTATCATTTGATGACCCAAAGTAACCATCGACAGGTGACAGGGCGTCAGCATCGAGCCCCTCGTCGTCGTCGTCGTCGGTGCTGGCCCGTGCATGGCCAAATTGAGGGGGTCGATGTGCCGATTGAGACAGTTCACGGCCCTGTTGACTCAGAATGTCGTCAATTGGTTCAAAATCCGATTCATCATCCACCGCCGAGTACAAGTTGTCTGAGAACGGCATGGTTGGCGATGACTTGGTACACACTTGGCGGCGCTGTTAACACAAGGCCCCTGATCGCCAAGGCGCTTTGACGCGATGGAAAAAGCTTCTTTGGACGACTGCTTCACAGCATTCACCTGTTGCAACAACACAATTGAGCGACTGACAGGGTAAATTCAGCAAAAGTTGAACGAGCATAGATTCGGGAAGGAGTTATGGTGTAGGTAGTCAAAATTCACTGACAGGGAATGAATCCTGCCTCATCAAAATGTTCACCAGTGACCTCACCTGGATAGCGATATGGTGTGTAGATTGCCCATCTGTGCGCTGTTATCAGCAGAGGAGGGGTAACACAAGTCCGAGGTGCTCATGGCTTCGTCAGCTAGAGACCTTGCCGGGATTTTCACGGTCGAGGCCACTGAGCCTCGAGTCCAAATCAGGAAGCTGCAAAGGCAATGAATGATACCATACGGCTCGCTTCGTGCGGGGGAAGCCACTCGACCTCCAATGTGAATCAAGATTGACAAGTTGGAGAACTCAAGGAGGGGTAGTTATCAATCTCCCAAGCTTACGAATGCCTACATGAGGTGACGAAGTTGGCCGAAAATCACTACACTCCAAAGAACGAGCCTCGTCAGCCCGGCGTGTTGACAATTATTCTCTTTTATTGTGATGCCGTGAGCGGTTCTGATCTCACCAGTCGACAAACGTCGTCTATGATCTTCATTCACAAGCTCCCCCTTCTTTCGCCTTCTCTCTAATGTGGTATCTCCGGTGCAAAGAGCATCCCAAACGCCGTGGCAATGTAGCCAGCAAAAAGCTCAATCAGCCCAAGATTATCCTTCTCCTATCCAGACGCCAAGATGATGCTGAAATGTCGTTCGTTTTCCCCATAAACAACTCGATATGCCTCCCTAACTTCCCTCTACTTCCCCTTATGTACTTTTTGGTGGTCGATCTTGTCGACTAATTAAGCTTCAAGAGCTTTTTCATGTTTTCGTAGCACACCCAAGTGATGCTGAGCGCGGGGGCCACCTTGAGGATGTTGGGCGTCAAGCCCTTGTACAATCCGCGAACCCCTTCATTCTTGACTGTCCTCGTGGCGACGTCGACGATGCCTGTGTAAGTCGGCGGGTGCATGGCTGTTCCCTGGGTTTGCAATCGGGTGCGAAGAACGTTCAGAGGGTACACCATAGTCGCGCCAAGGGCTCCGGAAGACGCTCCAAGAACAGCAGTGGCGACGTTTCCGATCTTGGCGTCCTCCTCATGGATTCCGTAGTATTTGGCCATGGTCTTGATGTACTTCTTCTTCAAAAACTCGAATGTGCCGATATCGATGGCGCTGTACGGAAACATGCCGATGAGACCTAGCCCGAGGCCACGGTACGCTGCGCGAAGTCCGCCGTCCGCCCACATTGTCTTGGCCGTTTTGAAGAGCAGAGCATTGCCCTGCAAGCCGCCCTGAACTGTCTCGCATTGGAGCCTGAACTTGAGAGTATCGACAGGGTAGACGCAGAACTGGGCTGTCATTCCGCCAATGCCACCAGCAACGAATTTGGAAACGGTGCTGATCTGAGTCGGGTCGTCATGGCCTTCGTAGGCTGCCAGGAAGCGCTTAGACGCTTCATACGAACCAAACTGCAAAATGGTCAATACTCGATGAGCTTAGCTTTGGTAATTTGACAGCTACTTACCCGAATGGCAGACTCCGGCATGATTTTGACAACATTCAAACCGTTTCCTGCAAGTTTGTTAGCGTGTTGTCCAAGCAGAAAGAAATATGAGATTTGCTCACCTGCAAAGAAGGTGCGGAAGCCACCTGTTTTCCACAAGGTTACCACCGCGTCGATGATCGGGCCACCAGCATTTCGCAAGGCAGCAAACGGCCGGCCGCTCTTGGCGGCGGTGAGTACCGGATTATCGACATTCTTTGTGTTCACGAGGAGATAGACCTTCAAGCGGTCCAGAGGAGCGGTAGCTGTTCGTGAGACACCACCAGAGACGGCGCCAGCGAGGAAGTAACCTGGTTCAGGTAGTAAATCTGTCAGTTTCGTTTGCACCTCCTCTGAGACCTCTTCGGCCATGACAGAAATATCCTCGGGCCCGTCCTCGTAAGACTCGTAATATGGTATTGGCTGGTTGGTGGTGCTCGGCATGATCATTTGCTGAGCCGAGCTGGCAGCGCCGCCGTAGCGAACGCCAACTGCAGCGGATGAGAGAGCCATATCGGATCCTGGCTCGTTCTCGTGATCGGGGGTTAGATGTTGTTTCTGGTGGTGTAATTGCGACTCTAACTGTGAGCGAGATTGCGGTTTGTGGTAGTGTTGCGGGGCGTGTGGTGAAGCAGGCACTTCAGGTTCGGCGACGACCGTCGTCTCTGGCGAAGGCCTCTGTGTGTACTTGATGGTGGTTCCCTCGGGGTTGACAATCCTCAAAAGTGAACCAAAGAGAGCTTGAAAGAGGAATCCCGTCGTACCTAAACCCTCTAAAGTGTCATCACTAACCAGCGAGTCTCCCTCTGCATTGACGGTAACGATCGAAGAGTAAAACGATAAAACAGCCTCGAGCGGGGAGTTGTGGTGGTGGGTGGGCATGAACAGAAGAAAGTCTCTTTAAAAGTTGTTAGCGTCTGAAGTGAATTGAGGCCTTGATCAAGCTCATGTTGCCCCCATTCATGTGCCCCGCCATTTACGTAGTAAATATGAATGGCACCTGCCACCAAATTCTGCCAAGCCCAGAGGTTGCTCTTCAGATGAATGTCACCAGCTCAAGCTCCAGCCACAGAATTTTGAGCAGTGTGCCGCCACGAAGAAAATAACAAAACAGAATTACTTGACTTTAAAGAAGCCGCCCAAGGAAAAAAAAAAGCCAAAGAGACAATCGGGAATTGAAGTGAAGAATCTCAATGAAAAAGCAAAATCCACAGTGGGTGGGTCGCCCCAGTCTTGTCCAAGGGTGGCACATGAAATCGGCAAAAAAGGGGGCCAACAGCAACAAGACCAAGTAAATAACAATAGGAAATAACGTACCTCCACTCGTCAAAACTGATGAACCCGTCGTTGTTCATGTCTATTTCGTCAAAAAAGTTGGCCAACCTCCTCGAGGGCACTGACAGGCCGGCACGCCGAAAGGCCGTCTGCAGCTCCTTCTTGTCGAGCCGGCCGTCCTGATCGCGATCGATAGCCTTGAAAAGCAGACTAAGCTGCTTTTCCGCCGTCTCGACGAAAGTTCGGAATTCTAGTTGCGCATCATTTCAGCCTCCTTCATTTCCACCAAGTCCTGGGACAGCGTAGAAACCCACCTTCATACTGAATCTTTCCATCCCCATTCGAGTCCACGGCCTTGATGATCTCCTTGAGCATATGCTCGGCGTTTTTCATGGCTGTACACCCAACTGTGTAAGCAAGAACCAAAAATCCCCAGACCAGGGGGGAAGCGCTCTCACGGTGGTCTATCCTCTGTAACCCCTTTTGCAGCCCCTTGTAGTCAAGCTCCCCGTGTCCAGCGGGATCGAGCTTCTGCCATAGGTCCTCCACGCGCTTGTCGCGCTGGTTCTGCGACTCCGCCATCTCTACCTCCAGTTTCGAAACAACATCAGAAACCTTCATTCCCGCACCCCCACTATCTCATCGTATGTGGTTCTTCGGCTGCGACGAGGGCGTTTCGACATGCAATAGTCGCAATCGCGGGGGAGATCGTATCGAATCGTATATGGCAGTATCAGGCGCAAGGTTTAGGAGCGGTAGCTAGCAATGACAGCGGGTAGTTCGAGTCGCGCTTATGACGTATGAGGGAAATTCCCCAGCACCCAAGGCCAGTGGTAAAAATAGATCAACAGTCGTTTAAATGTCAACGGGTTGAGACAGTGTTTGAGCCAAGGCTAACGGCAGGTCATCGTAGCAGAGAGAAACGGCCCAAAAAGTGATCGACGCTTGAAGGTTCAGCTCCGACTGTCTGGTTGTTGCATGGCGGTTGCGATAAGAATCGGAAAATATAGAGGGACCCTCTTCTTTCACAGCTTCGAGGCTGTTGTTGCCGGGAAATCTTGGGGTGTTCGGGATCCGCAAGGGGTGGACAGCGGCAGAAACCAAAAGGCGGGCCGAAAGCAGGTGTCCAATGAATTGAGCACGAGATAACAACCTAGATATCAGATATCTATATTTGAGTCAAGGTACCTTCCATCAACTCGCTCAGCTGAGCAGAGGCTCTTTATATACAAAACGCAATATTCAATAGAACTTTCTTCTAAACAGCCAAGACCAGTTGTTACGTACTTTGACCTCCTTTTTACAAGCTGCTTGCCCGCAACATCCCCGCGCTGGCCAAGAAAACTGTTAAGAGGTACCTCGTGACCTGGAAGCCAAGAAGCTGTTTGTCACTCTTACCCCACTCTGGTCCACGCGCGTCATCCTATTCCCTGTCCACTCATTGGTCAGCCTCGGCCAGGCCGCTGATGGTCGGTAGCCTCGCGCGATCGGGTAACGCGATAAGATGCGGCCTGTCAATACAGCAGCCCCTGCTTAAAAAGAACAATAATTACACCATCATCTGTTGCCAGCAAACGGCTTCCCAGAGATCCACACTTCCAATGACAGCCTTATTTGTTTTTCGGTGATACAAGCCTCAGAAGCTGCGGGCAGATGGCTCTTTTACAACATCAAACATGGCGGCCAATTACTGGGAATCGACCCAGCGGCGGTACTGGCAGTTTACCAAGGAGGAGCTGGCTGCGATGCGACAGAAGCTTGAGGATGAGGACCCGAATCTTGTCCACATGTATCCTCTGCCGCAATTGCGTCACATTAATATCTACTTAAACCAACGTATGCCCTTCTTCTTCTTCTTCTTGGATCATCGTCAATGTCATGGGTGGCTAACAGCATCTCCAACCATTAGAGTTCAACCGTCTTGCCAAGCGCCTCGGTGTACGTCAACAAGCACTGGCAACTGCTCAAGTCTACCTCAAACGATTCTACACCCGCGTCGAGATCCGCCGTACGAACCCCTACCTTCTCGTAGCCACCGCCCTTTACCTCGCCTGCAAAATGGAGGAATGCCCACAGCACATCCGGCTCATCGTCCAAGAAGCTAGAGGTCTATGGCCAGAAACCTTCCATGGTCAAGACACCTCGAAACTGGGCGAGTGCGAGTTCTTTCTCATCTCCGAGATGAGCTCCCAGTTGATCGTCCACCAGCCCTACCGCACACTGACCCAACTCCAAGGAGAATTCAATCTAACGCCAGAGGAGTCACAAGCGGCATGGCAGGCCATCAACGACCACTACATGACCGACCTCCCCCTTCTATACCCACCGCACATCATCGGGCTGACAGCCATCTTGCTGGCGATAACATGTTACAATCGCCAAAACGCAGCTGGAGGGGCCAATGCCGCGGGGAACAGTGGAGGGTTGGTAATGGCGGCTAATGCTCTAGCACATGCCCAAGCACAATCACAAGCCCGGGCCGCGGCGATGGGAGGCAACAGCGGACCGGGAACGCCAAACCTGACTCCTCAAGGGTCCTTCGCTGGGGGAAACTTCTCCTCTCAGGGGGGTAGAGAGCTCGGGGACGGGTCCAACCCCACTGACCCCAAGATTGCCAAAATGCAGCGGTTTACAAACTGGCTTGCGGAGAGCAATATTGATATTGAGGGGATGATTGACTGCACACAGGAGATCATCTCGTTTTATGACTGCCATGAGCAGTATGAGGATTTGGTTGTGAGGGATAATATTAAGAGGTTTATCAAGGCGAGGGGCCTTGATAAGTGACCAGCTGCTCACGACAAACCTTGTTCCTCACGGGAAAGGATCTGGTGGACGATATCAGGGTTTTCTTCAGATGGAGAGTCGCAAAAGCCCCTCTGCTTTTTCTCTCCAGGATAATCACGAAGCATCGTCGAACCAAAACCGGAGGCACGTGCTTTGTTTTTAGAGGCCATGCGAGTTGACGATATTATCTAGCTGGGTATTTGTACCGACTCGATTCTTATTGCCATTCAGCGCCTATTCTTTGCATGGCCTAGATGCCCGCCTTCGCTCAGCCATATTAAGCCGAGGAGACTCAACATTTCATGACTTTGTCCTTTCTCTTGAGTATTGAATCAGTTCTCGCTTTCCTCCTGCCCAGCACTTGGGATATCCCCCTCTGTTGCGCTATTCGTTCCTGAGGGGCCCGGTTGAGGAGTGTCGGCGTCGGGTTCTTCCGCAAAAGTCAATGTGATGGTCGGGTGACGGCGGCCTTGGACATGTGTGGTGAGAACACATATGGGTCTGTCGGATATAGCTTGGTACAGGGCAGTGGGGGATCCATAGGGGGTTCATGAATTTGCGGCAGTGAAGGCATGTCTTTTGTTCTTGTTGTCTGGCGAGCGCGCGACTGAAGCATTCCTCTGGTAAGAGAGGTGTTAGTGGTTGGTTGTGAGAGTGCTTGTGAGTGAGGGGACATACCATGGAACCAGCACCCGCAGCTGATGACGGTTTCGCGGTCCCAGTGGGAGGGTGTGATTTTGTCTAAACAGATCAAACATCTTCTTGAATCTGGAGGGAGGGGGAAGTTGAAGATTTTTTTTGGCGGGTTTCATATCCGAGGGGGATGGTTGTGAGGGTGGTTGTGAAAGTGAGATTGGGGGGGGAGGTGGGGGGTGAACTCATTTTGCGTGCGCTTGATGTCATATGGGGTTGGGGTTGGGTGAAGGTGGTGATGGATGATGAAGTGGTCGACGTAGTAGATGGGCGGGTGTACTGACAGAGAATAGGTTCTGTCAACCGGAGGAGTGTGCTTAAAAAAAAGAGTATGTGGAAGATTTATTTCCCAGATGAAAAGCCTCAAAAAGTCTATCTTTGCCGCGAGCTTCCAACTGCCAAAATCATCAAGCCTCTCTTCAGCCACCAACCATGAAAGTTCGTCTTGCACACAAGAAGACTTTATCTCCTCGCTGTACATGCCACGAGCTCACCACCAAGCAACAACCACCATAACACCCCAAAATGAAGAACTTGTCGAGCTACTCATCCCTTTTATACTCCCTCTACCTCCTGGTGAGAATAGTCGTGGCCTATTGCACAGCTGATATCCCTCCCGTCGTTGTCAACAACACACCCGAACCATTCACACCCCAATATGGAGAACTTGTCAAGCTATTCTTCGCTTTTATACTCTTTCACCTCCTGCTGATAATATACGATATTGATTGCACACCTGATGACCCTCCCGTCGTTAATAACAGACGCAATCGATTCAGACCCTGGGCCCCTCGGGGACAACAAAAAGGGGATCCGTGTGCTATATGTTTTGAGGCTAAGCTTCGGGGGTTGGTTAAGCTTGAATGTGGACATATATTTCACAGTGAGTTTTGACCAAAGAATGGTATGTCTAAACGGTGGGTTGACGGTTGTATAAACGCAGAGAAGTGTATCCTTCCCTGGCTGAAAATCACCTTTAGGTGTCCACTCTGTCGTAGAGTGTCGCTGTACGTGCTGAAGAGGAGGGAGAGGAAGAAGAGGATGGACAGGGCCAGGGCGGGAGTGTGTTTGGTTTTTTTGCTTGGTATATATGGTCTTGGGTTTTGGGGGTTGAGGCACTTGGTTTGAAGGCTGGGTTGGGAGGATTCGACTAGGGGGTGGGATTTTATATGGCAGACTGTTTGTTTGGTAGGGCTAACTTTGGTAGAGAGCCCTTTTGCTGGCGGGGAGGGGGTTAACCTGGGTTTGTGTGGAAGGGAGTATTTTGTGGGATGGGAGTTATATTAGAGATTCACATCCTTGGTATATAGGCGAGGGTGATACTCGTCGATCATGGCATCTGTGTAGACAACTTTTGGTCAAGCCATTGAGGCACGTTGTTACGTCTACTGGGCGCGAGAAGTTCGAGGGAAGCTGTGTTGAAAGTCGACGACAGATGCACAGGGAAGATGGAATACTTCCTCATAGGTTACTGTCATGACAAAACCTGGTCATGAGGCGATCTGGTTCAGACTCTTTGACAGGCTACTAGCTAGACATGACCATTGTGAAGATTTGGGTACCGGGTAGGTTTGTTTTTCGGCTCGCTTTACGTTTTCCATCGCAGCGAATGAAAAGTTGATAACGGTTTTTGGTTTCTTCTTCTACATGGTCGTGATAATACAGTGTGTAAGCATGGCCACGCTTTTTGTCCCTTTTTTCCACCCTTATTCCATTTCATTACACTTTCTCGCTCGCTACTTCGCTTCTGCTTTGAAATTTTGTTTTGATTATGTGTGAATCTCGAGGATAGGTAGGTAGGTACCTAGGGAGGTTCAATGGTAAAGAGCAAAGGAGAAAAAAAATGATGCTGGTTGGTTTGTTGAACAATCCGGGTATATACCGAATCCACCACACCCCTCTTTTTATCCCTCCCAGATTCCAACTGGGATCACTCAACTCCAACAGCAGAGAAGCAGTAAACCTGCTCCCTCATATAAACACGGGAACTTTAGTGGCACCCGCTCAGAAACAGCAAGTAATCGAGCCGCTCGCTTTCTTCTTTACAATCGGCTGACTTCTAGGCATCCTGTTTCTCCATGTTGTTTTCCTCTTCTTCCTTACCACCACCACTGCCACCGCACTTCCTATCCCCGGAACCCGCCCCACTATCGCCCGTCTAAGAGCTGTGGGTGAGCTTGCTGAGGATGGTGCTGCCAGCCTTGCTAGCCTTGGACTTGTCGCCGTCAAAGATGGCGAGCAGGCTCTTCCAGACCTGGCCGGGCTCCTGGGAGGCGTCAATGGCCTTCCAGATGCCCGTCTTCTGGTAGTAGTTGACCACAGGGGTGGTCTGCTTGTGGTAGGTCTCGAGGCGCTTCTTGAGAGCGTCGGCGTTGTCGTCAGAGCGTTGGATCAATGGCTCGCCTGTGATGTCGTCGGTCATCTCCTTCTTGGGAGGGTTGAACTTGACGTGGTAGCTGCGGCCCGAGGCGGGGTGGACCAGACGGCCGGTGATGCGCGCTACGAGGAGCTCGTCGTCAATCTTGAGCTCGACGGCGTGCTGGAGGGTCTGGTTGCGCTCGCGGAGCATCTTGTCGAGACCCTCGGCCTGGGGGACGGTGCGGGGGAAACCGTCAAGGATGAAGCTGCAGTGTGTCACATGTCAGGATCTGTCTCGGGAACAACTCTGCCACGTTTGAGGCATAAAAACATACCCGCCCTTGCACTCCTTGTTGTTGTCGAGCTCCTCCTTGATCATGCCAATGACAATCTCATCAGAGACGAGACCGCCGGCATCCATGATCTTCTTAGCCGCTTGGCCGAGGGGGGTCTTCTTGGCAACCTGGGACCGGAGCATGTCACCGGTGGCCTGTCGCCGGACGATGCTGTGGTCAGCGAACCGGACTCGGGTTGGTAGGGTAGATCGGGGGCCAATTGGCTTACAAGATGGCAGCAGTTGAACTTCTCCTTAAGTCTGGGCGCTTGTGTTCCCTTGCCTGTGGTGTGCAGATGCGGCGGTCAGTCACTGGTTTGGGGTTTCCCAACATTGCGAAAGCAACATCAACATACCAGCACCGGGAGGACCGATCAGAATGGCGCGGACCTCCTCGACAGTCTTCTTCTGGGAGCTGGGACCAAACTGCTTGGTCTCGAGAGCCTGGACTCTGCCCTCCAGGTTGGCAATGACGCCCTGGAGACGCTTGACCTCGTCGTCGATGTATCCCATCTTGTCGGTGTTGCTGGTCCGGTTTCGGTGACTGGTTAAAAAAAGAGATGGGCGGAAGCTAGAACTGGCCTAAAATCCGGAGACGGAGTAGGAGTCGGGAGGGAAAGAAGCGGAAGAAGAAGGTAAAGAAAGGACAAGTTGACCAGAGGCCGGAACTGGGTGTGTAGACGGAGCGGAGAGTTGTCGAAAAGATCGAGAGGCTGGCCGCCGGAAATTTTGAGGTGGGTTAGGATACCGTCCCCCGAGACGGGACAGGAACAGGCTGGGGCCGCGGCGGGCGGCGGGCAGGCAAAGAAAATACAAGGAACAAGGTTTGCGACAATTGACGCACGTTACAGCGCGCTCCAGGTACACAGGGTTCTAAATTCTGGGGGCTGCAGGGCGCCGTAGCGATTTCAATCTAGAATAGACCACCTAGGCTGAAAACAACGGTTCAGTGTGGCGGCGCTTTGTTTGAGGGCATTCTCAGATGGGTATCTTTTGCAATAGCATTCCAGGTTCCTATTCCCATCTTTATGAACCTCTGAGGCCACACACATTGGCATGCTGCCATGTTGCAGATGCCCGGCACTGAGCCCAGCCCAGTGACAACTGACGTCGCAACTCCTGTCCACCGAGGTCCCTGGAGGTGTCTTCGGACGAGCTTCCATTCGTGCTGCGAATCAGCAGGCCCCAACACAAGCCGACCGGCAAAGCGGAAGAATGACGGCGAGTGGAGTCGAGGCAAACCGGCGCTTTCGGTGAGAATGGTGGGACATCCCGAGGAATCTATCACACGTGGAACTGGTCCAGAGGTCCAGTCTTCGGCACGTCTCGTAGTTGTTGAAGACGTCTTATATATCCTCAACAAATGCTGGATCCGATCTCTACAACTCTTTGCCTGATATCTTCCCCTCATTCACAAGGTCAATATAAACTTTTTGTTTTCAAGCGAGTCCAAGCTCTCACCACCCCACGGCCGATGACTGGGGTCTTCACCAAATCGATGCCAAGCCACTTGCGCTCAAGAGGTGATGCACATCCCTGCCTGCTGGTTGACAAATTGACATCATTGAAGAACCCGATGACCATAACTGAGCTTGATATTGATGATTCCCAAGACATAGAAACCATAGAAAGGAGTATGACGCCTTGTATTACTTTTCCCGAACCACGATGTGGTACCAGGTATATTCCCTCAACGCCTAGCAATGCTGAATACGCCGAACGTACTATATGTCCTATCGAAACTCCAAAACATATCTGTATCTTGAACTCCAATCAAGCCCACAATATCTCTCCCAAACATAGCGTAAAGAAACAATTAACTCTTTGAACTCCCAGCAACACTCTCTCCTTCCCCATCCCCCCAAATCTCCTTACTCTCCAACTCCACCGCCCTCATCGCCGTAGCCACCTCCTCCAACTTCGCAACCACATCCAGCACCCCCTGATTCACCCTCTGAAAATACCTATCATTCGCCTCCCTCCTCTTCCTCGCAAGCAAAATATCCACATCCGTCTCCTCCTCCATCCCACCTCCCCTCCTACTCCCCGGCCTAGCACCAGGAGGGACACTCCCTGTTCCAACTGTACTCTTCCCCCCCTCCGTATTCGCCCCCTCACCTTGAGTCCCCGGCCCCCCAGCACTCGTAGCAGCAGCCGTAGTCTCCCCCGGCTTAGCGAGCTCGATCGCCTCATCAGCCTCACTCCTCGCCCACGCCTGAGCAAGCGCAATCTGCGCCATCCTCAGCTCGTCAAGCTTCCTCTCGTGGTCAGGTCCAAACACGCGCGTGCCGCCGCTGGCCGAGAGCTCGACTTCCTCGAGGGTGGCTTGCATCTCTGCCCACAGGGCATCTGTCCTATCAGTTGCGCGGGTGGACTCTTGCCTGGGGAGAAGGGGGAGGTTGGTGATGCCTAACCCGCCGGCATTGCGGCCGGGTTGTAAGGGGGAGGCAAGACCTCCTAAGCCGGGGGCGGCGGCGGTGGTGTTGATTGTTGCAGGGGATGTTAGGGAGGCTATCGAGGTGACACCTGGGGAGTTGAAGGGTTCTGGTGGGGTGCGGAGGAGGGAGGAGCCTGGGCGGGAGCTGCCTGGTGGTGGTGGTGGGTGAGAGGAAGAGGGTTGGGGTTGAGTGTTGATGAGTGAGGCGTGGGATGGAGCTGCTGAGGGGTGCAGGAAGAGGGATGGCGGTGGGTCGCGGGGTTTGAGGGGCGTTTTGTTTGGTTGAGACATTGCTACATGTCTTGAAGGTATTCGAAACGACAGATATGATGAACCTCTGTGAAAAGTGAATATGTTGATGGCGGTGATGATAAAGTTCAACGACAAGATGAGCTTCAAGCTCTGCCAAGCCACAGGTGAAGGCCCGTGCTGGATCAAAAGGGCGCACTGGCCACCTCCAAGTTCGCCTCCCCACACTTTTCCTAGCGGGGGCTGGTGCCTCAGGCACAAACAGCCCACCGCCCAATCCAAAGGTAGGGTTTTCACGCCCTACTGCGAAACTCGGCTGACGGTCCAAAATTTCGGTGACACTTTCCGCCCATCACGAACCTCAGAGTCCAGCGTCAATCAACAAGTCGGTACGTACGCCCCGCCCCGCTACCATTGCAATCCACATCTCATCAGCAATTGCGAGATCCCATCAAAGTCTACCAGGTCAACTAACATCAACTCTCTCGACGTCTAGCAAATATGTCTGGTGGAAAGCCTCGTGGTCTTAACGCGGCGCGCAAGCTGCGCAACAACCGTCGCGAGCAGCGCTGGGCCGATCTTCACTACAAGAAGCGTGCCCTCGGTACTGCTTTCAAGTCCAGGTTAGCAACGAATCCCGAATAAAATCGACACTCCCGATCTCTCGAACACCGAAAGCTAACAGTGGTGGAATAACAGCCCCTTCGGTGGTTCTTCCCACGCCAAGGGCATTGTCCTTGAAAAGGTCGGCGTTGAGGCCAAGCAGCCCAACTCTGTACGTCTTCCCCGAATACACAGCATCGATTGAAACCGATTCTCGAATACCCGACGAACAAACCGACTGACTGTGGTGGTGATGTAGGCTATCAGAAAGTGTGTCCGTGTCCAGCTCATCAAGAACGGCAAGAAGGTCACCGCTTTCGTCCCCAACGATGGTTGCTTGAACTTCGTTGATGAGAACGACGAGGTTCTCCTCGCCGGTTTCGGTCGCAAGGGCAAGGCCAAGGGTGATATTCCCGGTGTTCGCTTCAAGGGTATGTCTTCGCCACCACATAAGCTTTTTGCGCTTCACATCTAACCCCCCAACTACAGTCGTCAAGGTTTCCGGTGTCGGTCTCCTCGCTCTCTGGAAGGAGAAGAAGGAGAAGCCCAGATCTTAAGTGCGGGGCACTCTCAAGACAAAAAGTGGTACAAGGGTTGGCATGAGGAGTCTGCGAGGCTTGTTTTCATCAGCATACCATTTTCGGGTTGGGGGAATCTGGGCTCTCACGTGGTAGGTTTGGTCCGAAGAATAAGAGATCATTTCACACCGAACCACGACGATCCGACCGGCCAAGATGATTTTATGGGAATGGCGTCATTTGGGAAGCTTACATCTTTTAGGCAAAGAGCCCTCGGACTGCTCTATGCTGGAGATAATGGTTACATGAATATCATTACGAGTCCGAATAAAATCACGCCGAGTGCCCTCCTCATCTTTGTGGTCTCTCTCTCTTGGTTGGACTGAGTGCTATTTTATGTTTTGCCTCTCTCTGGACAGTGGCTTAGGGAGGTTCTGTACCTATTAAAGCTTCTAGGTTGGGTGTTGTTCCTCCACTTCTTTATGTGCCGGGCTTTATATGAGTTGTAATATCGTACAAGATCGGGTGCTCTATTTTGACTCTTTGCTGTCAAGCTTCCTCTGTGGCATCGAACATTGGCCTACTGTTCCTCCTTCTCGACTGCTTTCTCCTCCTCAGAATAATACCTAACCAAATAGTCCGCCCCCAACCCCAAGCTGATGGCACCTCCCGTGATCCAACACCCATTCACAAACCACCACCAGCAATCCTTGACGCTCTTCAAGTTGACCCTCTTGATCATGAAGCCCAGCGTAGCGGCTGCACCACCGCAACCCCCAATGAAGAACGCCGGCCCCGCCCCCGTGGCAACTCCGGCTCCCGCCAACAAGGCAACTTGCACGACCGCCAACCCGGTAAGAACCTGCTTCGTCTCCTTGTCGTGCTTGAGCGCAATACTCTTGATGCCGGCCTTGGCATCATCCTTGATGTCCTGATGGGCGTAGATCATGTCGTACAAGACCGTCCAAGCAACATTACTCCCGTATAAGAGACCTGCTGCGGTCAAGGCTGCGGTATTGGATAGGAGATCCACGCCCAGAGCGGGGAAACCTAGGATGGCGCCCCAGGAGAAGGTGAGTCCGAGGACGAACTGGGGGTAGTAGGTTACTCTTTTTGCCAAGGGGTAGAGGGCGACGAGGAGGAGGGAGGGGGTGGCGTAGTAGAAGCAGGAGGTGGGGAATTGGAGGAGGATGGCGAGGCCGGTGAGGAGCTGGGCGCCGGTGAAGAGGAGGGCGTTGAGGGGGGTTATGGCGCGGCGGGCGATGGGGCGGAGGCGGGTGCGGGTTACGTGCGGGTCAAGGTTGCGGTCCCAGAGGTCGTTTATTGTGCAGCCTGCTCCGCGCATGATGATTGCGCCGGAGAGGAAGAGAAGGGAGTAGGTGAGGACGGTTGAGGGGGGGGAGTGGGAGAGGGGGGCGGCGAGGAGGGTGGAGAAGAGGCAGGGGAGGTAGAGGTAGTAGGTTCCGGCGGGCTTGTCGAGGCGGATTAGTTCTGCGTAGGGGACCCAGCTAGGGGGGAGGAGGGAGAGGAGGCCGGTTGAGGGGGGGGTGTAGATTTGTGGTGGGGGGGAGGGAGCTGGAGTGGTTGTAGTCTGAGTTAGAAGTTTAGAGGTTGTGTGGTAGGCTATGGGGGACCTGGGGGTGGAGAGCAGGGGGGAGAGAGGTCGTGGTGTTGGTGAGAGGCGGGTATATGACTGAGAGGGGAGCCATGGTTTGCTTGTGGTTTTGGTAGTTGATAGTGCTCGCCTCGAGGCAGGCAGCCGGAGGAGCCGGTGACATGCTGGCATGGTAAGGCTGATGATATTTGGTGATCGATTGGATCTAGTGACATGTCAGATGTTGTTTATTTCATATGAACCCCGGGTGGCTTTCTCTTCATGAAGCCGAAACTCACTCACCTGTGCGCTGCCGCCTTCCGTTTGTAATAGACTTTCGAGTACCAGGCAACCAACAGAAGGTATTTCTCGTAGATAGCCTCTAGTTTCCTCTCCTCAACTAAAACCTTCTTGCTCCCTCATACAATTCCTCTTTTCCTCAAAATCCCGACCTTCTCATCGACACTTCCTTACACATACACACATGCATGTGAACCAGTCTCAGCCTTGTCAAATTTCTGAGCCACACAAACTGACTGACAGCTTTTGGGCCAAACTGACGGTGGATTGGCTGCAAGCTGCATTTGCCCCACCTTAGCCTTTTGCTTGTCAATTACGAATCCTTGTCCCCTACATTCTCAATTCAGCCAGCGCGGCGAAATCACAAAGAATCGCGTTCGACGCGACGGCGACTGCGCATGTGGTTAACTTTGCCATCTACGCTGCGGCAGCATATTCGAGCGACATGTAGATGGCCATCTCTCCATCGAGACGTCTCATCAAGAACACGACAATACAATGCGACTGCCAGCAACCGCTGCCTAGGTCGCTTCACCCGCCGTCACGATGCCGACAGCTCAGCATCCCCAGGCAAAGTTCGACCCTATCCCGCCGGATCTCGATTTGCCCACGCTCGTTGACAGAACACCAAACTTTCAATGGGTAGCTCGTATCACGGCTGCTCAGATTCAAAATATCGGTCCTCAAGAGTTTGAGAAGCTTGTTGTTCTTCATGTGGTACTTGGTGGGAAGCCACTGGTTATTGAGAAATGGAACAGGCGACTTCCCAAGGACCTTTTTGGTCCCAAGTGGTTGGAGGAGATGTACAATAAGAAACGTAGGTTGAATTGCGTTTTACCTCTTATCATGTACTAATATTCTTGAATAACAGAGGAAAACGTTCGCGACATTGTCGGTCAATGCGACATTCCCATGACCACTGGTCACTACCTGCGCTCCATGAAACAGTTGACAAACCAGTGGACGCCCGAGAACTTTCGCGACGAACGACGACAGCGACTCTACCTAAAAGACATCGACTGCCCACCAGAATGGCACGAGTACCTTCAAAAGAAGGTCATTCCACCCAACCTCTTTTACATGAACGAGAACGTCGACGAACGGAGTCCTATGGGGCAAAGTGACGACGACTTTGACATGTTCAACGAAGGCACCAAGTCCATTGCGCCGGCAGGAGATTTGATGAGCAGCTTGCCCGAGCCGATGCGCGCCCAGAATCTGATGTGTTACATTGGTCATGAGGGTACCTACACCCCGGCGCATCGAGAAATGTGCGCCAGTTTGGGTCAGAATATCATGGTGGATGCTTCAGGCGATGAAAATGGCGAGAAGCCCGGAAGCTCCATTTGGTTCATGACGGAATCAAAAGACCGCGAAGTTGTCAGGGAATACTTCCTGTCGATGCTTGGTCATGACATTGAAATCGAGAAGCACTTTGCGCAAATCAACGCTTGGAAGAAGGCCACCTTTCCGGTTTATATCGTGGAGCAGAAAGCTGGAGACTTCGTTCTCGTGCCCCCCTTAGCGCCCCATCAAGTATGGAATCGTGGGACCCGGACCATCAAAGTTGCCTGGAACAGGACGACCGTGGAGACACTCAAGATGGCCCTGGAGGAAGCGCTACCGAAAGCCCGTCTTGTCTGCCGCGATGAGCAGTACAAGAACAAGGCCATTATCTACTACACTCTCGAAAAATACTCGAAACTATTGACGGACATGGAGAGGACGTCTGAGACTGGGTTGCTTGGGTTCGGGCAAGACTTGATCAAGAACTCGTCTCGCACGAAGCAGTTGACTGGTGACTTCAAGGCTCTCTTTGAGCTCTTCACCCGAGTCCTAGTAGATGAGATATTCGGGACGAAAGAAAAGGAAGTCGAGTATATCGAATTTGACTCCTGCGTCACCTGCTCCTACTGCCGCGCCAACATCTTCAACCGGTTCCTGACCTGCAAGCACTGTGTTCGCCAGCTTGTTGGTGGTGACGAGGATACTTATGATATCTGCATGGAGTGCTACGTCATGGGCCGGTCATGCCTATGTATTTCCAACCTCACTTGGTGTGAGCAGTGGCACTGGCAGGATTTGGTTGAGAAATACGAGGACTGGCGCGCGCTCATTATCAAACATGACGGATTTGTCGATATCAACACCTCCCCTTTGCCGCTCGAGCTTGCACGCAAGCGATACGGCAAGAAGACGGTTGCTCAGCTTTGTCAAGAACAACTCCGGAGACGCCCATGGAAAGATATCAGCAAGGTTGACAAGCCAAAGGAACCTGCTGAGGACTCGGAGGTTGAAGTAGACGAAAATGGTCGGCCAAAGAAGAAGAGAAGGGGCGGGAGGAAAGCGAAGAAGGGCGACGTCTATCGCTGCCATGTGTGCCAACACAAGGACTACACCTACAAGTTGGCCTTCTGCTCCAACGAGGGCTGCAATGACGCATATTGCTATGGTGTCCTCTACCGAGCCTTTGACCAGATGCCACAGGAAGTAATGCAGAATGAGAGATGGCAGTGCCCAAAGTGTCTCGGCATATGCAACTGCGGTGCCTGCCGCAAGGCCAAGAACGGTGTTCCCTATATTCCTAAGAAGACACTCTTAGGACACGACACTCGGCCCATAGCTGACGATCGTAGTGTCGAGCTTCTTATCGACTTCAAGATCCACAACCTGTCGTGGTTGAAGAACGCTGGCGATGAGACGCGAGCTCTGTCGAGCAAAAGGATGCAGAGACTCAGAGAGGCCGCCGATGCTGAAAAAGCAAAGTCGTCCCAGCTCGAGAACGATGTGCTACAGCTACCTGATGGAGCTTTGGCTGACAGCCTGGAAGAGGCGGCATTACAGCAGGCTTTGATCAACGGTGGTTATGGCGAACAGCCTACGGTACTTGGTGTTTCAAGGGAACATCCGCCACATCAAAATGGACATACCGGACCTGCCGAGGTCGCCGACATGTCTATTGTTGAGGACCAGTCTGCCTACCCTGATCCTTCAGGACTTGGACCCGAACGCGGCTTGGGCATGGGCTACTACGAGCAGGACGACAGCGAGGACAGGATTCTGTTCGACCCCTATCAGCAACCTTCAGTCGAGAGCTTGATGGCGCTCGACGACGAGCCCGAGCCGGCCGAATATCTCAAGAAGCAGCTGCGCGTGGCCAAGCGTCGTGCTCGTTTGGAGGAGGACGATGACCCGGATTTTAGAGGACCTAGATCACACAGCAAGAAGAAGGCCAAGACGACCAATACCCGTGATGGTCAAGCGGATGCACTTAACAACATGGACCCGGCTCTGTTTGGTGATGTCACCATGGTTGGCGCCCTGGCTGACGGCATTCCTACCGAAAGGGAAGCTCCTGCTGTTCAAGCTCCACCGAATGCCGATGTTCCAGATGGCCCAGCCCAGGAGGGAGAAGAGCCTCGTGCCAACTCACCGAATCGGCCTGCTCTTCGCCACGCGCGACCCAAGATATCATACTTGGTGGATGAGAATGGCGAGGAGGAGTTTAACGAGATTCTCATTCCGCGTTCGCAGAGGCCTCAACCTCTCAAGGACTATAACCCGGCCGATGCGACCAAGGATCCTCTTGATCTTGCGTCCGCGGCGATTTTGGCGATTGTGGGCGGTGCCGCCGGTGCTAGTAAGTCCGCTACTAGATCTCCTGCTCCACCTGGTTCTGGAAATGCCGCTGTAACTGGAACTGGTAAGAGACGTGGTCGGCCTCCGGGTCCTCGCAAGTCTATGCCAGCAGGAGGGTCGGCTGAGCAGACACCTTCTGGGCACCCGAAGCCCACCAGGAAACCGCCACGTGATCGGACATTGCCTGTTCAGGTCAGCGATGATAGTGATAGTGACGTGGATGCGCAACTGGCTGGGGCTTTGGATGGGTTTGATGAAGACGGAGAACCCATCGAGTCACGACCTCAGTCTCGGGGAGGTTTCACGCCTGTGAATGCGCCCAAGAGAAGGGGCAGACCGCCAAAGAATGCGCAGCGAGGCCCTTCAGCTGGTGCTTCGGGTCCTGCTGCAGGATCACCGTTCATGTCCATGGCGGATCGAATGAAGGCTAAGGGCAAGAAGTTCAAGATCGCGTCAAGGAAGTCGAAGGCTGCGCAGGATAGCACACCGGCTGGGCAAGCTGCTTCCCGGTCTGTCTCCTGTGATGTCGACACCCCTACAACGCCCACGGCGGACAAGGAACCCGAGAGGACAACGAAAGCCACAAGGGGCAGATTCAAGGCAACACCAGCTCAAGATTTTGATATCGATATGGCGGACGCAGACTTTGATCCGAACGCGGCTGAAGAGGCCGTGTCGGAGGCTTCGAGTCCTCGAGCCAGCCCTAGCCCCTCGATGCAGGATTACATGGAGCCTATGGATACGTTTATGCCTAGCCCGTCTCCAGTTCGGGATGTGCCTAGGGAACCGACAGTTATTTTGAAGACGCAGACACCAGAGCCGAAGAGAGAACCTACACCTGCCCATGATGTTTCGCCTTCGCCTTCGCCTTCGCCATCTCCCGCTAGAGAAGCGTCTCCTACACCGGCGCACTCCCCACCACACAAACCCTCACCGTCACCGTACCACTCCCCTTCGCCGCCGCCCCCACCACCGAAGCCAACAGGTCCGACGATCGTCAGGCTCGTTTCCTCGGATGAAGAGGGCTCCGAGTTTGACGATCACGACCACGACGATGGAAATGAATCACAGTCTGAATCTCGGTCAGCGTCGGAGAGTGAATCGGAATCAGAGCCAGAGGAGCAGCCAGGCAGGGGAAGGGATCCGCTTGACCCGAGCGACAGTGATGACTCGGATTCAGATGATGAGGATATTCCTGCCGTGAAGCAGGTTGTTAGTACGGCGACGAGGGGTGGGAGACGAGGGGGGATGGTTGGTTTGGCTGGGAGGGGAGCAGGGACAGCCGGATCAGCTGGACGGGGCGGTGCCACTGCTGGACGGGGGAGAGGTCGTGGGAGGGGGAGACCGAGGGGACGGGGCCATTACAAATGGAGGGGTGGGGGTGGGAGGTGAAAAGGTGATGGATGGAGTTGTGAGATACCCGTATTTTGTGTTTTTTTTTCTTTTTTGCGTTGGATTTGGAAGACACAAACTCTTAACTGAGAGTCAGTGTGAGCGAGTTATTTGTCATGGATATCTTGAGATTGCGATGGGTGTGTACCATTATGGGAGTTGAAATTATCAAGGATATGGTTAAGTGGTTTCTGGGACTTGTGAGCGAAAAGGAAGAGTTCATGAGAGATTGCGGATTTTACTTAGGGATGCAAAAAACCATGTGTGTTGATAGTTTAATTCGATGAGTACATATTTCAACAGTGTTCACAATGACCATGTGTGACGAAGATGCTTCTCAGTTGTCAATCATTCTATTGACGCTCTCTCTCTTCCTCCATCTTCTTCTTTCCCATTCATTCATGCTTTGCCGCGATTCCAAGCCAACCCCCTATGCATTATGTACAATCTTTCTTCCCCACATCCCTCCCCCATCTTCTTCTTCTCCCCTGTTTTCACCACCCTTTTTTCTTTCTGCAAAAGCCATGCTGCGCGCGCGTTGGGGTTTTGGTGCGAAGGACGAAAAATCAATATGTTAGTCTAAAAGCAAAACGCAACAATTTGTCTCAGCCTCATGTGTGTTCACTGAATATGTTTCGAAAGGCCATCATCCATACTGGTACCGGCTTTGGCGTTCTCCTCGGCCGCCTTTTTGGTCTTTTCCTGGAGGTCCTTGATGGAGGAGGAGCCGGAGCTGCGGTCGGCCTTTACGGCTTCTTCGCTGTTGGAGGCGAGCTCGGGCTTCCAGTGGCCTTTGCCGGATTTTTGCTTGGAGAGGGAGTCTTGTTTGTGGTGGTCGAAGTTTTGGGGGGAGGGGTCGGCTGGCGAGCACGGGCGAGTCAGTGGGGAGTAGGGGGTGGGAATGGGGGAGGATGGAAAAACGTACCGCTGTTAGACTCCTTGAGGGATCGGAGGGGGGTGGTGGAAAGGGCGCGGCGGGGGAGGGAGGTGATGGTGGGGGAGGTGGTGATGCGGCGGAGGGAGAGCATTTTGGTGGATGGGTTTGTGATTGTCGTAGAGGTGGTGGAATTGAGGTTGTTGCTTGTGGTGGTTGTATCAACGCGGAAAGGAGAGAACGTTGAAAAGAGCTCTTTATTGGAAAACAAGGAGAGGGATTATTTCCTGCTGTTGCTTTGCTTGCTTGCAATTGAGTGGTTGTCAATTGGATGGGAGCGGCAATGGAGTTGGTTATGAAGCCCCGAGGGAGGGTATGACGTCACCACACGTAGCTTTATCACTGGACAGTGTCCCTGGTTTTTTGGTAGGCCAGGCAGGTCAATTGCGCGAAAACAGACCGAACGACAGCCGAGTTGAGGCGGTTCTTTGTTCAGGGAAAGGGGAGAAATCCACTTTTGGGCGTCATTAAGATTTGGGGAAGGGGTGGAGGTAGGTATGTTGTTTACATTGTCGTCGTCACATGCCGGTGGATGCCGGTGGATGAGGATATCGTCATTTGGCGGAGGCCATGCCAATTACACGTTTATACTCTCTTCGTATTCATGAGTCGAAGGAGTCATGCCGTCGTCGGTTAGTTTGATGCTCTCGGGAGATCTTCACTTTGTTGTTGCTTGATTGCGTCGATGTGGTTGTTTGCTGCGTTATGGTATCCGCTCACTCTCAACTTACGACTGTCAGGACTTGCGATGGTGTGATCTTCATGCCAGGGATGACACATAACGGTGAAGTTTTACAAAGTGTAGACTATGATATCTCGAGAATAATGATACCTAACAATAGGGTCAAGTATGGTCAAGATATTTGTTCTGTTTAGTAGGTCTATTGGTCGTCACTATCCAGGTGTATGTAATGTATCTAGTCAATGGTGCAAAACATCAAGCAGCATAGACTTGATATCATGATCACATAATATACCTCGTGCCACACCTATACGACATCTACTCGCCGTAAGACATGTTCATTACCTGGGTTCATCAGGTCTAGCTGTTCAGCTCCCTATTGGAGTTCCAGCTCACAACAACCGGTGGTAGGAGAATTCTATTGCCTACACTTATAGAGTGATTACACCATCATTCAGCATCGACAAGTGCTGGACTTGTTGGAGGTACCTAGTTACCAGATATCATAGGTAGGTAGAGCTATACATGGGACCACAAGATTGATCAAACCTTTACCACCCTCGTCAACAACCTCAGCTAGACCCGATACAATGACCAACAGGGGAGATTTTCAAATCTCTTTACCCCAGATTTTGGCCCTCTCCCCTTGCGTACACCACACCATTCAAGCTTTCTCCCAGTCCCCGATCTTCCTCCACCGGTCCGGTCTTCCAAGGTGGATCATCCAAACTTTTCTCCCCCCGTCAACGCCGCAACTCCAAACCCGGCCTGGACCCGGGTCACCCGGGTCCTCTGCGGGGCCGAGACCGCACAGACAACAACCAAACTGCCATACGCCGCCGCCCGCCCGCCAACCCCAATCTGATCTTCAAGAGGCGTAGTAGAAGGGGGTTTGTTGACATGATGAGACATCTCCGCCTGTGTCGCACCTTGTGGAGCACCGTGACCCAGTGACACATGATCAATATTTGACATCCTGGCCAGAGAAGACCATCGAATTTGTTCATCAAATTTGAGATGAGCATCTTGAATTGCAAAGATGCGGGTTAAATTATCAATGTACACCTCGGACATATCCAATTCACAACCGCAATTCCGTAACAAATTCCCCGCAGAACTATTTACTTGAAGAAACGCTACGGTGATATCCAATACTAATTACTCTGTCCATCTCGTTAAGTTTATCGTTTCGTACTTAAACTACTGCCAATTTTCTCGCTTCCAACCCGAAAACAGTGTGTTGTGTCTCACATGTTGGAATGCCCCAAAACCAGCAGAGACATAACACTGGTGGGGGGCTCGGTTCGGTGGGGAAAAAAACCTACTTCGACTACTGCAGTATGCACAATGCATATGATGTATTAATATGTAAGAGCAAAAAAGTGGTGAAACCCTTGATGCCCAACCCTAAACTACACTCAGAAACAACTCTTTGACGGTGAGAGTGGTAGAGAGGGAGAGTAGGTGCATGAACTAGTATGCAGACTATTTGGGGGTCAGGAAGATGTTGTTTGGTAATTGTTTCCGAATGGAGGGTATCGTCGAGGTCAACGTTTTGGTTACTGTCTGGCGTTTTGATATTTGAAACCACAAGTGTTAGTGGTTCCCGCAAGGTTTGCGGAAAGTGTTAACAGAAGCCAGTTGCTCCACCACTGGAAACGTCCACGGGAATTCCATCTCGGAATTCCATAAATGACCCTGGAGGTTCTAACGATAGTTCAGTGCCGACCATCCCTCTATCGTTCTCCCATGCGAACCATGCGGTGGGCAACAGTCAAGAGCTCTCCGAGTATTATGCATATCATGTCAGCAGCTTGTATACTTCCGTCTGCAATATCAATCACATCTCAGGTCAGCAGATGCATACACACACAACTCTGCAGAAGCCAGCTCAAAAGCAATTATAACCGTGCCGCAGCTCGGCGGTGGATTTCCTTGAATCCAGCATAATAGTGTTGCAACGTATCCGGGGCAGACACAACTGTGGAGGCGGCGCGGCGTGGCGTGGGCAGACACAACAGGCGACCTCCAGCAGTTCACACTGATGAATAAACTGGTGACAGTTCACATCTTGGAGTAGCGGTGTGGCAGGGTTCTTCCCTCCCTCCCCAGCTGCAAGTGTTCATTGTTAGCTGTCGAACAAAAGTCCCCGTGATTGGATCTCCAAGATCAAAAGAGGGCATGGGCCCTGTGCTCTGTTAACAAGCTGCCAATCAGTCGGCAAGACCTCACTGTGCGCGAACCATGGATGGCAGGACCGGGGCTTCCAGGAGTCCAGAGCATTCACCCAATGCCATGACTCGTCTTGAACACAAACGTCCTCTGCCGAGGAAAAAAGCGCAATGGGGAAACTCTTGAACAGGCGCAGGCACACACAGCCCGGCCCTGGGCGCGTCCCCTCAATTGGACAATGCATGTTCCCTGTGACCTCTGTCTGTTCCCGATGGCCCCACTCCGCATCCAGGAGGGCGGCCGGCGAGAGCCACACTCCAGCGGCGCACCACTGACCAGCAACTTGTGTGGTGTCACTGGTGGATGTGTGAAATCTCACTTTCTCTGTCCCACCGTTTCGCCAGATGAGGAGCGCACTGATGAGAGTCTGACAGCTCTCGCCCCAAGAACTGCATGTCTCAGACATGCGGGAGCAGCAGGGAGGGAGACCCCTCGATACCCCTCCTCTCCCTTCCTTGGGCCCACGGACAAACCGGTAACTGCCAACGCCCAGAAACAGGCACCACCTCAACAGTTTGTCCCCACACTGGGGCGAACTCCCAATCAGCCAGTTAAAACTGCAAGTCGACGACGAAGCACTAAAATACGGTTTCTACTCAGAAAAGTGAGAAAAGCTAGTCCGGAGACCCCCAGGAGCACACACTTCTCTACTTTTCCGGCTAATTGCTTAACATCTTATTTCTTGACCCAAAGCGCCTTTTGGCCACACTTAACTAAAATAAACTCTATTTGCTAAAGCGCTTTGTAATTGCCCAGGCTTAGAATCCCTTGATTAATAGTGTTTTTAAAAAGCTTTTAATTAGTAAATTCACTAAAATCACTACCCGAATTATATATAACTGGAGTAATTTACCTATCTTTACTCTAAATTAAACTTATATAGTTTTTAAGTAGATATTAGGTGGCTGCTAAAGAAGCACGTAGTGAATGCTGAGTAAATGCTGGGTAAGTGCCAGATAAGTGCTAGATAGGCCCTAAGTAGGTGCTAAATAAGTGCTTTATGAGATTTTTTGCTGTTTGCAATGCTTTTGCTAAGGCTGACGCCAAGTAGTATTACAGTAATAACCTACTGTAAAATAGGCTTTACGTAGACCAATTTTGTCACGGCATTGGCGCGTAGGCTATGACTGGGTATAGCTCAAGCTTTGTTCTCACAAAAAGCTAGCTTTGCAGCTTCGATCTAAATTTTTTCTTTTTCTCTTTTTTAACTTGCAATTCAATCAAATGAATAGGATAAACTGTGTGCTTTATCTTAGTGTTTTTGCCTTCCCGTGACAAATTTTAACAAAAATTAAAAATTAAAAAGTATTGTTATTATTAAAACTTTAAAAAAAAACCTAATAAAATATTAAATAGTTAGTAGCCTTTGATTGATATTTAAGTTTATTACTTTTATTAATATACTTAATACTGTACGCTTACCATAGTTTTAGGTTTTAAATAAAGCTACTATAAATTTTATATATTTGTAGATATTAATTATATTATAATTTCATCTATATTGAAAGCTGTTTTCACTAGCTTATTTATTATATCTTTAGATTTTCTTTTCAGTAAATCTATAGTAGAGAAAATTATAAAAAAATAATTACGTATAGAATTAAACGCGCGAACTTAATATATATATATATATTAAAATACTAAAGTTATCTTAATATTTTTACAAAAGCATCCAGACAATTACTAAAACGCTTTATAAAAAGGCTTACTTTAGTAAAATGTAGTTAAATTGTAGCTTTGGCTAAGAAAAAAGTAAAGTGGTTAGTTGCGAGGAAATTAGCCGTAAAAGTGGGTGCTCCTGGGGTCCCTGGGCTAGCTTTTTCTCACTTTTCTAAGTAGTACGATAGCTTGCTTTCATGCTCTGCCAAGCCCGCTTCAGGCAGTCAGGCCACCCGGACTTTGAAACACTATTTGTCGTCGGTTATCGGTAAAGCTTCAGCAGAGCAGAGCCACGAGTGCTCTTTTGAGAGACTGTTGTCAGATAATGGATAAAAGCGGAAGAATGCTGGTTGGTGATGGACCAGTATGACGCTGATGGGGTGACTTTGGGTGCCACCCAGCGAGAGAATCAACGGCATCAAAAGAGAGGAGTTGTGCCCCTTTCGTCACCCCACCAGCGGAACGGCAAGGTGGGGGGTTCTTTTTCGTCTTCTCGAGGGTGACAGCAGTTCGGTTCCAAACCAGAAAATGGAACCAGGCGGTCAGTTGGTCTGATATGGTTATGTCGTGGCACGCAGAGGGCGATCCGGCTGAAATCCATCAGCGGAGATAAATCGCCCTTTTTTTCCTTCAGGATGCTGCATTTGCAGGCGCACAAGGCGGCTGCTTAAGCAAACCAATGGCTCACCCGGGCGGGCGTCAAGTGAATGGGCAGCGTGGGCAGCTTTGTTGCTCCTTGCATGCGGAGTCAGCAGCCGAGTGCCGGGTCCTGCTTTTGGCTGCCACTCACGCAGCAGCTCCCGCTCGTGTTCGCAGGCCGTCCTATGTGGCACTATGCAGATGGATGCAGAATACTGGACGTAGAAGCCTTTCTGGCAGCTAGCATCATCAGCGTCACCAGCGCCAATTAGTGGCAAGCAATGAGGTTTGTTGCGCCCTTGGATCGCCGGCGAGAAGGTGGTCTGGGTGCCGGTGAGGGGAGCAAATCCGCCCGCCGCAATCATCAATGGCCGGGATCTGCGGGGTGGTAGAGAAGAGTGAGCAAGACAGAAGAAGAATACACCAGCCACGTTTGGTGTCTTGCGTCTATCGAATGCAACTTCAGAAGCTGCACGGGAAGGCCCAGAAAGGTCTCGCGGTGTTTTACCGTGACCACCAGCCAGTCAAAGCATGGAGATGGAGCGCCCTCGCCACAAGGCTGGGCCGGAGAGTGCTGCCAATGGCCACTCAGCTGCACTTAATTATGCATCTCGAGCCGCTTGCAGCAACGCAATAACGGGTGGTATGAAGGTCCAGGCCACCACCGATTGGGCCGCGGGCGCCAGTTTCAGTGTAAACACCGATGAACCCTCCCTCTCTCTCCGCAACAGGGAGAAAATACGGAGTAGTTCGCATCGAGATGCGCATCATGGTGACAAGGCAAGGCAAGGCGGCGATAAGCGACGGGATGTTTTGAGGCGTCTGTCCAAAGGTAACGAGGAACAAGAATGACGGGAGTCCAGGAACTCAAAAAGGGACGTGGATCGACAAAGGAGAGGGGATGGAGGACATGGTAGAAAAAGATACATTGATTGCCACCAGAATCACCAGTGTTTGGCGGTATCAAAAGAAGAAGCGGTGGTGTCGGGCCACGTCGGGTGACGATTGTGGGCAGGAGACGGAGTGGAGAATCGGGCTTGTCGAGGGTTTGCCGGCTGGCAGGAGGGGCAGTGCCACACTCCAACCAGCGACGGCCAGCACCGTCAGACCGTTTTCGGCATTGGCTGGCGGAGGACGCACAAGGCAACGCCCAGCCCAAAATTACACGACAACAGACTCTAAGCTGAATTAGGGTTAGCGTAAACCTAGTAACCAATCAACAGAAAGAAAGTGGATACCTTTGCCACCCGGGCTGCAAGAAAAGTGGCCAGTGCATTCGCTCAGAGTGTGTCTGGTGCTCGTCTTGGTGTGGGTGTGGCCCGGGGTCCTGCCTCTCGCGTGCAGGAGACCCCTGTAGGCCACCCCAGTGCCCCCCATCCACCCACCATTTCCCTCTGACCAACCCATTTGCCCGCTCCGATTGCTCTGTCCCTCTCCTCCCTCGCCTCTCTCCTACTTTACCTCTCAACCTACCCATCTCCTCGTCCCACCAAAACCACCACCAAAACCTATCCTCCCCCCCAAAACCAAAAAAAGGCGTTTCAACAAGAATCACCACCACGACACAACACACACGACCACAACGATTATTCCCATCTAATTCGGTTCATTTTGGCAATCAAATCCACAACGCCGTCCACCTCACTTTTCGCCCTCGGTTAGCCCGGTTTCATTGTTATTGTTTCAAAATTGCAGCTCGGCTTCCGCACAAAACCCTCGCCACACCCACAACCACCACCGCAACCACCACCTCCAGACTCACCATTCGATCCCTTCACGACGACGACGCTTTTTTGGCTTGAGAGTGTCAACACCATTCATAATGTCTTCCTACTATCAATTGCACCAGCAGCATCCAACACCTGCCACAGCCCCTGCCGTCTCGCACACGCACCATGGCGGCCGCAACCGAAGAGCCCCCAGGTTATCGGTCTCGCAGCATCCCCAGAAGCAGTTTCGCGGTGTGCGTAGCATGAAGGAGTTGACCGAGTCGGTAAACCTGTCTAGCTTTCGGTCAAGGTTCGAGGCCTGCCGGTCCTTTGATCTGGAAGACGACATGGAGTTCTGCCCAGGCCTGTTGACCGAGACTGATGTGAGCACTCCCCCTCCCTCTGGCCCGGCGCCATTGGTGGACACGGACCTCTTTTGCACCGCTGCCACGTTCAAGAACTGACATTGATGGCCCCAAAGCTCGTGTCGATAAACAGCTCGTCTTCGGAGCGTTCTTCGCTGGCAAGCAACTCACCCCAAGGGTCTCCCACTCAGCAGCCCATCCAGGTCGCCCACTACCCTGTCCAGACCGGCTCGCCAGTGTATGCTCCTCCATATCAAAGCCACTCTAGCAACCTCAAGATCCACCAGCCTGCCGCTACCCGCGCCCGCAACGCCATCCCCATCGTCAACCCTGCTACCGGCATTACCATGTCGAGCCCACCTCCTTCGGTCTCTCCTGCCCGGATGCAGCCGCAAAACATCGGCCGGCGGTGGTAAGTTGGGGCTGTCGTCTCGCTTCCGCTGTGACGCTAGACGAGATTGAGAGCCCCGACTGAAACGCCGTCGTCGTCGGTGCAAACTACGAACATTGTAAAATTACTTGCATGCGCACATTCGTTCCGAGCAGCTGTTCATCTTGGCGGGCACCGAAAAGAAAAGCAAAGTAGCAGGCATCGATTCTTCTTCTTTTTTTTTTTACCACCTTCCCTCTGGCAGGCAGGGGCGACAACTTCACCATGGATACTCGACTTCCTTGCACAACCCCCTCACGATACCCTTATCACCTGTACAAAATAACATCCTTAATCGACTCTTGTGCGACTTGTTTCGAAGCGGAAAAAACTTTTGACTTTTGGGATGGCGCGACGAAAGAATAATCGATACCTCTTCGTTTGTTGTTTCTGATACCACAAAACGTATATTATTTTCGGGCCGGTGTTTCCGACCTCGAAAGATGAGGGCTGCGGTTTTTGTTCTGCGGTTTACAACGAATGGGCGTTTTTCAGGTGGTTTTGCATCATCAACAAGCCAGCTTCATTGTTTTTGCATCGGTGTCTCACGACGGAGTTTCACAGCGGTCTTCACTTTCTGGTTCTTTTTCTCGATACCATACAACATTTCGGGCTGGCGTCATCTCTTTTGCGTCTCGTCGTTACGGGGAAGCGACGACTTTTCAGTCTCACGATAAAAAAAACGTCATTACGGTCTCACGGGTCTTTACGAGTTCATTACAAAGAAAAGAATATCGACATATAGAGTGGCCCGGGGGTCTCTCCTCGGCCGTCTGTTTGGGGCTGGTTGGGGGTGCTTTTTCTCTCTTCTTGCAACCTAGGTGTTCTGATCTTTGGGTGGTGCGGGTTTTACAACATGGGCGAAATATCTTTTTTGGGGAGGTCTGGTCGGCAAAGACATTGCGGTTTTGTTGGTTGAGAAATATCTCGGGCGAAGGAAATTGGGGAAGGGTGGAGTTGGTTGTGTTTTTGTCTCTGTTTCATATTGTTGTCTATTGTGGCTATTTTTTGGCCTCCTCTCTTGTACCACTGGGGTTGGGGGGGCTTGGGTGGCATTCGGCGGGCGAATTGTTCACCCATTGATATCCTCTTATTTTTGTGTTGACCTGGGATTTTTTTATTTTGTCAAAGGGCCTTTTTTGCATCTCTGGACGGGTACACTACTGGGCGCGCGGAAATCAAATGGTGGGCGGGGTGAAAGCACATAACTTATTGTTTTCTGGGTTCCCCTTTGCGGGGCCTTCTCTCTATGGAAAGATATCTTTGTCGTATCTTTTGCTTTGGGGTGTAGGCGTCTTGTATTTGGGAAAGCGGCCGCTGTCTGTTGTGTGTGTTTGTGGTGTGTGCGTGTTAGTTTTGATAGTGTCTACCTAGCCTGGGTTGGTTTTGGTGGGCTCTCTTTCTATCGGTGGTGTCCAGCGTATTTTTTTTCGTTCCCCAGTTTTTGGGTTTGAGACGAAGAGGGAGCGTTGTGTTTGCCAAGATATGAATAACTTTTTCTTGTGATTATGGGAAATCTTGAACATTGGCCGTGGGTATATGGCTTCTTCGCTCTGATTACTGGTTCCAATTTTGCTTGATATGATGTGTGTCTATCGTTTGTTGAGAGGTGTATCTAACCGCCAGTTTTCAAAGCATAGGCAGTGATCATGTTCCTTTCGAAGTTGGGTAAGAACCTACTGAAGTCTGTATCCTCGTTGTTGCTGCGGGTGGAGAGGTGGAATGATACGCCACGTGGTCGGGACAGCATGCTGGCGAGCGGGGACGAAGAGGTCAGCTGAGTTGCTGGTGGGCGAATCATGAGTTTATAGAGTCGGAAAGGAACCTGAGGAGCATTGAAGGAACTGCAGATCTAAACTGAAGGTTGATGGAAACGGTGGGTTTGGCGCGAACGGTCACGGTTGATGTGAGATGGGTTAGGATCCTCAAGGTCGGGTCTATTACGACGTAAAGAGACTCCGCTGGTTGGGTATATTTTATGGAGTAATTTTGGAGATGATGGTGGGGGGAAGTTTGGGTCATTTTGGTGGTTGGGTTGTGGTTGCTGTGGGTGTGGTTGATGTGTGGGTGGGAAAAGGGGCTCAGGGGGTGGTGTTTTCTATGGCTGTGGCACAAAGATACCACTATAGGTACCTTTATTCTCTTAGAGACTCTCTATAAGGATCATGCTGCTTTGTGTGTCTTTTGTGATTTTGCTGCAAGTGCAATAGCTTTTTTTCTTCATTGTCAGATGTGGTCAGGGAAGTGAAAGTCATCCTGGTTTTGAAGATCTCTACGTAGGTTCTCTTATCTGACTTTTGTCCGAGTTGGACAGGGCAGTATCTTGGTGTTCTCTCTGCTGGCTGACCTCGGACTGGGGGTGTGTATACTGATGCGAAAGGGTGGAGATAATGTTTCAACGTAAAGGCTCGGGGCCTCTGTCTTTGGCTATCTTGCTATGTCATGGTATACCTCTTGGGAGGTAGGATTTTCTGTTGGGGTGCTCTTGGTAAGCTTGGAAGTAGGTATTGAGGGCTGGGTTTGATGTACGGTAAGTGATACGAGGTGAGTTTGCCTTAGCCTTTATAAGGGCATTACTCCGGATTGATAGAAGGTGCAAGATCAGAGGTAAATCTTGTTCCAGCTCGTCCAAGTAGGATATCTGGACAACGATGGATTACAGGCAAGTTGTGTCCCAGCTTGACCTGTCCGAGGGCAATCCGAGCAATACCCAAAGCCGTAGTCAAGCAGGTCTCTCTCAGCGTCCTCTGTCTTACTGACACTCTGACTTCTGATACACCCAGTCCATCTGAGCTCTATTATCAGAGGCTATCTCAACAGTTTCCTGTCCCCGCCTGTCTCTTCCATCGAGATGAGTTAGTGGGGCCGATAGTGAATAGTTTGCCATGTTGCTCCCATCCAAGCTGATAGAAGCAGTCAGTTATGTGGGGCATGATCAAGTGATAGGGGAAAGGTAGTATATAGGCTTGCTCTGCGGGTTATCGGCGATCTTTCTCTTCTACCCCACAAGCCTCTACAATCAACTCAGAAACAACTCTCTGTATAAGTACCTCTCGTTTCCACACGGCTCGGAATCGTATTTCGCTTTGGCGTTCTTTGCTAGCAAAAGGGACAATCATGTTTAATACAGGTACACCGTTCAAAGGCTCGTGGCAGATCAGGCCTCGGCCCCGTCTGAACCAGTAAGTTGCTTCCATCATCCCAATGTGATGTCGTCGACGGCAAAATCATCACCAGCAGGATTGCACCTTCCCTGAAAAGCCGGGCCAACTTTCGTCGCCGAGCTCTGGGCCTATAAATCTTTGCGCAGCTTGCAAATTCTCTTCCCTTTCTTCTCTCTTTCACCACACCTCACACTCACGCTTGGAGTGCCTGGGGCGACAATCCGCCAGCTCTCAACTCCATTCATATCCTCATTGACACTCACAATCACATACACAAACGGAAACATGCCTCGCCCAGCGGCTAACTTTTTCGACCCCAGTTGGTTCGCCGGCCGGATCGTGACCATCTACCTTGGTCCTGATCTCCAGGCGCGGAACGTTCACGAGAAATTGCTGACGCAGAATTCACCCTTCTTTACCCGCTTGCTTAGTGGCGGAACACGTGCGACGCTCACTTCTGGCGAGGGCCTTGCTGGTCCCGCCTCGCCTGCCAGCTATCAGGATCTCGGCCAGACTCAGGCCTCTGTTCAGCAGCCTCATGGTTTTGGTCAGGCTCAGGGTCTTAGTCCAGCCTCCAGTCCTGCCAACACTCCTACTTCACAGAATGAGGAACCCATCAGACTTCCTGATGTCGACCCCAAGCTCTTCAACATCTTTCTGCGTTGGGGCTATGGCAATGCTTTTGCTCTCTCTGGCAACACGGGCTCGTTTCGGCTCCCGGCTCCTTACGAAGATTCTGAAGGGGAGAGTGCCACTATCCGTGATTAGTATGAGTTTTTGCTGATTTATAATCACTTTGGTCACCTGCTAACTCTTTGACACCAGCCTCGGTGTCTACGTTCTCGGCTACAAATTCGAGTGCGTCGGCCTCCGCAACGCCTGCGTTGATGTCCTCTACGATTACCTGGGCCCTGCCTCTGCCGATCACGTCTGTCTCAGCATGCAGGACGTCGCCTTTGTCTTTGAGAACACCCCCAAGGAATCCCCCATGCGACGCTTCCTCGTTGCCCACCTCCTCTTCTACATCTTTTGCCTCAACCGCCGGGGCACACCCCTCCCAGAGGAATGGGGCACCGTCCTTGAGAAGGGGGACTTTGGGATCTCCTGGACTTTGATCCGCATGCTGGGTGACTGGAACTGGGCCATAGGTGACAATGTTCCGGTAATGATCATCAAGCCGCGCTCCGAGTTTTATGAGAAGACGCCCGCCCAGATGCAGAGGCTGCATTACCTTGCGAGTGTGGGACGCATAAGCAGTGTGCCGGAGAATAGCGAGAGCAGCACCAATGCTGTGATGATCAAGAGGGAGGATGGGGCGGTTGAGAGTGTTGGTCAGTCGGGTCTTCGACAGGCTGCCACGACGGTTCAGGGCTTGAATGGGGAGGCTGCTCAGGCTCCGATGACGCCTTCTCGGGGCAACGTCCTTCCTGGGTCGAGGGTTGGTCCTGTTCGGACTAATCGCAGGTTTGGCCGTGGTGGTCCTGGGGGGGATCACCCTGCTGAGCCGTACCATATTGATGGTTGAGGGGCTTTTTTCTCTCGACTTCTCGCCTTTTCTTTCTTGGCCGTCTTCTTTTCTTCTGCGGTGTCATTATCGTCAACTTTTTCGGCCAACGGATATGGAATAAGGTGATAGAAGGGTGGCATGCATTTCCTTTCTCTCATCATCAAGGAGCATGGCTGGCGTTTTGCGGTTTCTTTCATGGTGCGATACCCAGGGCGGCGGTTTTCACTTTGAGTTTCGGGAGGAAAGAGAAGGGAGGAGAGAGACTTGCCTTGATGCAGCGTGGGGGTTTGCTCAGCAAGGTAGCAGGTTACTTTAGTTAGAGGGGGGGTGGGAGGGCTAAAGTAGTCTTATCCAACGGCTTTGTTTTCAGTGTTGGGTGGGTTTCCTTTGGGTGATATGAATGTGTTTGGAGTTGTTAATATTCCCCAGGTGTCCAGGCAGATGCTGCATGCGGAACATAAGCGGAAATAAAGGCGAGAAGCTGTTGCAAGACAAGGGGTTTTGGTGCCTGAAAGACAGGAACACGAGGCCGCGCCCTCTGCTCCATGACTCTCAGATATTTATCTCTCCTGCTGGCCAGACCGGCGGTGATTCAAAACAGCCATCGGATTCATCAGTTGTTGAGCGATAGGCGTTTGTGCCATCTGCTCGTGTTCTGCCTAGGTAGCCAGTTGAGCACACTCAGACGACCAAGTTTTAATTACGCCTTCATTCAGCCACACCAAAGGTTACTACAACCATGACTTCTCAGCCTCTTGGGTTTTAAGACTGCCTGCTGTTGTGAACCAATTTCTGTCACATCTCACACCTGAAGACACCCCCAACCAATAGAGCCCTGCCGCTCCGAGACAACAACCACGACCAATCAGAACCACGCATGTCAAGCAGCTCTACCCTCGTATGCATTTATTGACCAGGTCTATCCCGTCTCATGTTGAAGGTGGGCATCGACACCAAATGGCCACCAACTGGGATCGCCTTCTCCAGAGCACTCGCCCTCCCCCAGACGCAATCCGTCGCTTTATTGACACCATATCTCAACTTGCAGAACCCGCCCCCCCTCCGGAAAAGAAGCAGCAGATTGAGCTATCAATCAAGGGACAAAATCCTGCACCATTTGTCTAGATGACATGTTTGACGACGACGCTAAAAGCGCGAGAATCTTAGTCATGGTTCTGAGTTGCCGGCACTACCTCTTTCATCGTATGCACACTCCCTGAATACTCTGGCATAGCCTCCTCCTAGCCCTTGTAACAGGTAGGTGTCTCGCTCCTTGGATGATTCAGACATCTACCCACAAGTGCCCGCTATGCCGCCAGTCTTTGGACCCCCTCAGGCACAGGTTGTATCATGCGGACCGGGAAGACAACTGGGAGCCCCATGACCAGCCGTCGTTTTTATCACAACGGGTCGGATCCCCCCGAAGATGGCGCGCCGGATGGGGGTGGGATGGGGGTAAAAGATGTTAAGCTAGAGGGCGGTAGGAACTTGCGAGTATTTGTATGGGATTAGTGCGCTCAAGAATCGGTTTTTTTTTATCAAGACCGGCGGAAGCTCGCTCCCCAGGTTCAAGTGATCTGGCAACACGTTGGGGACCGCATTTCCGTTTGTTTTGTCCGATTACACTCCAGCCACAACCCACTCACCCTCCGCCATGGCCTGGTGACCACCGGACATTGCTCTGTTTTGGCCCGGAGCCATCGAGTCCGGCTTTTGAGCTGAGCCAACATCTGTAATTCTCTCTTGGAACATGTCAAGAATGAGTGGATTAGCAGTTCAGAACAGCGTCAACGCACTCCCTCAAGAAGAGGCGCTTCCTCGCGAGGAGGAGCCCGAGGAGGTCTCTCTTGAGGGTCTCTCTCTGGGGGAAATCCCTTCTGATTGGAACGGCCCTGAAGAAGACATTTTCGACCAAATCGACAAAGAAGATGATTCTACCCAGGGAGACGACTCTACCCAAGAAGACGACTCTAACCAAGAAGTCGAGCTCACCCTAGACGAGATCCACCCCCACAAACAATACAATCCCCCGTCGGACACAGACAACTGCAGGGTGAGGGGAGACGAGTGTGCCATCTGTCTTGATGGAATGAAGAATATCGTCATACTGACTGAGTGCTGGCATCCATTTCACTGTATGTGTGGCTGTCATCTCACTGTCCTCGTTAAGCTCTAACTGTGGCATACCTACAGATGATTGCCTCGTGAGCTGGCTAAAGAAGAAATACAACTGTCCAACATGTTTGAGGAGAGTGGACCTGAGGAAGGTGGAGTTGTATTGGGTTGAAGGAAGGGATCAATGGGAGACTTTGCCGAGCCAGGGGCTGGAGAGTGTTCATGATGAGTTGGTGGGATTGCATACCTAGGTTAGGAGTTGGGGACTTCACAGCATTGCCCTGGAAGGGTTGAGCTTGTGGATGATTGGGAAAGATAGCTCGCTGCTGGGGTGTTTTAGGTCGAATATCTGGAATCTTTGACATTGATCATGCCCCATGAATGGATGTACCCATCCACATCGTTCATGTGTGCAGAAAATAAGCGTGCCACACACCCTCCTCCGGCAGCCCCCAGCATCCCCAAGCATATGGTGGCCTGAAGTTTACCAGAGAAAGTAAACTCCAGCCCCATCCGAACCCTTTCTTATCCGACCGATTTAGATCCGGGAACTCTGCTCTTTTCCAGCAAAAAGATTCTTTCACCGACAAACAAAAGGAATCACTACACCTACCCATAGTTCATCATGGGTCTCCGATGGCACCATCATTTAAAATCCACAGACAACACCTCCACTACACAAGAGCTCGTCTATCGACCAAAGTCCGGATCAGCAACCACCGCTCCAGACCCCGAAGACGTTGAAGCCGAAGGAAACATGCCCCCCTCCCCCGTCAACAAAAGATGAATGCCCAATCTGCCTCGAGGAGATGAAGCCCGAGCAGGTGATAGAGAAGCTGTCCTGCTGCAAGAAAACACTCCGCCGTGACCCCCCCCAACCTAACCTCCTAACACCCCCTTCTGCCAACAGATACTAACCCCCTTCCCTACACCAGTAACCTGCCTCACAACCTGGACAAGAACAATCTCACGACCCTATACCCTCCTATCCTGCCCTATATGCCGTGGCCAGCTCCTGCGTGCAACCAACAACACCAGAATCAGCTTCCTGGAAATCTTGCGTCGAGACGAGAGGAGAACCACTACCTAGCTTTGAAGACATGATTGTCCCTATGACCCGGCGCCAGGGAGAAGATTTGGGGGAGTGGGAGATGTGTGTCACAAGATGATGTCTGAATGGCACGGGCCATGGGTATCTATGAGGGCGTATGGCTAAATGGGTAGACCATGCTGGGGATTTATATCTATCTTGTTGTCATTGAGAAGGAGGAGAGGAAGTGGAGGTGGATGGGGCTGAGGGCTGATTTGTACTGAAGGTGGTTGGTAGGGGATGGAGACTTCTGTGTTCTTGCTTGTTGAGACGAGAGAGATACTTTGATTGTGTGCTTGTTTGTGATTAGGGGTGGTAACATGCCGTTTGGTGCCAATTGCAATTTGATCAGATGGTGGCATTGTGAAATGCTGTGCCTGCTTTGGTGCGAAATGGGCAGTAAGGGTTGTTGAAGCCGGCCTCTCTGAGGCTGTATCTACTTTGCCTTCAAACTTTTGAATAGGTCCAGCTCATTTATCTGTAAAACTTAACCCTCACACAGTCCAAGATAGGTACCTTGCCGTGTACACTGCTTATCTGACAAGTCCTAACGGTTGCTCAGCAGTCGAACGGTGGCTCACCTCGTATGTTGGCGAGCACTTGAAGCTTATGCACCTAGCCCAGCCTCTTCACGTTCCCCACGGACACGCAACCATCCACCGTCGCCTGTTCCATCAAACACTCGAGCACAAATACCCCTCCCTCCCTCTCATCGACACAGCAAAGACCAAATGTTGCATGCAAATCTTCCACGGTTAGCCCCCAACCCCCCTCCACCCTCCGCCTCAAACGTCACTAACACCTCGTCAACAGGTGCATGCATCCGAACCTGATCCGAGTTCTGCCTCAAGGGAGAACTTGGCCGGAGTGGCCGGCGAACAACTTGCCCTCTCTGCCGGTCAGACTTGGCCATCCACTACCTCCCTCGTGACAGTAGCGAAACCTCCAAACCGCGCCCCTCGCCCCCAAGAGAGGAGCGGGGACCACGGAATTGTTATCTCTATTTCCTGAAGCACAGCAGGACCGACCAGACGAGCCGTAGGCCTGGCTATTAAGCGCCCGGGTGGAAGCTCTAGACCGCGCATTCTCAAGAGCAGAGCAGGAATTCCTCGAGCGCTCTCTGGTACGATATGATGCGGCGGAACTGAGCGAGAGAGAGAGCAAGAGGAAAGGCGCAGGGCAGCAGAAGAGGAAGCACCTGTGACGATATCACTGTTGTTTGAAACCCTTGATGGTTCAAAAAACGGTAACAGTCAGGAGGAGGATCATGCCGTCGAGGAGAAGGATCATGACGACAACAACGACCAGGACAACAACAACAACAACAACAACAACCACAACAATCAGAACCAGAACCAAAAACGTTCGCAAAACCGACAATCACCAAAAAAAAAATGACCAAAGCAGCAACAGCCACAAAAACAAGCTCCCCTTCACCATCAACCCTGAGGATATAAACAGCCACGACAACAGAACCAACCACGACAGAGACAACCCCCTCCCTCCAACCACGGTAAAACAACCACCTGCTTCCTCCTCCCACCACAATACAACAACCCTCCTCCCAGCCGGCTCGATCCCCTTGCCCACTCACCCAAAACCAACCACAACAAACCCCATAGCCCTGGCCGCTCCTTCACTGAAGAGATGACATTCCTAATGGTAACAACCATCCTTCAACATTGTTGTTCCTCAATGACCAGTTTAAATCAATCCGGTACAGGGATGAGAATACCGGGTGATAGGGACCTGGGGAATGGAATATACCTGTCCCACATAAAAACAAATTCAACTGTTTCCACACAGTAAAAAGTTGGAAACATTGGCTGTCTTTTTTTTTTTTTTTTTATAAAAAAAAGGGCGGTCTATTCAGGGGTATACCAGTACCCAAATACCACATCATCTTCAAACGGTTCATTAACCCCTTAGCTCTGTCTACCCTTCCATCTCATCTATACCTCTCTAACAACAAAATCCCCCCTTCCCACCCCTGCAAACAAGATCAAGTAACAAAGAAAAAAAAAAGGGGGGGGGCGGGGGGGGTATTCCAATAAACTAAGTAACAACCATCAAGTTAAAAAGGGTTGTGTAATCGAAAAAGAAAGAAAAAAAATCGCAAATCCTACTCTAAATATACCTCCCTCTTTTGCCCCCCATGTACCCCTGACTTGTCCAGACAATCCAGTGTCCAAACCCCTTTACCTCCCCCAAACCCCCTCCCGACCCCATTATCATCCAACTACCCACTCCCTGCCGCCACCGCCGTCGTCTTTCCCTATCTCCTCGGCGTAGCTAACCCCCCACCAATAAATCACCAGTCAGCATTCAACATCCTCACCCCTCTCGCTCTCCCCCCAAAAAGAACTCACCATTAACCATCTGCCTCTGCTTATTAATCCAGCTCTTCGGCGCGTCCTGCCTCCTGGCCAGCACCACATGGTTGCTCTGCAGCCTCGAGCTCAAATCATACCACGCCGTCGTGATCATGGCGTTTTCCTTTTGCAACGTCTTTATGATTTGGTCGTTGGCCGCCTTCACACACAAAGGTGGGGTTAGCATATACATGTTGACGAATAAAAGTTTGCAGGTTGGGATGATAAAAAATTGTGATAGGAAGACAAAACATACCTTTTGAGCAGCATACGCCCCCCCATTCTCCATCACCTTCAGCTTCCTCTGTAGCTCATACTTGTCTTGTTCCGACTTTTCGAGTTGCTATATTTTCATAAAAAAAACATCACGAATCAGTGAATCAAGATTCTCAACCCAAAAAGAAGGAGCAAAAAATGTTGTACTCGCAGAGATCAATGTGTGATGTGAGGATATGATGATGTAAGGAGTGATGTGACGGGCAAAAAGACAAAAAGCTCAGTTTAAAAGTTATTGTGTGTGTGTGTGTGTGCGTGTGTGTGTGTGTGTGTGTGTGCGCAAAGATGTGTGCTAGCCGTTGAACATGTTCCGTAAACCGGGAAGCCATCCTTTATTGTCCTTGTACCAAAAGGTTTTGATGGGAGGTGCAAGACCGCCAGGCGAGCTTGCGCTGTTGAGCCGTGGCCTCCCCCGCGTCGTCCTGCCCGCTGCCGCTGATGACGACAAGTCCTCATCATCCCTGACCTCGAGGTAATCATCCACCGAGGACAGGGTCGAAGAGGAAGAAGCAGGACTGTCAAGAGGAGAGGAGTTGTCGTCCGTCGCCTGGCTCAAATCGCTTGACCCCTGAGCATCCGACAGTTCAGGAGGCGTTTGCCCGAGAGGACGAGGCTGCTTTGATGATGTGGACGAGACAAACACATCCTCGAGACGCTCGCGACCCAACGTGAAGCTCACGTGGGGGGATGCAAGACGAGAGGAAGAATCGGTACTTACCTCCAGCTTCTGCTTCAGCGCAGTCTTGAGTTTCTCGATCTTCTCGGCGTCCTCCTTCTTGCTCTTGGCAGGCGTTGCCTCGTCCGCCTGCTGCTGCCCATTGGGCGCCGCTGCTGCCAGCGCATCGTCCAGCCGCTTTTGCGTCTTGTCCTTGGACACCAGCACACCCATCAGCTGGTCCTTCATCTGCTCGAGCTCAAACACCTTGTGCTTCAGCTGCTTGCGGGTGGCTTCTAGCTCGGTGCGCAGAGACGCCGAGATGAGCTCGTCAGATGACTTGAGCACCTCGAGCGCCTCGGACTGCTCTTGTCCGACAGCTTCCACTGCATCGTCAGCCAAGTTAGCATCTTGTAAAAAATAGTCCGGAATTCCTCCAACATACATTCTGCCTTGACCTGTATAATCTCCCGCTCTCTGTCATTGGTCAACTGCTCGAGCTCCACAATGCGTTTCCTAGCGGCCTCGCATTCCTTGGTGGTTTCGAGCAGCTGTTGACGCATATTGACAAATGCCGCATCCCTAGATAGCCAAACATCAGTACATGTCTATTAAAAACCTCGGGTTCCGCTACTAACTCCTCATGAATAATGGCGTTGGCAATAAGTGCCTCTATCTGTTCCTGGGCCACGGCGTGCTTCTCCATCTCATCCGTGGCCGTTTCGCGATAGTGATCCACTCTCTGACCAGCAAGATCGAGCTCGTTCCGCAGTCTTTCATTTTCAGAAGCCACAGCCATGTTGTTTCGTAAAAGGTTGTTCTCGGCCTTGAGCTTTTGAACCTCCAGCCGCAGAGCCACCGTTGGATCCGATGTGCCCTCCAGCTCATGTTCAAGACTGAATTTTGTCGCGCCGGCCCCTGGACTCTCGGAGCCACTTGGCTGCATGATATCTCCCAGTTGCAGTTGTTCCTGGAGCTCCCTAATGGTGGCCTCGTCAAGCTGGCGCTTGGATTCCAGATACTCAACCTTTCTCTTGAGTTCCTCGTTGGTGTCTTGGAGGACATTCTTGGATTGGAGGGTGTAGATGATTTCCTGCTCGTTGCTAGACAGCACCCGGACTTTCTCGTCGACTTCCTTTTGCAATCTCCGGTTTTGCTCCTTGACCTCCTCAAACAGTTTCATTTCCGCCTCGTACTGCTGAACCTGCTCGTCGAGGATCCGGTTGCGCTGTTGGATAGCCGTCAGGTCCTGGGCCTTTTTCTTGTAGTTTTCGAGTCCCTTGATCATTTGCTGCTGCTGTTTCGTTTCATGCTCCAGCAGCGTGACCTTGTCCTGAAGTTCCACAATTCTCTCGGCCTTGGCCCGTAGAGTCTCGTTTTCCTTTTCTAGCCTGGCCGCCCGAGCTGTTTCCTTGTCGAGCAAAACCTCCAATCGGTCGATCTCGTCCATCTTCTCGCGAACCTCGTTGCGCATGTCCCGGATCGCCACCGAGGCATCTTGCCCCCTGGTCCGCTTCAGTGTCTGGAGCTCATCCTGTGATACCCTCAGGTCATGCAAAACGGCTTCTCTTGTGTCGAGCAGCTTGTCGAGACGGGTTTGCAAATCAGCATTTTGCTTTTTGAGGATTTCCACCTTATCGCGCATCTGGTCCAGTTCCTCCTGCATGAGCTCGGGGTCCCGGGCATCCTGAATGTCGAGGTCCTCCTCTTCCCCAGAGTCACCCTCCCCTCGTTTGCTTTCCCTTTCCTCCTTGAGCTGACTTTTTTGGCTGATGATCTTGGCAATCTCCCCCTGGCTTGCCTTGTCAAGGGTCAAAACCTTGGGGACGTATGTCCTCGACAGAGACCCCAGGCAGGCTGCTGTGAGGAAGGCCGAGAGGAACTCGCAGAGAGCGTTGTCGTCTGGGTTCTCGGCGATGGCTCGGAACTCGGAGGGCGAGGGGGCAAGGAGGGGGTTGTCGGTGCGGAGGAACCTCGCCAGACCGCGGTAGACGGTCTCGAGGTTCTGTTTCTTTTCGGATTCTGATCTGGGGGCCTGGATGAGGCTCGAGCTTTGGAATTCAGGGGCCAGCATCTTTTCGAGGATCTGGCCCAGTATTATGCCATCTCGCAGGTCCTGCAAGGAGCCGGCCTTGCGGCGTGTGTCGAAGGTATTAACCCATTTCAAGAGGGCGGTTTGGGTGTGAGGGCTGTGTTGTGCCATGGTGGAACAGGACTGCGGGCTGCCGGCAGGTCGGCGTGGATTAGTCGTGGGTGTAATCTCAGTATCAGGTGTTGGTAGATGGGCTGTATTCCCTCGGGGTGGAGTGATGTTTGTGTTCCTGCAGTAGTAGGTGGTATCTGTAGTCCGTCTAGGTAGGGTATGAGTGTATCCGACTAGGTACTGGATGTTGGAGATAGGAAGGGTAAGTTGGGATGGTATATTAAAGGGGGTGGGCCGTGGTGATGGCGAACGTCAAGAGTGCAAAGGCTGGACGTGGAGTGCAAAGGACCCGAGTCCCATGGTTTTTACACGGTACAAGGCGTGGTTTACAATACAATGCTGAAGTGTTATTGCCTGAATCGGGGCTCTTGTCGTTTCATGGTCGCACGGGTCGGAGTCGAGGTTCAGATGCGGAGCGAGGAAGCCATTGTTCAGTCGGAGACGATGCGCTCTGGCCACATCCTTACAGAAGCTCCAGGCCTGATTAGCGCCAAAACTTCCCCACAGATTGGCCCGGGCCGCAGTGCTCATGGACCTCCCACGTAACCATAATAATGCATGAATAGGTACCGATTCCTGTGTTTCTGGTTGACTTTATCATTAATCTAACCCGGAAATAGGAGCTTTCTGTTTGCCATGAGGTGTTGGTAGTGGTTGTTACCCACATCCGAACCACGAGGCTGTTGGTGGATCTAACGTTGACTAGGAACTTCAACGCCGGGAATGGTAGGTATGGCACCGACGCAGGTGATCCCAACTGAGCGTTGGCAATCTGTTTTACTAGGTAGTTTGTTTCCATGCCAACAGGACTCGTAGTCATGGAGACCTTCGTCAAGAGTGCTAGGAGCTCCTCTAAGTGAGCAAAGCTGCTGGAAGAGTAAGCCGAGGCTGTGGATGTTCATGCCCCAACCTTGGGTACCGATGTTCCAAGTTGGGTTATAAGTCAGTAGAAGCATCTTACCATGCCACACAGCTGCGTCTTCAACACCACACCACACCACACGCATAACGTATTCAGAACTAATTCGCGAATAACCAATAACACTACCCTTGTGTACAGGACCCAGCAGGTCTATTCAACCACCCAACCATCCAGATAAACGCCAATCAGTGTAGTCCATCGTCGCACAAGGAGCCCTCATTCAGGGCGCCCCTCATGACCCATCGTTACTTGATTCTTTTTGTCCTTTTTTGCCTTCGTCAGATTCCAATGTGGCTGCCGCCCATGGTGTGCACCTCCTCGTCTTCCTCGACCGAGACCTTGTACTCCTCACCCCACGCGGTAACAGTCTCCAATACTTTCTCTCCAACCTTGGCCGCGAAGCCCCTGAATACAGTGTTAGAATCTTTGCACATGTGGTTGCACGCTGACCGCAACTTACTTGATCAAAGTGTACTCATGGGTAATGACTCCTCCGGCATCCTTGATGGCCTTCTTGGCATTGTCGACAACCGAATCGGGGGTCTCGGGGGGGTAGCTGATCAGGACCGACTTTTGGATGTCCACGGCAATGACGCCAGAGAAAAAGGTCAGGGCCGCGATAAGGAAAGAGAAGACTCTCATGGTATCGGTGTTGGTTGGGTAGTTCTCGGGGCAAGAGAGTAGAACTGGATATTCCCAGGTAAATATTTGCTGGCGATACAATAAATGACGTTTACGTTGACGTTGACAATATGTTGGAGGGGAGATGGTTCCCCAGACTTGAAAGAATGGAGGGGCCTGTCTCTTGATATGGGCCGATGATCAACCCCGGGCCCTGCCAAGCCATGGCTGACGCACCTGTCATGCAGTGCCGGCCGAACCAGCACCAAAGAGGATGCTCAAAAGAAGACGCTAACCCCATCCAGACTGGTGTTACGATGATATAAGCTGCCCAACAAAGCAGGCGGTGAGGTCCTCAGCCCGCCCTTGCCCCGTGCCTCGACCGCAGCCTTGCGCTTCCCAGACACCCAGAGCAGCCCACCCGCACCTGAAGCTAGCCCGATTGGGTACTCACCTTGAATCTGGCGAGGCAGCGAAGCCAGTGACGACGACAACAGAGACCTAAACAACCAAATTTACTTGCAATAGTCCCATCTTGACCCAACAACTGTTTTAGCACCAGCGATACCCCACGGCCCCGATTGCATTACTTTGACATCTCCCTGCCGCCCGCCGCCCTCACCCCCGACGACAAGTGCTGCTCGCCCACTGCAACATGCCCACCACAACCCAAGAGACGCTCTCGCTGGTGTCGCGCAGCGTCTCGGTTGCGCCCCTCGTCCTCCTCTCCGTTGTCGACCACTACAACCGTACCGATGCCAACACGTCCAAGAGCAAGCGGGTAGTCGGTGTTCTGCTGGGGCAAAACGATGGCAAGAATGTGCGGGTGTCAAACAGCTTCGCAGGTGGGATTCATCGCCAACCCGTCCAGCTGCTAATCCCATGCTGACCTGAGCCCATCATCATCACAGTTCCCTTTGAGGAAGACGAGAAGGACCCCACAGTCTGGTTCATCGACCATAACTATATCGAGAACATGAACGACATGTTCAAGAAGGTCAATGCGAGAGAGAAGCTCATAGGGTGGTACCATTCCGGCCCCAAACTGCGGGCCTCGGATCTCGAAATCAATGAGCTCTTCAAGCGCTACACCCCCAACCCATTGCTGGTCATCATTGATGTCCAGCCAAAGGAGTCGGGCGTGCCCACAGACGCGTACTTTGCTACGGAGGAGATCAAGGATGTATGTGTTGCCTCTTTTCTGTCGCATTGCTCCCCAGCAGCTAACCTCTTGACTTCCCCTCCCAGGACGGAACCACCGCTTCCAAGACCTTTGTCCACATACCGTCCATCATCGAAGCTGAAGAGGCCGAAGAAATCGGTGTCGAGCACCTCCTCCGCGACATTCGTGACGTAGCCGTCGGCACACTATCCACCCGCGTGACGAACCAGCTCCAGTCCCTCCAAGGCCTCCACTTCCGCCTGCGAGATATCCAAATCTACCTGCAAAAGGTCCTTGACGGCGAGCTCCCCGTCAACCACACGATTCTCGGCAACCTGCAAGACATCTTCAACCTGCTGCCCAACCTATCGACGCCCAAATCCGGCGGCAAGGCCGACAGTGACCTCCAGCACGCCATGAGCATCAAGACCAACGACCAGCTCATGGCCATCTACCTTAGCAGTTTGATTCGCGCCATCACCGCTTTCCACGACTTGATCGAAAACAAGAACCAGAACAGGCAGCAGGCCGAGGAGAAGGAGGCGGCCAAAAAGGAGGAGGCGGCGAATGGGAAGGATGGGGAGAAGAAGGAGGGCGGCCCAGCGGCGAACGGGGATGCCAGGGAGGGAGATAAAGAGAAGGAGGGCAAGGAGAAGAAGAAGTAAATACTCTGAGTGAGTGGACCTAGGGGTCTTGGACGGCGAGCACTGGGACTCAGAGACAAGCCCGCAACCACATACAAATGAAATGATTGTACGAAGAAGGAACCATAGATTTTGCCCGATGATGGGGACACAGTGGGCGTGTTATTAATATTTAACGATGCCTCGTTTCTAAGCCGTGTTGCTTTGAATCACAACTAATGACCACGAAGGCCCAGTTCTACACATAGACCTCCAGCTTCTTCGACTCCATTCTTGCTTCTGCCTCCACTCAAGATTAAACATCAGCAACAATCACAGCCATCTCCCCCTTTCCCACCTGTTTGGAGGTTACGTACCCCCCTAGCGCATTGCCCCATCTCTCGGCCAGGAGGCAGGCGAGGAGGTGTTTACATGTGGGGATTTGTCCCCCGTTTGGGGCCTTCCCATCAGTTGACATGCCACCAAACTCCCATTCTTTCTTGTCGTCGTCTGTTGTGATTTCTGCCAAGTGTAACTCTGGTGGTATTTGGGGAGGCTGTTCGTCCAGGAGTGATTGAACGATGGAGAAAGCAAACGCCGCGCAGGTGCAGTTCCATGCCTGTAAATGCACCACATATTTTTGGCTGTTTTCTCGATTTCCCACCCTGTCATCGTCGGGGTCGGGCTTGACTGATTTGCGTCTGCGGGACGGGGCGGCGGTGGTGGAATACACCACGTATATCGCGCCTCTCACATCTTCTGCTTGATCATGATCTGGCTCTTCGGATTTGATCTTGTCAGAGAGGGCGAGTTTCTGAACCAGGCCGCGGTCGAGGAGGTCGAGGGAGGGGAGGACGAGGTTGGGAAAGAGGACGTGAAGGGTTATGATTAGGTGGCGGTGGGAGACGGGGATGCGGGAGAGGGCGTTGCTGTTGGGCGTTCGGTTGATTGATGGGGGCTGAGGTGGTTCCAGGGGGATGGTGGGGAGGCGGTTTATGAGGTTGGTGAGGAAGTGTCGTGGGGTGGGTAGGGTCATCTTTCTTGTGGAAAACTAACAAGGGATGAAGAGGATTTTTTTCCGTTTTGAGAAAGAGAGTGTGCATCCAAGTGAAGTGCTGATGCTGGTGGTTGGAGTTGAAAGTCAAAGGTTGATGCCCCGTGCACTGGTCATGTCCGTCGACGTATGAAGTTCAGAACTCGAAATCTATTTCTTCAAACTTTGTACAATATTCCCCCAGACGTTACAATACTTAATGTACATGAAACCGCTAAATACAATTTTCAGATTTTCAAACCCTCATCAACTACACCCACTCCTTTGGGTTCTGCAAGATTTCCACCAGCCTCGCCTCCCTGCTCCCCGGCTCAGGCTCGTGCATATACCTCCAGCTCGCCGTCAACGGCATGCTCATAAGGATGCTCTCCACTCTCGCGCCAGGTGTGTTCAGCCCAAACGACGTCCCCCGATCGTGTACAAGGTTGAACTCGACGTATTTCCCTCTCCTGATCTGCTGCCAGTCCTTCTCCGCCTCGGTAAAGGGCATGTCCTTGCGCTTCAGCACAATAGGGACATATGTCGGGATAAACGACTTGAGCGAGTCCTGGATAAAAGCAAACGTGTTCTCCTTGTCAGACACGGTTTCATCCAAGTCGTCAAAGAAGATGCCGCCGATCCCTCTCGCCTCGCCGCGGTGCTTGTTGTAAAAGTACTCGTCGCACCACTTTTTGAATTTCGGGTAGTAATCCTTGTTGTGCTTGTCGCAGACCTCCTTGAGGTCTCTGTGGAACTGTATCGCGTCTTCGTCGAAGAGATAGCTGGGTGTCAAATCACTGCCGCCGCCGAACCACCACGCCCCCGATGACCCGTCCGGCTTGGCCGTCTCAAAGTATCTGTAGTTGAGGTGGACCGTTGGCGCCATGGGGTTCTTGGGGTGGACGATCAGACTGAGGCCGGCGGCGAAGAACTCAAGGCTCTCGGGGACTTCCCCGTCGGGGGCGATGTTCTTGTGGTTGGCGCTCATTTTCATGATGGCGGGCTTGGGGAGGGTGCCATAGACAACGCTGACGCCGACGCCGGCCTTCTCAAAGACCTTGCCGTCTTGGAGGCAGCAGGTGATGCCGCCGCCGCCTTCCTTGCGCTGCCATTCGTCTTTTCGGAATTTCGTTCCGTCTACCTCTTCGAGAGCTTTTACAATCTGTTCTTGTTGCTCCTTGATAAACTTTTCCATGCGGAGGCGCATGGGGGAGGTTTCGGAGACGCCCTCGTTCTTCTTTTGTTGCTGGTCGCGCTCGGCGAGACTGAGGGAGTCCATGCTGAGGGGTTCTGTGACGGCCTGGGGGGGTGAGGGGGAAGATAGCTGTTAGCTTGCTGAGATGCGAGCGGCGGCTTCAAAGGGAGCATACCATGGCGTAGGTTAATGGTACCGAAGCAATCAGACCGAAAGCTGCCAACCCGGCGTATCTGGCCCACGGCACAAACGTTGAGCTTGAAGATGTCGAGCTGGGCAAGGTTGAAAGGCTTCTCCTGGAGGCCAATTGAGGACGTAACTTGAACTGCGACAAGAAACGGGCAGCGTGACGACGGGAGGCCATGTTCGAGCAGCTTTTATATACAAGCCGGCCCGTTGGCGGAGAGTTGGTCAATTCGGTACTTGGGATCAGACGATGCTCGGCGCCAACATGAGGCCACTTTTCAAGACTCGGCGGGCAAGTTAACGGCTTACGGGCAGTGCCGAGTGACAGATCCTCTCCGCAGACCACCCTTTTGGAAGCGATTCTGGCTCGGCTGATCTGGCTTTTGGAATCGAACGTTTCGTTGATTCCAGAGCTGCGGAATGGGTTCCTGGGAACCGGGACCTTTGCCGGAGCCCCAAGTGGGATTTTTGTGCCGGGTGGACAAGGGCCTCCCCATGTTCCTTGTACTGCGACGTTGAGAACACGGCGCGGGGTCGTCCCTTGCAGGCACACCCTCCAGGCAGGAAAGCGGGGCATTCCCGGTCCTGATAGAGATCCATGGACGGCTTCCCGTCCTCTGTCGTGAGGACATCTAGATAGTATAAGGTATTTACAAGTTCATGGACTTGGTTGCCTCGCTGCAAATGTAAAATGGAAGCCCTGATGATTCATACCGGGGACCTCACCGTGCTCTGGTGAGCCAAAAGAGTCTAGCTTCTGCTCGGTGACCTAAAGGCTGCTCCCAGCGATAAGAAGCCGAGCTGCGTCATGGATCAAGCGCAAAGCCACAAAGCCATAAGGACCGGTACCAGAGCAGGTGACAGTCGTCCGCCATGTGAGCGCCCCATCTGATTCACCTTTGATGGGCGCGCGCTAAACTGCTCTGGGAGCTTAACTCTAGTTAGTCATCTGGGCACCCCGCCTCTCCGTCCGCCAGACAGCCCGCCAGCAGCCAGCAGCCAGCACCCGTGCAACGCAAGCCCCCCCAGCTTAACAAGGCCACCACCTTTCTCCAACTCAACTCAACTCGACCTTTCTTCCTCCGACAACCATCATTTCCATCACCCAGGAGAGGTATTTCTTCCACCCTTCACCTTCCTCTCCAGACAGGTATCCAGCTGTTGACCTCTTACCTTGCAGACATACCCAGACGCCGCATCCAACACCTACACAGCACTTGCTAGCAACCCAGCCACAGCACCCAGCCAACACCGACAGCCAGCAACAACCAACCCGCCAAAATGAGATCCAAGTTTAAGGACGAGCATCCCTTTGAGAAGCGCAAGGCCGAGGCCGAGCGCATTCGTCAAAAATATGCTGACCGCATTCCCGTAAGTACTCCAACCTCTTTGGCGGTGAAGCCATCATCGACATCATCGGTCTTGAGCCGTTGGCTGCCTAGAAGCGAGACCGGTCGCACCGCCATTTCACTCACCTCCACCCATCTCAACAAGCCCATTTCTAATCATCCGTGTGTCTCTATTAGGTTATTTGTGAGAAGGTTGAAAAGAGCGACATCGCTACCATCGACAAGAAGAAGTACCTCGTTCCGGCCGATCTCACCGTGGGCCAGTTCGTCTACGTTATTCGCAAACGGATTAAACTCTCCCCAGAGAAGGCCATCTTCATCTTCGTTGATGAGGTCCTGCCTCCAACCGCTGCTCTCATGAGCAGCATCTATGAAGAGCACAAGGATGAGGACGGGTATGTGCAGCTCTCTTTGCTTTGTTCATCAAGAAGCCATGCACTAACAGATGATGCCACAGATTCCTTTACATCACCTACTCGGGCGAGAACACCTTCGGTGGTTTCGAGACTGCCTAAATCGACTTTCTTTCCTCTAGACGTTTTTAATGGGCGTTGCCAGCACTGGACTTCGGGTATGATGGGCCCTTTCACTTTCTACCAGTTGAGAGGGAGAGGGGACGTTGGGAAGAGCTCTGGTTTTTGTCTCTTGCGTTGCATTTTTGTCTGTTCGGTTCGTTGGTTCTGGGATTATCTCGCACACACACATTGGGAAACTGGAGAACTATCGTTATGTTATCGAGGCATGGGGTATTTGGTGAAGAGGGGAACGCAGACGGCAGAGATGACGGCTTCAGCGATGTAGCCTCGTCTTGCCTGCATTTGAGTCTTTGTTAGACAGCATATTTTCTGGGAATTTCTGCCTTCGCCATCGATGCTTCAACGCTGCCCGTTGCCCTGTACCTATCCTCTTGTTCCTCATTGCTTCAACTAGGCGGTGTGGCCTGAGCCGTGTTACACTTGACAACAGGGCTGGAGATAGCCTCGCGAGCACCTAGCTGGTGGTGAATCTCGGACTCGCGCTATAGCTCAATCCAACAAACCTGATTTTGTCTCGCAGTTACCATTACCTTTTGTGTATCTTGGTGTCCAAACCTTGTTCGAGAAGACTTTTCTCTGGCACTTGCTCATTCCAAATTGATGCCGACTGGAAACTTCAAGCCTCGTGGAAGTAGCCTTGAGGTTCTGACCTAGATCCACACCTGGCACTTGGCAGGATGTGGACCAGCGCCATCCTGATGGGTCCAGGGGGCTGGATGGTGATTGGACAGTGAGGAGGGTGTAAGTGGTGGCTTGCTGGGAAGAGACGACGCTTGGAGAGAGATGGACATGGTTCACTTTAATATTGCGAAACTCGTGATAGCTTTCTTCTTTTTGGGCGATACACATTGGCTGCACTAGAGCAACTCTGTACTCGTGTGAATTTTACCTCTCAAGATGTGTCTGCCCAGTTCAGCCCGGCCGGCCAGCAACACTGATCCAGGATGGGAAATGCATTTGAAGACGGTTGATCTGCCTCTGAAGATTGTCAACACATCTTTCAGGACAATGAAGAAGCTTGTAAGCACAGCTCATATGCCTTGGATTATAGTCAAGGGTCCAATAGAGTGCAAAAGGGTTGACTATTTGTCAAGACCTTGATATTTCACCTGTGTTCTTGTTCACAGCATGCTCATCAACTCTCAGTTTTTCACTTTCTAGTTCATACCAAACATACACTATATGAACTCTCCAATCTCAACAAGACATAACCCAAGATGTGACTCTCCAAGAGAAGCAGCTGCCCATGACAGGCACCTGCCATATGATCCCACCCGTCAACCGATGACTTACTTCCTTCTGTCTTCTCCTTTACCACATCTGTAAACCCCCCTTCAACCTCGCTCCAGGCTTTTCCACATCTTGCCAACACCTCCCGCAGGACAAACAGAGACGCAGACGCGGAAATGATTCTCTTTAGGGTAGTTTTCTTTCACAGCGACAATTTTTACTTTTCACAACAACGACGACAACCTCTTCCCCATCCGCATGTTTTTTGGGTTAACATCTCTTCTTTATATCGGTTGTCAGTACTCCACATCACATAGCAGCCAAAATGTCCTCCCACTCCTCCTCCTCCTCCTCGTGTCCTCCTGGGGTAGTACCGCGACCAGCAACAACCAAGCGAACCCCTCTGTCGCGGGAGAAAAAGAAGAAGAACAACAACAACAACAACCCTCACCCTCGTCCTCCTCGTCCCTCTCCACCCTCCCTTCCCTCTTCACAGACTCAGAAATCGAAGTCGCACCCCCACCCCCACCCCCCGTCGCCACGGAAGAATTCCTAGCCAACTTGCCCGTTATTTCACCCCGCATAAGGAGTTACTTGGCAGTTTGTAACAATGAAGAGGAAAAGGTGAGGTGTAATATTTGTTTGGGGGTTATTTTACGGGATTGAGATAGGGAAGTGGGGGTGGTGACGCTGCCGGGTTGTGGGCATTGGTTTTGTGGTGAGTTATGTTGAGGGAGGAGGGAAAAAGGGAAAGGGGGCTGACGAGATGAATTGTAGGACGGTGTATAAGACGATGGTTGGAGGAGGAGAGCGCTACGTGTCCGAATTGTAGGGGGGGGATGAGCTTGAGGGGAGGGGAGGGAGGCGGTGGAGGTTTGTAAGGGGAGGATGGGGAGGTTTGTAAGGGGAGGATGGGGAGGTTTTGGGGGAGGTTTGGGGTAGGAGGGGGTGAGGGTTGTTGGGGGGAGATAGGGAGGGGGGGGTTAGTTCAGGGGTGTAGCGTTGGAATGGGAAGCGTGTTTTTTTTTGATGTGTTGACAGTGTTGGTGTGAGTTGGGTTGTAAGTGGGGTTGAGAGGTGAAGGTTGTGAGGTGGAGGTTATGAGGTGAAGGTTATGAGGTGCAGGTTACGAGTTGGGTTGTGAGGTGGAGGTTTTGGTCAAAGGTTGTGACAAGTGATTTGGAGTTCTCAGGGGTAGGTTTGTGGTGAGGTATAAGAGGAAGGATGTGTTGTGCTGGTTCACGAGCTTTGGGAGTATGCTTCGACGACGCGGTGGCCATGAGCTGAAGCCTGTGGTAGAGTTGTGGTCCTGCGGCGTGGAGATTTACGGTTTTTGTCACTAACAAACTTTGATACAGCCAAGGAGTGAACAAGTTTTTCTTTAAGTGGATTTCACTGGGCGGATATATACTGTGGTTTTCACACATCTTCAACTGAGTATTCTCTTCCGTCCATCAACACCTTCAAAGACTCGGTCAGAAAGCAGCGAACTCAACACACAGGACTAAGCAACACATCCACGCTTCCAAAACGGCGAACGACAACCTGATGAGGCCCCATTACCTCACTCCCAATGACGTCCATTCCTTACTGCCGAGCGGCAGTGACCGGATCGGACAATTTCGAGATCACATACGACAAATCTCCAACGCCGCCATCGACACCATCGCCGACCGAGAACCAGGGAGCGAGCACAGCTACAGCGACGCTATGCTCCATTTATCCGGACTAACCAAGCAACTGGTGGATAGGTTTATTTCCCGTGACATGTTGCAAGATTACTACGCAGGCACTGAGTATCAAAATCTTGAATCGATCGACTCGATGGATTACGCCATCGACCGTGTACTAATTGCTCTGATGGCGACGACAGTTGCGTTGTGCATGGAGGTCGTCAAAGATGCCGCTATCAAGAGTGGAGAGGAGTTCGATTTGGACATTTCCGCAGGGGAAAGATTTGCTGCATTGATGTTGGGTTCAGCGAAGTATTGAGACGGCTCGAACGACTGGAAACTGGGTCTTGTCAGTCACCGACGAGCCTCTTATCGAAATGGCGAGCCAGACCTTTGCAGAGTCACTGTGTTACTGGGATGGGAATATCAGCAGGATTTGAGGTTATCACCGGCTGGGCCGGACCTGGAGCCGTCATTGCTGTGGGACTTTGGGAGGGTGCAATGGAAGAGGGATGGGAGCGAGTGGTGTGTGTTGATGGAGAGGAGGTTGATGACTGCATGGTTGATGGATCTTGTTGATTTCATGGGGGAATGGTTGGACGTCGCCGAGTTTGAAGCCGCGAGTGGCTTCCTCATGCACCCTGCCAACTCGGAAATAATTTCTCGTCCGCCGACTGTCTCGCGGAGCTTTCCCCGGTGAGTGAAGGAGTGTCGTTACCAGAACCGGGATCTGGAAGCCGACTTTTGGGGGAACAATAGCTACCGGGGTCACCACCATCGACTGTGTCATCTGCCAGGAGACGATTGACGACGACAACGACAACGCTTGTCTGGACGGATCGATGAAGGACAAGACGGATAAGTTGAAGCAGCCTGTCTCGTTGCCTGGTTGTGGGCATTGGTTTCACAGGTCTTGTGCTGCTCGCTGGTTGGGGAGGAACAACTCCTGCCCGATGTATAGGAGGGCGGTCAAGAACGTTGAGGAGTGCACGAAGCAGGGGGGTGAGATCAGTTTCAAGATTTTGGAGATGATGAAGAAAGGGCGGGAGTTTGACAAGAGTCTCAGGTTTGGGGAAGTTAGAACATCGATGACGGCACCCAGGCCGGATAAGAAGCTGGCGTGCAAGTGAAGATAGCCATGATCCCAGATCGACGGATCCTGCGCCTTCACCACGTACGCTGATCCCGATGTCACTTGCCTACATGTCACATTCCTACTCACTCTTAACACCCTAGGCTATCTCAAAAGTCCTCTTGGCTGGAACTGGTCAGTGAAGTTGTTTTGGAACTGAAGCAGTAGATAGTATCATGTGAAAGGCATCAACGCCCTTGACAGCTCCAAGTCTTCACCTTGAGTAAACTACCTTTGGGTACCTTGGGCATTTCTAATAGACAACGACAATGATGGCGCCGATTGGTGTTCCTCTTTTTGACAACGAGAAATGGCAACATCACTGTGCCTTGGGCCGCTAGATTAGAATAAGAGAGCTCCTGCTTAGACACACCGACTACGATGCGCGCACGAGGCTGAAAATCGAAAACATCCATCACACAAGGCATAGTCACCACGGCAACGCAACATGAAAAGACACAAAAGTTGCATGAATAATCTTGTATTGAAGCTATCAAAAACATTGGCGACACTAGCAGGTAACCTGAAAACCAGAACAGAATGTTAGCAACTGGTTTCTGACAAACAAGACTCAGAGCGATAACTGTGTTTGATTCTGTAAAATCATACATCCAAGGAAGTATTGCTCCCTCATCTGTCCCGAAATAGGCTTCTAGGTGGGACTCAAGTGGAAACTGCGAATGTGGGAAAGTTTGAATCATGGTAGAATCGGGGTGTGGTGTGTCAAGTGCTGCGAGCAGAGGGAGTAAACTGACCTTTTGTGGTGATTTTGTTGTGCAGAGTCGCTGCGTAGTTAGTTGCAAAGTCGAAGAAAGCGGAAATTGTGCTCTGAAAAATCTGCTTGAAGGGTCAGTGCTCAAGCTCCAAAGTCAAAAACAAAACTCTGCAAAATCGATGTGCTTCAAGCTGTATGTGTCAGACAAATTTACTGGCAAGCAACAAGCCCTCCCCCGTAGGAGAAAGCCCGAAACAGACTAGTTTTCTTCATGGTCGATTCAGTTGGGAAAAGAAGACAATTCAAAAGTTGTCATCATTTGACAGCGAGAAGCAGCAGTCGATAAAGAGAGAGAGGGAAGAATGAAGACGAGAATAGCTTACCTGATAGTGTCGAACAACCCAGCCAGCCTTTCCAGCCTCGACTCGACCCGTTGGCACTCATGAACACCGCAGGAAACGCGCGGCAAGAAGCAGAATCAACTGCTGATTGCGTTGCGAGTGCAGTCGACGAGTCGAGGGTCGCTCTCGCGGCTTGCCAGGAGAACAGAGCCAGGGCTGGAAGTGTGCTGGTTGGGGAGTTGGTTGGTGGAAGAAGAGAATTGAGAGTCAAAGCTGCTGCGGAAGTTGAAGAAATACCCAATGTTCAGATAGCGATAAGGAAATTTTTGGGTGGAGCAGTGGGGCAGCCTCAGGGAGAGGGTGGGGCCGCATTTTTGCTTCCGTGTACCGAGTCACGTGATAGAGATGCTTGCCTGCAATCGCGCCCCAAAAATAGCTGCATGCTGAATCGCGAAGCGGCATAATCTGTGGCTGAAAGAGAGCATCCCCAAATATGGTGATGGCTACAAAAACAACACCTTGATGCTTCCTAGAGGGGACACCTGAGACACGATGATTTTTTACTTTGGCATTTTCTGGTCATGCGTGAGCCGTGACCTTGGGCCAAACGAGGTTGCGCTCCTCGCAGGTTAGGTTACATCCGAATTGCATCTAACCGCCACAACGGAACGGATTAACTATGGCCCTTGACAGAAATGGCCCAAGCCAGCCCCGATAAGCGCACATCTTGCTGTCCGGTGACCAATCAGAGTGTGCGATTTTGCTGTATCGGGAACAGGCTCCCGCTCTAAAAGGCTGGCCGAATCCCCCAGCTGGGTCTCAGCATTCGAACGCTCTGGCTCTTGCAGCTTGGTCCTGATCGGTGCCCAGGATCTCTCTCCCTCTGCGACCCTCCAACGCCTCACCGTCTGCACCTCTGTCTGCAACACTTCGGCTCCCCTGAGAGTTTCCGGTTCCCACTCCTTTTCAGGTGTCCCTCTCTGCCTCTGCCTCTGCGTCTGCGTCTGCCCTCTGCCCTCTTGCCCTTCTGTCATGATTTCTGTGAACAAATCACTCATTCTTCCTACGTTTTAATATTATACTTGTAACGAATTGCTGGCGGCACTGGGAACAGGGTCTTGGTCTTGCGACGGCGGAGAGATTTGACGTGCTGCCGGTACTAATCAATTTTCAATCGGGCAACTCTTTCACGGAAGAGAAGAGACTCGCTCCCACCACTCCCAAACCCCCGTCCTGCAACCAAACCTGGAACTCCACAATTCACCACCTCTGTCCACGACACGTCGTCGCCGCCGCCGCAGCAGCCAGCAGCAAAAGAGTCGACGTCGCCCGTTGAACGCCCAAACGCCTGCCCAACGTTCTGTCGCTGTAATTTTTATTTTCCGCGGCCGCCCAGCATCTTCTTGGTGCCGCTGATCTTTTGGTCATTGCTTTTTTGGGGGCGTCGCACCACTCGCGACAGGTTCCGCCCATATCACACACTCCTACATAACATCATCCTATTGCTATCTAGCCCGTCGCAATCGCCCGCACAACATCCCCGACCCCGATAACGACGGGCCTCGACGCCCAGGCGATCGCACCGTCTAGTCGGCACGCGCGCGCACCACCACCACTACCGCTGTCCGCGTTAGGTTAGGTGACTGCCCGCCACCGGACCTCTTTCTTACCTCGCATGCGATAACGCGGAGGGACAAAACGTCGATATCCACGCCGTGGGTAATCGGCTGCTCCGGAGATGATGGCCTTTCAGGCGCACCCCGGTGGGATGCAGCAACATCCAGGTGCTCCTCCCGGCCACCCCATGGCTCCTGGCATGGCCCACAACCCCAGTCAACCGGGCGCGACACAAGCAGGAATACCGCACAACATGATGGGACACATGGGCGTGTCGGGCCCCGGTCCCCAAATGAACGCTGCCGCTCTCATGGGGGGTGGCATGCCGCCCGGCGCCGGTCATCCTGGTCCCCACGGCATGCCGCATTTGAACCCAGCGCAAGCACAGCTATACCAGCAACAGCAAATGTCTGCTGGCATTTGTATGTCACCTCGCATCATCTCCCACCACGGTAGAGACAAGTACTGACCAGCCTGTGTAGACGCCCACAACCCAGCTATGCAGCAACTACAACAACAGCAAAGGCTGGCCGAGCTCCAGCTGCAGCAACGGCAACGGGCTGCCATGATGCAGCAAGCTGGTCAATACAACAACCTGGGCCAAGTTCCCATTGGCATACCGCTGGGACAGATGAATCAGATGAACCCTGCTCATATCGCAGCAATGAGGAGGATGCCGGTACCTCTCCCCGCACACCTTCAACAAACACAGCTAGCTCAACACCAACAGGCTCAATCCATGAACGTAAGGATACACTCCTGAATACCACGATATAAGGCCCGACGCGGCTGGAGAAATGTGTAGGTGCTCTGGAAGAAGTAGATGCTAACGCAACGGCAACAGCACGTCAACATGGCCCAGCAGATCGCCCTCCAGCAGCAGCACCAACAGCAACTTAACCAGATGCAGAACAACCCGAACCATGGGCAGATGAACCCACAGGCAATCATCTCCCAACAAGCCCAAATGGCCGCCATGCAGCAGCAGGCCCAGCAGGCCCAGCAGGCCCAGCAACAGGCAGCCCAGCAGGTCCAGCAACAGGCCGCTCAACAACAGGCGGCCCAGCAAGGTCAACAACCACCTCAGCAGCCACAGCAGCAGCAACCACAGCAGCAGCAACCACCACAGCAACCAGGCCAGCCACAGCGGCAAGCTACTCCATCACAAGCCGGGCCCAACGGGCAAGCACCGACTCCGGCGCCTACCCAAGGTCCTACGCCACAACCAAATCCTCAGCAGCAACCCCACGCCCCACCCCAAACACCGCAGACTACGCAGGGTCAACCAATTCAACAAGTCCAACTGGTGGCCCAGGCCCAACACGCTGCCCAGGCCCAGGTTCAAGCGCAAGCCGCCCAGGCTCAAGCTGCCCAGGTTCAGGCGCAAGCAGTCCACAATCAACAACAGGCCGCTGGCCTGGCCTTGATGCAGCAGCAGCAGCCGCAGCAGCAGCAAAAGCGCAACGGAATGGAACTGAAAGGGCAATGTTTGCTAAAGTTGATGCAGTTCAGCGAGCATCTGAGTGGCTTCCTGGTATGTTCTCGCACGTAAAGGAATGCGGGTCAATGTTCACGTTAGCTAACCCGTCACTCATCAGGGGCCAAAGGGTCAGGATGATTTGAGCTACTGGGAAGATTTTGTCAAAATGTTCTTCTCGCAGAAGGGTGTCTTCAAGCACACCCTGCTGGAGAGGACGGCCGAGGGTCCGGTGGAAAAGCCGTATGAGATTCAGTATCCCGCTCTTCCCCGCTACTTCCACTCCCACTTCGACAGCGGGGTAAAGACGATGCAGTTGATCATGGCAAAGGGCACAACCGACCGTGCGTTACCAAACGACTGTCACTTCATTGAGAACACCAAGGCCAGCCTCATCTACCGGTTTGATCAAAACTGCCACGTGGTTGCCGACGGCATTCTGCGGGCCTCATTTGACAGTGAGCAAAAGTTCGAGTTGTTTGAGTTCATCACGACAGATTTCGAGGAATTTGTGCCCCGAAGCATGGTTATTCAAGCCGCTCGGCCGGCCCACAACTGGGTCAAGGAGTGGCATGCTCTCAACTCACCAGACAACAAGCAATCTCCGGAAATGAACAAGAAAAACAAGACGAAGCAACTCAAGACCCCTGCAGGCCCCCCGCCAGATCTTGAGCTTCCGGACTCGTATGTCAGTCCAGGAAGAGCAGTGCCGGGGCACGTGTATCAGTTTCTTGAGGTATGATGATCTCCGGTGACTCTGAATAGTCCAATGCTAACATGCCTGTTCTCAAAGATGTCGGAGATCATGGGTCAAATGACGCCGTTATTCGACTTCTTCCATGCCCACCCTGGGATTGCGCCCTATGCCGCCATGGAGCAGTATGTCAGCCGGATCAACTCGGGTGCCCATCAAGGGATGAATGGGCAACCAATGCCCCAGGGCGGGCCAAGGACTCCCAGTTTTGGCCAGTTCCCCATGGGTGCCAGCCCGGCCATGGCCAATATTGGACTGCCAGGATCTCCGCACGTGGTGAACAGCCCGGCGCCCGGGCAGCTTGCGGCACCCGTGATGCAGCACCAGATGAGCCAGCCAGGAACTAGCTCGAGCGGCCCCAGCGCCAACACATCACCTGCTCAAGGTAACAAGAGGAGAAGGTCGACAGTGAAGGAAGAAGATACCCCTCAGTCTGCCCCAACACCGGGCGCCATGGGCACCCCTCAGATGAACGGGGTTGGGATCCCAGGAAAGGGAAAACAACCCCCAACACCGAGGATGCAAAAGCGGATGAAGGGCAACCCAGCATGAGGTTGTCTTTTTTTTCTTCCGTTTTTCTTTTTTGGTTCGTGTCTTTGTCGTCATCAAAAACAGCTTAATGTGTTTCCTGGGGAAAGGGCGGCCTGGGGTGAGCTTAAAAGCTTTTTGTGTCTAATTTGTTGTTTTGTCCGCTTCCACTTTTCCTGGGCGGCTGGCGCAACTTGGATTTGGGGGGGAGGGGGGGGGGGTGGGTAAGAGGAGGGGTGAAAAGGGAGGGCATGTGTATGGGAATTGTGTATGGATGGGCTTGCTATATTGGCTCTCTCTCTCTCTGACTTTGGCGGTGGTGTCGAGGCGTCTTGACTACTTTTGGTTTGCTTTTTTTGGTTTTGTGATATCTGAATTTTGCTGCTGCTGCTCTTGCTTGTTCCTTTTTTTCATTGGTAACTAGGAAACTTGGGGCGTTTGAGTTTTATCACCCCCTTTTTTGGGTTTTTCTTGCACAAGAAGAAAGAAAGTTTGAGCAAAGCAGCGGGAAGTGATGTCAATTGATTATTGTTTTCGCTTGTTGAAACTGTGGTTTTTTTGTACTGGGTGTCAATTGAGGGGAGGAATCGTTATTTTAATTTCTTTGGGCATTGGTGAGGGGGGAGGGGCGGGGGGAAAGGGGAGAGGGTTAGGTTACCTACATTAGTTGTTGTTTGTTGTTGTTGTCGTCGACATCGTTATCTTGCATGTCCCTCTTGACTTGTCCTATAAAAAAGGAGAATATTTGGTTTGGGCCGAAGTTGATTAAGTTGGTTTTGAATATAATGTTTGTGAACTGTGTGGTGTGGCTTTGGGGTTTGAAAGTTTTTTATTATATAACCACGCAGCAGCATCTTTGTGTTTTGCCCTAAATTCTCAGTCAAAACAGAGACGGAGGGAGAAACCCAGTTTTTTGTTGAGTTCTGACTCTTTGCTTTTGGATTTTGAATACGTCACCCTAAATAAAAATACCCCCATACGCTATCATCCTTTCCTTGTGTTTATATTCCAAACCCCAAGGAGGGTTCTGCAGTTTAAGATACCAAATATGCAAAAAAAAAACATGGCGCACGTGTAGAGAAAAGTCTGTTTTTGTTTTCCGGGTAAAAGGGGATTCAAGGAGGTGGGAAAGCAAAGAGTCTTCTTCTCTTTTTGTTTTACACTTTCTAAGTATGGTTTTCATTGTATCAATGCCGAGAGAGAGAAGAACTTTGTTGTACTATGTCTTGTTCACTGCCCTGCATCTATTCTCGTTTTACACACACATCACATAGCCATATCGACAGTAGTAGTAGTAGTAGTAGTATTAGTAGTACTCTTTCTACAATTCACCTTTAAAAAAAGGTCTACTCATAATCTTTTGCTCGCTTCCTCCATGTATAGGTACCTTAGGTAACTCTGTATAAGGCAATTGTCCCTGTTCCCCCATCCTTATTTTCCAGCGCCCCCTTCCACCAACCATCAAAACCAGGCCCATAAAAATTCCCATCCCAAGCCCATACAGTAAGGTGTACTCTTTCCTGCTTCCAACGCCAAAAGACCCATGGTATCATATTCCCCCCCTCCCCCCCCCCCCATCCCTCAACCTCGCCCAACAACCCCCTCCTCCCTAATCCCCCCCTCAATCCCCAACCCCAACCCCATCCCCCCTCCCGTCCCCAACCCCCCCCTCTTCACCCGTCCCCCAACCAACCCCCTCCTATTCCTCCCCGTCCTCCCCCTCCCTAACCAATTCAACTTCAACAACTTCCCCAACTCCTCCACCTTCCTGTTCCCTTCTTCCTCTTCTTGTTGCCCCTCCCCAATCCCACCCCCAACCCCAACCGACGCCAACACAGACATACACTGCAACATCCTCCCCCCCAACTCGGTAACCTGCTTACTGTCCTCCACATTCTGATCCCTAAGACTGTGATGAACCCCGGACGGCGGCGGCGGTGCATGCGTCATCGCCGCCAGACCAGAAGACAAAACCGACGCACCGCCTACCCCAGCCCCGACCCCGCCCGCCACACCCAACGCGTTGAGGCTCGAGGGTGTGAACGGTCTCGAGAACTGATTCGTTACCGCGCCGTCGCTTCCGTGCGAAACGTTGGATATGGCGCGGGAGCGGTTACCAGCGATGGAACCCTCCCCAAACAGGGTGGTGGTGGTGGAATTGTAAGACGCAGTCGCCGGATCAAGCGGGGCACTCCCCTTCAGCGCTGTCGGTAACGAACTGCTCGACACCAAGTAGGCATCACTCCCACCCCCACCCCCTGGCGAGCCAGACAGCTGGGAGGCAATCCCCTGATTGTGAAATCCCGGGCTTGGAATCGGCAGCGGTGGGGAGGCGAGGGCGTTGCTTGCCAGAATCTGGGGGAGGAATTCGAGGGACAGACGAGAGAACATTGACTTGAGGGTGTCGTACCGAGGCAGTATGACAATATCCCTAAAAGCAAGGAGGACCAACCTCCTGACCTCAAGCACCGACGAAGCCGGGGAGACGGCGGGTTCCGACCCCGGAGGTGATGACTTAGTAGTGGAAGAGGTCGGTACACCCCCCCAAAAATCCCTCGCCTGTTCCGCCGTCATCAACGGCCCATTCCCCGCAAACTCCAGATCCAGAGGCAAGAAAACCGCCTGCATATAGGGCAGGATCACAGTAAAAGTGAAGATCCAAAGCTCCACCAGCAGCGGAATCAGCTTATCCTCCGGCGTCTTCCTCAACGTCTGATCCAAACTCGAAAACCCCGTCGTCAACAGCTCCCTCAAATCGTCCACGATCAAATTCGGACTCCTCCTCAGCAGGCACCACTGTATATGCATCGTCACCACTCGGTTGATATCCTCCACCGGCAACCTCAAATCCTCCGCCTCAAACACAACCAACAACTTTGCCTTTAGAAATGGCCACGCATCATCATGCGTCATGTTGTTCAGCCCGTACTTGTGACTGTCAAACGGCTCGTTCAAATACAAACTCGGCGCCGTAACACTGCTCGACCCTCCTCCCCCTCCCCCTGATCCTCCCCCGCCCGAAATAACACTCCCGCCTCCTCCAGGCCACTCACTCCCAACCCCAGAACTACTAGCATCATCCCCCTTCTCCTCGCTCGCAGCAGTCTTATTCTTCTTCTCCCTCAACGCCCGTCCCCCATGCCTCAAATCCAACCCGCTCTTAAACCCCCCAACCGACCCCGCCATCGGACTCTGCGGTATGTTGAAATTATACAAACTACTCGGCGCGCTCGGATCCGTAGGCCTCGAATTACTCATCGCCGAGCTCAACGGCAAATGGTACTCATCCTTCAACTTGTTTTTCTGCCTCGACAAGAAATGGTGCCTCTTCTCCTTTTCCTTTTCCTTGCTCCCCTCCTCACCAGCAGGACGTATCGTTGCCACACTCGAATTGGACAGACTGTACAAACCCCCACCCCCCTGCTGCTGCCCCCCCCCCGTCGTCGTCGTCGTCGTCGTCGTCATCGAATCCAGACTCGTGGTGCTGAAGTTTCCTCTCTGCAACCCCGCAAACGGATGGGGCAGACCCCCCTTGCCTGGACTGGGCAGCGGCTTCTCCTTCACGTCGGAGCTGCTTTTACTGCTGCCGATTTTGACGGGGCGGGAGAAGAGTTTGGGGACTTTGGATTTTTCCGGCTTGGGGGGTTTCTCGCTCGCTGGGGGAGGGGGAGGAGGCATGCTGGATTGTTGTAGACCCGGGGAGGTTTGCGCCGATCGGGGAAAGACGAGGTTGGCTGCTGCTGTTGCGGCGAGCGTGTGATTTCCTAGTAACCCGTTGTGATATGTCTGCCCCCCAAAGGCGTTTTCTCTCGGACCGCTCGCTTCGGTGAGGCTGAGGACTGGTGGTGGTGGTGGGGGGTTCATTGTTGTCGGTCCGCCGCTTACTCTTTTGGCTGGGGGGGGTGGTGGTTCTGTTTCTGATGAGTTTGGCATTGGTAGGGTGGATGATCGTTGGCGGTTGTTGTGGGGGGATTGGTTTCTTTGTTGTTGTTGTTGTTGTTGTTGTTGTTGTTGTTGTTGGTTTTGCTGGTGGCTCATCACTGCCGCTTGGGCGGCGATTTGGCTCGCTGACATTTCCCTGTGAGGAGGCGTCGGGCTTATTTTGGGAGAGGGCTGGTGATGCAAGCCGACGACGACTTGGGAGAGGTTCGAGGTGCTGGTTGAAGGTAGAGTTGGCTCAAACATGCCCGCATTCTGCGAGTTCTTGCGCGCGTGGGAGACGACCCTTGACGAGAAGGTGGATGATGCTGCTGGGGATGTTGCCGACGACGAGGGCGGGAGTGTCAAGGGTGAGGGCCCGTTTCGTGATATTGTCTCTGCGGTGGCGGGAGAGTAGGACCGGGCGGCGGCGGCGGCGGCGGTGGATAGTGTAGGTCGTGAGAAGTTTTGTAGGCTGGTGGTGCTGCTGTTGTTGGTGAAGCTGGTGTAGATGGGCGTGGGCGACGGCGCGGCGGCGGCGCGGGCCTTGGGTATGTTCAGGTCGTCGGCTGTGGACGTCGACGTCGCCGACTCTTGCCGTCGTGATGGTGGTGGTGGTCTCGGTCGTGGCAGGTCGGGACTGGACCCCCCAGGAAGGGGTGAGAAGCTCCCTGGGGTCCCTGTGGATCTGGATGGCTGCATGGGGTAAGGTTTAAGGTAAGAGGATGCCTTTGGCAGTAGTTGGTTTCGAGCTGTGTTTTGTGCTGGGGATCATGGGCCAGGATGTGTTACATCTTGGCTGCCCCGAGTGAGTGAGTGAGCGAGTGAGTGAGTGAGTAAAGAATCGGAGAATCGAAGAATACGTATCTTCTTGAATCGGAGAATAGCTATCTTTTTTTGGATTGGAGAACTCTGCCCTGCAAACAGGTCGTAGCAACAAGCCTTTCACAAGCGTCTGCGTTCCAGGACCCCTGCTGCATATGACGGAAGTGATCCGAAGAGCGGGTATTCAGGTGAGCTGGGGACCGCCACAGAGAACCCTAACCCCCAAGCCTCACTTTCAGTCAAACTATCTTCACCGACCACCAGACAACAGTTTTGAAGTCAATTTCATGTACGAAGCAGCATATATTTTCTCTATACTGTGCCGCTCATCATCTCTGCCTTGTTCCTGAAGCGTTGTCACAACCCCAGCACAGTCCCAATAACCCACCCACCCCAGGCGGGGCAATTCTCGGCACTCATCCCGGAGTCCCACCATTTTCAAACCTCGACCCCCTCCATCACCGTCACCACCACCAATACCTCACCACTCACCACACAGCACCCCGTCCCCAGCTTTCAAAATGTCAAACCCAGCCGTCATCACAGCCACCTACACCTCCGAAACCAACGCCCCCTTCACCCTCTCCCTCCCCCAAACAACCCCCACCTCGACCGGTGCGGTAAAAGCCAAGCAGCAATCCCTCTCCCAGCTCCGGGACTCGGTCCACTCCCTCCAAGCCACCATCAACAAGGAGCTCACCCAAAGAATGGAAGAAGACAACGCCCGCGCTGGAACAGCTGCGGTGGACAAGAAAGAGGAGGAGAACTACGGAGAGGAGGTCGTCGAGGAGGATTGAGCATAAATAAAAACAAACAACCACACATATCAACAGAATTATAATCACAAGTTTTTGAACGAACAGAGGGCTGAATAATGGTGTGGCCCCCCCTCCCCTCCCCACTCCACTTTCTACAACTACCTTCTCTAATAAAAATACAGTTCAAACCCTCCCCCAATTCTTCAACCCCCCCCCATCCCCCGACCTGACACTTCCCGGACTCATTGGCCTTTCTCCCTTCCCCCCAGTCACCCTCCCCAAACAACCATAGTGCACCACCCTATTGTCTGGCAAAACCGCCACCACACTCCTCCCCAACCTTTTATGACACCCCCCACACATCCTCTCCTCCCCAACAACCACCCTCCTGTTCCTCCCCGCCTGACCCCCCGGTATCCCATCTCCCAGGTACAACAACGCCTGCGCCGCCAAGTGGCTCGTCCTCCTCAGCCCAGCCACCACCCTCGTCTCGTTGACCATTGAATTCGCGCTCCTCATCCTGCCGCGGAAATACGATTCCAGTTGCGCGACAGGCAGATCATCTGGCACAAGCGACAAGGTCGAAGTAGCTGGCAGACGGGAGCCATGTTTTGAGAGGAGATCCAGCGCAGGTCCAAGGTTGGGCTCGTGAGGTCTGGGTGGGCGGAGGTAGAGTGACAAGAGGGTGTGGTAGATGGAGGGCTGGTCAGTGTTGTCGGTGTCGTTTTGGTCAGGAGACGAAGAGGGGGGGAGGTCTTGTGTCTTGTGGATGTGGTTGCAGTATCTGTGCTTGTTAGTTCAAGGGACCTTTTTTTTTTTTTTTTTGGGATGGGGAACACGAGAAACATACTCCTCTGCCTTGGCATAGTCCTTCATCTTGAAGACATATATCACCAGCGCCTGCCTGTGCTGTCCCATGTTGCTGAGAACCACCGCATGAGCCTCATAAAAGGAGGGATCTGTCACCATCATTAGCATCCCCAACCATGAAAAAAACAGATTACCAGACCAGGTACTCACCCTCCTTCGGAATCCAGCTCAACGCCCTCCCCAAGCTATACTGCCTGCTCTCCCTCAAAAACCTCACCAACCTCCCCATCAACCCCTCCCACTCGCCGTCCTTCTTCTTCCCCTCCTTCAACTGCACCACAAACAGTTCCACCAACCGATTATGAAACTCGGGCGTCCCATCCCCCAGCTCCCCAACGACATGCTCCAAATACCTCGTCTCCAACGCCACATCAACCCCCCTCAAAAACTCCACCACCCTCTCCCGCGGCAACGTCTCCGCATTCTCCGTATCCGCCAAAAAAACCTCCATCCCCAACCCCGGGTCCTTCCTCAGCGTCCACTCGGAAAACTCCAAGATAACATCAATCATCTCCGGCGGCAACCCCTGCAGATACCCCACCGTCCTCTGCGGCCCATGCAAGCCCGGCGCCGCCTCATCCGGCTCCGGACAGCTCCCAAACTTCCTCAAGAGATTCAACGCCTCCCGATGAAGCTTCTTGCCATAGAAAAAGTCAACCAGCTCATTGAATCGATTATGCTCCACCAACCTCTCATTCACCACATCCGGATCGCAAAAATTCGGTATCCGAAACAGCGAGCTCGCCAGCTGCGGACGCGAGTACATGAACGCCCTAAACAGCGTCGTGTCCACAATCTTGAACGTGTGCTGCAGCTCCGCCGCGAGCTGCAACTCCGACTCATCCACCTGCCGCGAAGAAAGCGTCAGATCCTCCTGAGCAGCCGTCTGGGAGGCAGAGAGCATCTCCGACCGGGCTCTCCCCGGCTTCAGTTTCCCCGTAGCAGGATCAATCACCCTCTGTAACCTCGCCCTGGCACCAGCAAGATAAGAATTCAGTTCCAGAACCGCATTCTTCAAATCCTTTTCCTTCTCCTCCTGTGCGTGATGGTCCTCGCTTGATCGCCCCCTAACACTAGCCGCGTCATCATCCTGTGTTGTCCGCCGCGAAGAGGCGACAGAAGCAGTCTCAGGATTAAGCTGTTGCTTCCGATGTCCCATCAGATACTTTGCAAACCCCCCTCCTCCCCCTCCGCCAGCCTTGGGAGGAGAGGCGACAACCTCCGGCTCCGAGTGCTTCCCAACTGTACTCCCCTCATGATCAGAATCATCCTTCTTCTTCTTCTTCTTCTCCTCCTCCTCCTCCTCCTCCTCCGCCTCCTCCTGCTCCTCCTGCTCCTCCTGCTCCTCCACGCCCGACAAATCCCCCGCAATAATCCTGGGAAACAACTTCAAGACTCTTTCCGGCGGGGCATCCACCTCGTCTTCACTGAACAGGTCCATCGACTCCCTGTATTTCTTTTGCTTAAACAGCACCTCCGCCTTTAGCATCTTGACCTCCCTCATAGTCTCAGTCTTATTCTTCAACAAGGCGTCCTCCAGCATGCCGAGCACACTGATCGCTTCGTCCAGCCTCCCGTTCTTGACCAGCTCGTCAATCTGCGAGTCGTAATCCGTCGCTTCCATTTTCCACACTGCCCTATCGCTCAGGACGTGGAATCCCTTGCCCGTGTGCTGGACACTAACCGTCGGTGGGGGGAAGTGCAGAGCCGCCGCACCAGGGAGACTGATCGTCTGCAGTAGACTCAGCGTGTCAGGGTTGCGCACCTCCAGCGTCCCCTTCACCGGCGGCTGCAGAGCCAGAATGTATGGATAGCTGTACCCGATCGACTCGGGCGCAGACTGCCACGGGATCTGATGCTTCTCCAGCGCCCTCCCGGAATCGTCAATGAATAAAGTGTTGATGTCCTTTGCGAGCAACAACCCGCCCTCCGCGAGCTTGGTAGACAGTGGCTTAGGGATGTAACTCCCCAATCCCATATACGACATCCCAGTAGCGCTCACCGACCCGAAACGTCCCGTCCCACCCCCCCCTCCCGTCGTCCCGATCGCCCCTGGCCCGACGATATCCTCTATACTTCCCGTCTCCACGTCTACAATGACAAACCCGCCGTTCATGCCGCAGACGATCTTGGTGGCGTTTGCCCAGGTTAGTGACCGGATTGATTCCGAGAGTAGTATCTCAGTGACATCGGGGGATAGCTCGCTCTCCTGCCATGACCAGAGCAACAACCGGCGTTTTACAGCCACGGCAAGCCTGGAGATGATCTCTGGGACGCCTGTTGACGGGTCCTGGACTACGTTGCTTGTTACGGCGAAGGTGGAGGCGTTTTTTGTTTTGGAGAGGGGGGCTTCGATGGGGGAGAAGGTTTGGAGGTCGTGGAGGGAGACGGTGTAGTTTGAGAGGGAGACTAGCGTGTTGGCTCCTTTGATGATGGCCAGCTGCTCGATGGCGCGGGGGGAGAACTTTTCTACCTCGCGGAGGAGGTCAGTTGGTTTTTGGGGTGGTGGTGGTGGTGGTGGTGGGGGTTCATCGTGGGAGGGTTGGCTGGTGGAGGCTTGGGAGGGGGGGTGGTTTGGGGGATCGGATGGTGGTGGGATGTCGTTTACTCGGTAGATTCGAAGGGAGCCAGTGTTGAGGCCGACGAGCACGCGGTCACCTGTCAATATATGAATTAGTAGATGCCCGTAGATCAGTGGTAAGGAAGCTGTGTACCATAAGCCAAGATGGACTCAATCTTGGACTTGTCCCGCTGCTTGAGCTCGATGATGGGCCGAGCCGTGAATGCGGACAGCATCGTGGCGGACGGCTATTATTATTGTGTGTGTGTTTGCGCGCCGCGCCGGGCGCGAGATGTGGTAATAAGTTTGCGGTTGCGGTGTTAGCTGTCCCGGGCGGAGATTGATACCCAGCTTCCTCGCTGTGTTGAGCTGGCGCGGCGGTGGAGAGGGGATGTACAGCATCGATATCCAGAGGAACAGAACAGCTTCCCCCAACAATCTGATGGATCAATGCGGAGACTTGAGGGCCATGGAGCTGCGACGGAGGAGGCTATAACATGGTAGAAGAGACAGAAAATAGACACCTCCAGAGCTGCGAATGACGCGCAATGTTGGAGGTCAGGCATAGCTCGCGCGACAGCAGGTGATTGCGCGGGCGTGATAAGGGTTAGGGTTGATGACGTATCTTGGACAGGACTAAATACTCCGTACTTTTATGACACTTCACCTCGCAGCAGGCAAGCAATAGGGCTATTGAGGGGAGGAGAGGCAGTGAAAAGGGGTAAATACAAATGATATCTTATTAGTCACAGCGTACCAGAGCTGAGATGAGACTGTCACCATTCGTGATGCTCACTAAAAAGTACGTAACAGACGCTTGGCGGGTATTTTGAGTTTCTGGGCCAAGGTTACAGGCGGTATTCTGTATAACAGAGCGTACTCAATTCAAAGGGTATCATAGTGAAGATAGAAAGTGTCTCTGAACTTGAATCATGGGGAGGTTTGTGCTTCAACATTGCGGCTGACAACCCTGAGAACTGGGGTGAGCCGTCAAGGTTCTCCCACACTGTGGCAGCCACACTTTCCGGTCAGTGTTGGCAACGAAGGTTTCAAACGCCTGAAGAGAGCAAACCTTGAGCCAGAATGTGGCGAGAAAGCATCAGCCTCTCTTCCATCTCTCTCGGTTGATTGAGTTCCTCTCATGCTGCCGGGTGTAGCTTTGCCCAAAAAATGCACAAGTTCTGTTCTTGGTTACACAAACGGCTTGCAGAAGCACATAATGCCTGTTCGTCTGGAGCTGTACAAAAAACGTCGTCATTGCAACATGGAGAAGAGGTGAACATGTTCCAGCAAGTCATAGGGGTCTTGTAGGAGAAGTTCTCCAATTCCAAAAAAAAAAAAATAGATCGAGAACATCTCTCTTGTTTTAAATCTACACTTCTAATGTGCGATTTCTAGACAGAAAAAACACAGTAAATTTACACACCCTCTGTATCCTCCTCGTCTGATAGTGCCAGAAACCGTTCCAAGATTCTAGACCAACAGGCTGGTGGACCGCGCCGCGGGTTGGTGGGGACAGCCCTGAGCGCTGGACCACTGGGGGTCCTCGGAATGACGGCGATGGCTGCATCCACCCGACACAATGGGTTTATCTCTGCGCCCAGTTCCTGTTTCCTTGCTGTAGAAAACTCCCCTTCTTTTGTTTTGCACAGCATGCCGTCAAGGCAACATCTTTGAAAATTACACCCCCATCCGCCTTTCAGGAGGTCCCCTCCTCTCTTTACGCACCACAAGAAGCCCGTCGACCACACAAAACCTCGGACCTTCTTGTCAGAGGAGGGAGCAGCAGTAGCAGTACCGTTGGAGAAGAGTACGAGCTAGCCGAGTACAAGGCCGGCGACAAACAACGGGAGCGGGAACGGGAATACAACGAGAAAACACGCGACCGGCAGCGCAGGTACAACGTCAGGCGGGCCGAGAAGCGCCGTTGGCTCGAACACAACGACGAGATGAAGTTCTCCCACAGCATCCAGTTCAATGCTGTTCCGGACTGGAGCAACCACTACATCGCCTACAGCACCCTCAAGAAACTAATATACTCGCTCGAAAAGTCGATCCACCTCGCGTCCGGGGGTGACGGCGAGTCGCGACCCCTGATCCAACATGACGACCCCGAAACCATCTTCACCCGCGCCCTCGATGTCGAGCTGGAAAAGATCACATCTTTCTACGTCATCAAGGAGAAGGAGCTGACAGACGAGGTCGACGCCCTCTTGAAAGAGGTGGCCGCATTCGAGGAGGGAGCCGACGAGCACACACGACCCGCCACCCGGTCCAGCGAGCGACCACAGCTGCGCTACCGCAGCCAGAGCGCCAGGAGCCGTCACTCAACTGAAGATGATGGGCAAGAAGATAGTGACGACGACGATGGGGACGGCGAGGCGACTGGGCTCACCAAGAGGAGAAGGGGAAGCTTTGGGAGACGCAGGACGATCCCCAATGCCATGTTGGCCTCCACCACCGACATGACCGCTTCCACCGAGCTCACCAGGTCGCTCAGAAGGCTGAGCGTCACGTACGATGACTACGCCGAGCAGGCCGCTCTCTTTTCCAGCGGCATCATGCTCAAGAAGAAAATCATCGACGTCTACGTCCGCCTCTGCGAGCTCAAATCCTACAGCCAGCTCAACAGGACCGGCTTCAACAAGATTCTCAAAAAGTTTGACAAGATTTGTGACCGCCGGCTCCGGTCAAAGTACATGAGCAGCTTTGTCGACTCTGCCTACCCCTTCAAGCCAGAGACGACCAAGTCTTTGGAGGAGCATATCCAGCGCATTGTCCAGGCCTACGCCGAGATCGTTACGGACGGCGACGAAGCCGCCGCCACTAAGGATCTCCGGTCACACCTGCGCGAGCACGTCGTCTGGGAGCGCAACACGGTCTGGAGGGAGCTGATCGGCCTGGAAAGGCGAGCTGAAGCCGCCAGCCTGGGCCACACGCTGCTCGGCCGGGATGCGGACCCCCAGGCTGCTCGGCTGCAGGGCGATGACGACTTGGTGTCACCGACCAAGGCGATAAGCACCCCTCTTGGGCGCTTCAACCTGCCGACCTGGCTCGTCAGCTCCACCATGTTTGCGCTTGTCGTCATCTTTGCCATCTTTGTGGCCATGCTGCTGGTTCCGATCATGGAGAAGCCGGAGCAGCAGAACTGTCTGGCCATTCTGGTGTTTGTCAGCTTGCTCTGGGCGACGGAGGCGATCCCGCTGTTTGTGACGTCGTTGACGATTCCGTTCTTGTGCGTGGTGTTGCAGGTTTTCTTGGACAAGGACGAGCCTCACAAGCGGTTGGGTGCCAAGGACGCCACGGCTGCCGTGTTTGCGGCCATGTGGACGCCGGTAATCATGTTGTTGCTTGGTGGGTTCACGCTGGCGGCTGCGTTGTCGAAGTGTTATATTGATAAGCGGATTGCCACGTTCGTGCTGAGCAAGGCGGGGACCAAACCAAAGACTGTGCTCATTGCCAACATGGCTGTTGCGGCTGTGGCGTCGATGTTGATCAGCAATGTTGCCGCGCCGGTTCTGTGCTTCGGCATCATTGAGCCCATGCTCCGGAACCTGCCCTCGGGATCGGACATGTCCAAGGCTGTTATCATTGGCATCGCGCTGGCTTCGAACATCGGTGGGATGCTCTCGCCCATTGCCTCGCCGCAGAACGTGGTGGCCATCGGTATCATGGAGCCGGCACCGACGTGGGGGCAGTGGTTTTTTATTGTCATTCCTGTCGGGATCATCTCGCTGGTTCTGATCTGGATCTTGCTGCTGGTGACGTTCAAACCCGGGCGTGGCACCACCATTGTGCCCACCCGCCCCATCAAGGACCCTTTCACGGGTATCCAGTGGTTTGTGACAATCGTCACCGTCGCCACGATCGGCCTCTGGTGCGCATCTCACACTTTGGAGAATGTCTTTGGCGACATGGGCGTCATCGCCATCATCCCCATTGTGCTCTTCTTTGGCGTTGGTATCCTCACGAAAGAAGACTTTAACAACTTTCCCTGGACCATTATCATTCTTGCTGCTGGGGGGTTGTCGTTGGGCAAGGCGGTGAACTCTTCCGGCTTGTTGCACACCGTCACGAGGGAGATCACGGCTCAGGTTGAGGACTTTTCGCTGTATGGGATTTTGGTCGTGTTTTCGACTTTGATTTTGGTGATTGCGACTTTTATCAGTCACACGGTGGCGGCGTTGATTATTTTGCCGCTGGTGTACAACGTTGGCAAGGGGCTGGAGGAGCCACATCCGAACTTGTTGGTGATGACGGGGGTGCTGATGTGCAGTGCTGCGATGGGGTTGCCGACGAGTGGGTTTCCGAATATGAGTAAGTTTTTTTACTTTTCATTTTATTTTTTTAATCCTGATGATGAATGGGACGGAGGCTGACTTGTTTGATAGCTGCTATTATGAAGGAGGATCCGGCGGGGCAGAGGTATTTGCAGGTGAAGCATTTTATCAGCAGGGGGGTGCCGAGTAGTGTTTTGACGTTGGTGGTTGTGGTGACGGTTGGGTATGGTGCTATGAGGGTTTCGGGGATGTGACATGGGAAGGGGAGATGTGATTATGGGGTGGGTGTGTAGGTAGAGAAACTTGGTTGTTGGATGAGTGGATGAGCCAAGAGAGATGAAGTGTTGGATTAATGTGATAAAGACGAGACGATGGATGGGTGGACGCCGTCTCTTTTTGGGGACCGGTGGTCTTTTATCGATGAATTAGCAATGGGGTTCTGGTAGATCAGATACTCTCAACACTAGCGGTGATCAAGAGCACGGTAATTTAGCATTCATAGCAGGTAGTCCTTTTCTTTTTCTTGCTGCTCTTATCTCAGTCTTATACAGGTTATGCAGTCAGAGTCCGATCTACACCACTCAATCACCAGAAGAAACAGAGCTATCGTGTCACGGCTTACTACTTACATATATACATATCCCCAAGACGGCCGGCATTGGTCGATCTAGTCTAGATATGAACAAGCAAGCATCCCCATGATTTTTCTCCTCACAAAAGATTCCCCCGCTTTCTCCAGGTTTTTACCCCGCTGCTGTTATCTTTTGGGCCTTGTTCTTTTTACCAGCCCACGCTCTTACTGAGTGAGCGTGAGCGTATAGTTCATAAACAAAGTTCGTCATATATTTACTTTTGACACAAGACGTCCACATTACCGTATCCAACCCCCTATTTCTCTTCACTGCATTCAAGAAAACCAGCATCCAAAATGGCGCCCTCGGAAACAAAGTTCAAAGTAGCAGTTGTCCATGCCTCCCCAATCTTTATGAACAAATCCGCCACCTTGGCCAAAGTGATCAGTCTTATTGAGCAAGCTGCCTCTGAACAAGTCAGATTCTTGGCCTTTCCCGAGACGTTTGTCCCTGGATACCCCTATTTTATTGAGTGCTACCCCCCTATTACGCAAGCTCCTGGTTTGTCACTTCCCCCCCCCCGCGCTCCCTTTTCCACCTCCCATTACTGACACATCTCCAGCTCTGGCAAGATACGCAGAAGAATCAGTCGTCGTATCATCCGACCTAGCCGCCGTGGCCCAAGCCTGCAAAGAAAAAAACGTGGGGATCAGCCTAGGGGTGTCGGAGCGGATGGAGGGTGGGTACACCCTCTTCAACTCGCAGGTCATGATTGATTCCGACGGGGAGATTGTCTCTGTCCATCGGAAGCTGCAGCCTACCTATGTTGAGAGGATGGTCTGGGCTCAGGGCGGCGGCGCAACCCTTGACGTAAAACCCCTTGCCGCAGTGGGTGGGTTCAACGTCGGCGGTTTGGCCTGCTGGGAAAACACCATGAACGGTGCCCGCCAGGCCCTCATAGCCCAAAACCAGGTATACCCCCCCCCCAACTAGAGAAAAAAAAAAAAAAAAAAAAAAAAAAAAAAGATCCAACTCAATGCTAACCTAGTGTGTTGGATCAAGCACATCCACATCGCCGCCTGGCCCGCCCTCTCCACCCTCTCCGGCTTCGAATCAACCGCCGACGCCCAAATCGAAGCCCTAGCCAAAACCCACGCCCTAACCGCCCAAGTGTTTGTCTTGGTGGCTTCGAACTACGTCGATCAGACCTGCCTCGACTGGATGGCCGCCAACCTCGGCCCCCAATCCTTCGTCAAGCCAGGCGGCGGCTGGTCCTCCATCATCCACCCCTTTTGCTCCCTCCTCGCGGCCCCAGTGGAAGGCGGCAAATCAGGTGATGTCCTCGTCAAAGCCGAGATCGACCTCTCAGACCTCAAAACCGTCAAGGTCTGGATCGACAGCAACGGTCACTACGCCAGACCGGAAGTTGTCCAGTTCAGTCTAGACAAGACGCCTTTATGGGAGGATGAGAAGCGGGGGGAGGGGTGGTGGAGGAAGGAGGGGAGTACAAGTGCGAATCGGGTGAGGGTTGGGAATGGGGGGAAAGAGGAAGGAGGAGAAGAAAGAGGTGGTGGTGACAGATCAGTTTGAAACGTGGGTTTACCCTGTGAGTTTACTCAAAGGTATATGTTTGATGACTGAAGCGGGCTTCATTTTGACCGTTGACATGGGTAAAGTTCCGCACCGGGGGCAAGAGAGTAACGCAAAAGTGGTGGATTCCCCAAATTACAAACAACATAATCCGTAGCAATGCCCATCATTACCCTAACTATACACCTCAAAACAACGCCAAAAAAAAAGAGAACAAAAAAGATCGGGGGTATCACGGTATCATCAGTACCAATATCAAACTATGCCCTTTGCCTTTGAAAAAACACCACATCACCACCACCACCACCACCACCATCATCATCATCATCATCATCATCATCCCCCTAGCTTCCCATATCCAATCGCTAAAAGAGTTCAAGAATCATACGACCTCATATACATCACCCTCCTGTCCATCCCTAAGTCATAGCAGCCCCCAAGGCAGCCCCCATCACCTCCCTTTGCGGCGGGCTCCCCACCGGATGCCCATGCCCATGCTGTCCCAAACTCAACACCCTCTGCAGACTCCTCCTAAACAGCGCCTTTCCACTCCCCGTCTCATCACTATGGCTATTATCTTTCTGCTCCTCATGCGTGGTGGTTTTCCCCAGGAACCCAAAGCTCATCCTCCTCACCGTCGACCCAGGCGAGGAGGACACCGGTGGAGAAGTGCTCGCGGCGGCCTTCCTGGCGGCATTAATCTTTTGTTGTTGCTGCGCCTTTCTCTGACGCATGGCAACGAGTTCGGCCGTGGTGGCGGCTACAGGAACAGGAAACGGAGCCGTGTAGTTGGATCGTGGTGGCCATTCGCCGTCGCGTTTCCAGCCCACGACGCAGGCGCGAATCATATCCGACAGATTTACCGGGCAGGCTGGTTGGAGGCCTTGGACGACGAGTTTATCGTAGAGAGAAGAGTACATGGACGGGGTGATGGACGCGCGCATGGGGTTTTGTGGCGGGAGTAACGGAGCTGGAACGGGAATGAGTGTTTCGACTGGATAGACCGTGTTGGACTCGTGGGATGTGGTCTGCTGAATAGGCTGCTCTTTGGCCGAGTCGGATTCGGAGAGAGGAGGGGTGATGGCCGAGATGTCGGTTTGGTGCGAGGTGCGGGTTTCCGTTGGGTTGATGGGGGAGGCTTGGGGTGGCGCCGAGCCCGGAGTAGAGTGCTGAGAGCTGGATGACTCGGTGCGATGAAGTCTCCAGAACGAAAGTCGGCGGCCGGTAGACGGCGAAGTGGGGGGAGCCGGTTTCGGCTTCACGCGGACGGTCCGGGCACCTGTCCAGGCGTCACGGCGGGCTTCGAAGCATGCGAGACCTGGATTCCAGGATGCCTCTTCTCTCACGGCTCTCCTCCTCCGAGTGCGTTTTGATCCCATTGAGATGCGCACGGCGGTGCCGACATCGTCCGGGCTGTTGAACCGGAAGGGTGATGGGACGGGTTGCAACCCATCGTCATCCGAAAGATCAGATGTCCACTCGGCTCTTGGCTGGAAATGGGCCAAATCTTCGGATATCGTGCTGTAGACAGATTCGTTCTCCGATTCCGAGTCTGCCTCCTCTCCCGAATCCCTGTTTGCATCGTCCTCATCGTCATTCTCGGTCCCCGTTTTGGGCGCCGATATGGCTTCACCAGTGCTTGGCGGAAGCACATGCTCGGCTGATGTTGTTGATGTGGGTCCGGTTGCCGGTGGCAGTGGAGCGTCTCCGTTGACAACGGTCGACTGCTCTGATTCAGCGGGGGTTGGCGGTGAGTTTACCGGGATGACTGGTGGTGGTGGTGATGATGGTGTCACGGGCGGCCACGTGAACTCCCAGTCGTTTTTGACCCTCTCGGCGAGGTACCGCTTTACGGCCTCCTTTTGCTTGGCCTTGTCTTTGCTGACGAGGTCGGCATCGATATCTGAGGGCGGCGGGGGGTGGTGAGGCAGGGAGTTGCGGAGCTTGCTGAAGGGCGACCTCGGTGACTTGTAGAGGTCTGAGAAAATCATGGCTTTTGGTGTGTGGTTGTTGTTGGGAGGGTAGTTCACAGACGAGTCGTGGTCGCCACCGTTGGCCTCACGCGACGGTGACGGGGCCGGAGTGACTTTATAATAGATTGGGGGTGCTGGGGGCAGTTGACGCTGGCCGGGGGGGTGCTGAGAGTGCGGGGTGACGGGCGCTGAAAGTGGTATGATTCCTGAGCCAAGAAGGCCTGGTGCGCCCAAGTCTGGAGGCAGGCACAGCAAAGCTCACATTAGCGATCTGCGCATTGACTTGTGGGGGGATAAGACATAGTGTAGTGTAGGAAGAGCAAGGGAGGGTTGAGAGGGATGTTGATCAGAGTAGAAGAAGAACAAGAAGAAGAAGAGGATCAAGAGACAAAAACATACCAGGTGATGTGAGTCTGACAGCAGTGGCAGTGGCAGCACTAGTCCCGTCCTGACTTGCATCATGAGCGGTGTCTCTCTCATCAAGGATGGCTGTGACCGTGGCGGGGTCTTTGTTGATCGGCGTGGTGTCTGTGTCTGTGGGCGCTTCTGGCCCTCCCTCATTCGAGTGCATGGCTTTCTTGCAAAAGCTGTGTTCCCCGAGTCTGGGGAAGCGGCAGGATCCGATGGCCGTTTTTTCCTCTCTGTGTCTACCGATTCTGGCCGAGCCTCGTTCCTTGTTTTTGAGAGAGGATTATGTTCAGGAACACGCCACTAACGAAGAGATCCCGAGCCTTGTTTTGATTGTCTTGTGAGTGGTTCCCAGCGCAGTGGATGAGAATCAATATCTCAATTTTGAGAAACGGCACCTGAAATCCTTCGTCTCCACCACCACTGGGCAACCAGCAACTCCAAAAAAAAAAACAACCCCACTCCACCCGTTTGTGGTGGGGCCCGGCGCCAGTGACATGTAGGTTTGGGGCCATCTGCTGAGATCGTGTGACTTGTGGACTTGCTGCCAAACCGCTTTGACTTTTGTTCCTCAGACGGCACTAATTCGTGTCAGTTGTCACTGGGAATCCCCTCGAATCCCATTCTCCGCCCTATACCCCTTTCTTCCATCCAAACTGGGTGAACTGGTGGCGTGTTTTTTCTCTTTTCTCTCCTACCATCCACCTCACATCACACTCCCACTTGATGCGGGGGACTTGAATGGATGCCCGCCGGCCGCCGTCTGTGTACATACATACATACATACATAGTACATCTCTTGTGCTTGGTAAATGCAACGCTGCAGTGCCTCCATCATCTGCAACCTGCTCTCTCGGCATGCGATCGAGACTACATTGGCCGGCCGCCCCGTTCAAGAGGTTGGGAACAAGCTTGGTCTAGAGCTGAAAGGTCCTTTTGCTTTCGGTACAGACCCTGAATTATATCCTCTTTTATAGACAGGGAAGAATTGATTATGTATAATTTCTACCGTCCAAGCGGTGTGTAGCTACCTCTGTGGCAGGTCTCAGCTCGGGTGATTTTGAAGAATAATTCCACCGTCCCTCCTCACAACACCGAGCTATTCCCACCTCCCACTCCCGCTGCGTAACACAAAGCAGGAGGGTCAAACTGTCCACCACCACTTTCCAAGCTGACAAACCTCCCGCTGTACCCATTTTGCCCCTCACCACCCATCCATCGCCTAACAAACGAGCCTGCATACCGACCTAGACCTGTAAGTGTAACCAATAATTCCCATGCTCGACAAACTGACAGATGACCACACCCACCCGCACTAGCCAAGACGCCGCCACCTCTCTGTAGTTTGTAGCGCGTCCATGGGAATCCCAAATCGAGCATCTCCTGTGCATCTCCAGCAGGTTGTTTTGTTTTTGATCGATCCCGTAGCACACACAACCGAGCTGTCCGAGTGTTTTTGTATTCCGCTAGCTTCTGTAAGCACAACATGTTCGGGAAGCCGTTCAATATTGAAAACCTGTCTGGATCCTCCTGGCATCCATCAACGCTTCCATCTCCTGTGTAACCATACCATATCTCCATTAATCATCAAACAAACCAAGAATACACTCCACCCCCTCACCACCCCCTTACAAGACCCTGCAATCCATCAATCTACCTCCCCCCAATCCCAAACCCCCCCCTCCGCCCCTGCCCAGCCGTGACAACCCCCGACCTATCCCCCGGAAAACTCCTGCTGCTCAACAGCACCCCCTTCACCCTCCTGATATTCTCCTTCGCCCTCCTAATCTCATCATCCCTCTCCTGCCTCGCCCCGTACATGTTGTACCCCCCATACACCTCCCCGCTCGTCTCCCTTGCCAAACCCTCCAAATCATCCCTCATCACCTCCAGCACCGTCTTCACATCCGCGTAACCCTCCGACTGGCTCGCCAACCCCTCATTAACTTGTCTCAAAGACTTGACCAGACCAGACAGACGTCTGGCCTGGTAATTCGTAGCCGTTTCTTTTGCGTTCCCAGGAAAGAGGGGAGTAGACAAGTTGAGGGAGGAGCGGGGTGTGTCTTCTGTCTGGATGCCAATGTCGCGGTGGAACAGCTCGGTTGGATCGTCGTATTGGGATTGCATGTCTAGTGACTGACGAGGGGAGTGGTCCTGGTCGTGGGAGGGGTAGGTTGGGATTTGGGAAACGGTTTCTTCTAGCTTGGTGACCAATTTGGAGAGGTTATCATTCGCTGCTGTGGCGAGTTCAATCCTCGAGGCGGTGAGGGAGGTGACCATGGGTTCGAGGACAAACTTGGAGGTGCCGTAGATGAGGGTTGACAACCCCGTGAAGGCGTAGACTGTGTTGAGGAAGATGTTTGGGGTGATTAGGGGTGGGGGGCGGGAGGGGGTGGTGAGGAATTCGGGGTAGGTGACGATGGGGGGGCGGTCTTCTTTTGGGAGGAAGGAGGTGGTGGTGGTTAGGCGTGGTTGTTGGTCGAGGTGCTGGGGGAGATGAAAAGGTTAGTTTGATATATGCTGGTAAGCAATATGGCAGAGAAAAACGTACTGGCGCATCTTGGGTAACTTCCTTTAGGAGGTCTTGAATATCACTATCCGACAGCCCTTTGCTCTTGAGAAACTCTGTTTTTTGTGCTGCGGTCGCCTTTTGGGTCTCGGTGTCTTTGAGAAAGATGCGCGCCTGCTCGAGGGTGGCTTCTCGCGTCTTCTCTGGCGCCGGTGCAGTGGAAGACTCAGCTTCGGTGTTTGTTGATGGCTCGATGTTTGTCGGGGGCGTCTCGAGCACGGCGGGCTCTGTGGCCGCGGGGACTTCTGGGTCTGGCTTCTTGTCGGCGTCGGTCATGCTGCTGGCTGTGGTAATGGCTGATGCGAGTAAGAGGAACAGCCGGAGTGACAAGAGTCGAAAATAAAGAAAGATGGAAACCGACAGCCGTCATCAACAACAGCGTCACTTGGCCGTGAAATTGTTACCGAGGCTCGCCCAATTGCGCTGGTGCCGGGATGGGCCTGGTCTGGGCGCCTTGGACGTGACCCCACTCATAACAGCACCCAGCAACGGCCCCACAACTAGAGACGCCAAATTCTGGGGTCGTCGGCGGGGCCACGATCCACTATCCCACCGGCCATCAATCACGGTCAAGTGTTTGTATATCCTCAATCCGATTCGAGTCGAGCTCCATCTGTCAGACAGAAGAAGAAGAGGTCATTTTTTGCCGTGTTCTTTGCGGTGTATCATTTCGTTTATTCCGAGTGTACTTTTTGTCATTTTTGTACCATCACCTCATACTCTCTGCCGTGTCTGTCTTGCCTGACAGACATTTATGTGTTCCTGCCGCTCACTGTGAGAGGGTCGCTATCGAACAACTGATCCACAAACACTCTGGTATGTCAATCGAGATTGAGTGCCCCAGACGGTCCATTGATGAAAGATGACGTCGACAGCCCAGAGAGCCACCATTGAGAAACAGTCTTGCTGATTACACCGCCGCCAGAACGCAGCAAGCCGTTGAGATAGGTAGTCCGTCGCAAAACACCCAATGTGAGTGATCTTTTTTGCGACTCAAGTGAGAGATGATGAGAATGTGGGTGGACGGTTGTGATGATGGTGGCGGTTTTGCCCCCTGAGAAACACGACCGGCCTCAACTCTCTGCTCTCTGGGGTGATCTGTGATCTGCATCGCGCCTCCAGGGAGTGCGCGCGCGCGAGAGAGAGAGAGAGAGATGGGACGAGACGACCGACAGTTCGAAGTGCAGGCGGCGTCTGTCGGAGCCGGAGCCGGCAAACACCTTGTGAAACCTACTTTTTGACCAAGTGCAACGGTTGGAAAGAAGTACACACAGCTCCGCGAATGAATTGGGGAAGGCTCAAATTCTGGTCGAGAGCCTTTCTGGCCATTGGCACGCCCGCGTCCATCTCACACAGTCGCAAATCACACACCACACGCCGCCCACACACGGCAAGGCATAGGCAAGGCAAAGCAAGGCGAGGCAAGGCGAGGCAAGCTTATTCGGACGACGTGCCTTGTCTCTCTCGCAACCTCCACACATCAACGCTACTATCCATAGGGCATTATCAGCCAACCGACCAACAAAGCCAGCCACCAGCCACATCATCAATTGTTAACATTCCTCATCTCTCACTCTCACTCTCGCTCTCACTCTCACTCTCGCCCTCACTCTCACTCTCACTCTCACTCTTCACTCCCACGTTTCATCACCCACACGCATCATTTCCATCATGTCGTCCCGGCCGCGTCGCTCGGCCGCTCAGCGCGCCACCGTGAAAATCACTGACCTCGCCGACAGAGATAACAAGGATAACGAGCGCACCATGTCGTCACGCTCGTCCAACCGCCGTTCAGGAAACGGCATCGCCTCTGTGTCGCGGAGACCCGGATCCTCCCCCACCGGTCCTGCAGATGCCGACCAGCATATCCACTTAACAGTCAAGACCTCATCTAGCAAGCTTCGCCAGGCCACCAGCGGGACAAGCAGCAACAACAACAACAACAACAGCAACAACAACAGCAAACGGAAAGCTATCCCCAGCACCTCCACCACCCGGCCAGGATCTTCAGGAGGGAAACGGACCAGAGGAGGCGGAAATCGCTATGTTATCGAAAGTAGCGAGGGCGACGACGTAGATGAGGAGGAGGAAGACGAAGACGAGGAAGAGGAGGAGCCGAAACAGGAGATTGAAGTTAAGGGAAACAGCAACCGTTCCGGTCTCCGAAACGACCTAGAAAATGACGACGATGAGGAAGACGAAGAGGAGGAGGAAGAAGAAGAGGATGAAGATGAGGATATGGACGATGGGGATGACATGGACATTGATGCTGAAGGGGAAGAGGACGATGATGAGGATGTCGACATGTCCATTGCTCCTCCGCCGCCTGCTATCAAGGTCACCAAGCCTCAGAGGGGCGTGGCTGTCCCTGCCAGCAAGGCAAAGACCACGCCTGTCAAGGCTAAACCGGCTATTCACTACGCTGATGATGACGATGATGAGGAGCTTAGTGAGCTGGAGAGCGAGCCGGAGGATATTACCATGGGAGTTGATGCCGAGGAGGAAGAGGAGGAGGAAGAGGAGGAGGAGGAGGAGGATGCTGAGGGGGAGGAGGAGGATATTGATGCCGAGGGAGAGGAGGAGATTGTGGTTGATGATGAGGATGCTGAAGGGGGGGAGGATGATGATCTGGACAGCGAGCTGGGGAGCAGAGGGGGAACACCAGATCTGTCAAAACTCACGGCCAGACAGAGGGCTAAGCTTGGAGAGGCATCTCACGAGTACCTTAAGCTGTCTGATGAGGTCCAAGCGAAGAAGGTTTTCACCGCCGAGGAGCTGTCCATGAGACGTGCCGAGATGGCCAGACGGAGACGGAATCTGAGCGAGAAGCGGAATGAGGAGGTCAAGGTTTGTTTGCCTTTGTCTGTTTTACTGAGAACAAAACTAACATGGTGTCTTAGATGGAAACCATCAACAAGCTCCTCAAGAAGCAAGCGCCCAAGACAAACCGGAAGAATGCGCTTCTTGCCGCGGGTGGGTATGATACCCCGGATGGCACCGCCGAGGCTGCCCCCCGTGCTGATCCCATGTTTGTGAGGTGGGTCAACAACAAAGACGGAAGCAAGGTGTCTGTTCCGGATGAGATATTGGCTGGACCTGCTGGGAGGGTTTTCATCAAGGGTGGTTTGGCTTCGGGCAGGATGGTGGAGGAGGTCTCTTAGGATGAGGATTCCGATGGGACACTGATCATGAAGTTACGGGAAGGGAGGAGTACTGGATTTGGTGGCGAACTGGTATGTTACACATAGAGTAAAAACAGGGCGTTTATTTCTTTCCGGGTTGTAGCATCTCTGAAGGTCTCTTGACCATGCGTGACGGTGCGGGGGACGCTAATGCCAGAGGACAAACACATCCCAAACAGACGGTGCATGGCAGATGGAAACGCTCGGTGCAGCTGCTTTATGCTTGCGAACACATGCATAGCCCAAACGGAGGTTTTCTTTCAAGACAAGCACCGACGATGGCGCCGGCAGTTATGGCCTGGTGGGGAGGGGGAAAGGGTAAATGATGGGTATAATAGGCCTGTAACATTCACAGCTAGAAGTTTTCATTCCCAACATCAGTCTCATCTTTACGTTCACATTGTCTTCAGCATCATTGTCCTGCTTCTGAGCATTTGTGTTCAAGACCTGATGTCTGCTCTCACGTTAAGACAGACAGACAGACAGAAGGGTATATATATATCTCTCTCTCAATTTCTATCACCACCAATTGGTTTTCATCGTGATAGCAAAAACCTCTTTCCTTTCTTTCACCTTTTCACCTTGACCAGCATCCACCTACCTACCTTGGGCATCACAAACCGCGTCCAAGCCCCGAGACTGTTTCCTGGCTCTCGCCTGGCTTGGGACTGGCTGGGCGGCCACACAAGTAACATGCTCGGGCTGGGGGCTTGTCTTGGGGTGAACCGGAATGTCGGGGTCGAGTATTGTGCTCGGTAATGTTCACTGAGATTGGTTGTGTTGGTGGGATGAGTGCTGGTAATGGGTTTAAGGATCTTTTCTGGCAAAACCGACTTCACGGCGAAATCAGTTGCGTGGTTCTCGTCGCCGTCGTGTGGTGGAATTAGTTCCAGGGGTGCATGGTTCCAGGGGGCCTTTATCAGAATTGCAGCCCTTGCCGGAGGTGCTGACGTTTTCCTTGACTTACCTGAGCCCCCAGACTATCTGAATGGGGCCGGCGCTTTTGTTGGCCTTTCTCAAGCATCAAAGGAGTTTCCTGCTTCTGGTCTAGTTGTTGAGCACCTACTGTTCCTGGGCTGACCTTCCTCTGAGCGAATTCAACGACAGCTGGAGAAGCCCAACACAGAGCCCATACACAGAATGGCCTCCAAGGGCTGTTGGGGCCAGGCGACCTTTTCTTCTAGGGTCAAAGCCTTGTTCACACTGGCGAGTTCTATTCGGTCGAATTTTCTCGCTTTACATCATTACCCATATATATCACTACCCACTTTACATTTCCCGTTGTGGAAGACCTTTCTTTACCTGGTCTACTTATCTAACTGACCTAGCCATACCTGATCTCTCACTTACCGGGCTTTTGACGACCAGCCGTACCCACGATCCCCCACACGACTCAGGGAAATACCTGCACGGTCCCCGGTCGAGCTCCCAGACGGTTCAACTTCGGTGTGCTCAGTGTACTCGGGATCATCTCACCGACACCAGGAAGAAACCGGGCTTCACGGTACCGAAGAAGGCGAAGAAGGGGGCGGGTCCTAACAGGATCTGCACGTCCGCCGCCTGTTCCGACAAGGTTTCCTTACAGAGATGAAGGTGTGTAAACCGGCTCACGAGATTTGCAGCCACGGCTAGGGAATCTGAGGAAGTGTCGGCGTCGTTCTGGCTTGCGGCATTGTCAAAGCCACATACACTGACAACCCCGATCCCCTTGCAAGCCTCCCGCCGCACAGCTCATCGAGATCTCCTGGGCCCATGATCAGCTTGCGGCAACCTTTGGGAGAAGTTTTTCGCAGCTGCGATTCTTGTCATCACCGTACCTAGAACCTGAGAAAGAAGGCACAACAGGAGAGGGCACTAGAGAGGATCACGGGCTCAATGTCCAAACACACCCGGACCAGTCAGAACAGCGGCAGCGACATTGGGCGGGTGGACAATCTGTCCGAGGTGGTGCCATCCGGTACTTGGAGAGTCGTGGCGGGAGTTGTTGCCGACTATTCTGAGTGGGAACTTGTGCTTGTTGATGATGAATGTCTCGACAAGCTTGAGGATATCATTCAAGGCCCTGACCGCCGCAAAGCAGAATGTCTTCGAGGAGCCATTCTGATGCCGTTCTTGTGCTCCGCTGGAAATCACAGCTTCATCCACGCCTCTAGGTATGCCTTTTCCATTCTGGTGTGCCTGTTCTCGGGCTAACTTGTGTATGTTGAGGAGATCTAAAATCTACCTCTGAGCCTTCACCATCCTGTCCTCTTGATCATTGCCAGCCAGGTCATACTGACGGAGAACCTGTGGAGAGAAAAGTAGGGATTGGTGATTGAATGTCTGGTGGGTACGCCAACATCAGTCAAGGGCTTAAGGGCTGTGATGACATAAAGCACCCAAGATCAACAGTTCTGGATCACTGTAACCTTCGACCAGTCGACACATCCCATCCATCTTTCTGTGAGGAGCCACCGGACGGCGACTATCACCCATCTATGCTGCTCCTTCACATCACCATCAGCGGTACTTTCCGGCATATCAACCTTCAAAAACCCAACTGTACCCTCAGCTATCGCCGTTACCAACCAACCAAGGCACTCGAGCGGAAGGAGTCTATTCTTGGGGGCCGAACGCCCCAACAAAGGTTGTGGGAAAACTGCTCACTCTGGATAAAAGTCTTTTCATTTCTCTACGCAGCAAAGCCAGCCCTCGACCGGCGGTTCCATGCGTGTTAAGTTGACCAGGAGCTTGGTGCCTTTGATCGCGGGCGGGGTCCTTGCGGGAGGGATTACTGTCTTGCTTTCATGGCTGCCTTCACTCTTTTCTCTTCCACCACCTCTACCATCTTCCACAGATTATGATCCCTCTAAACCTCGCCTCAGTTTTGGTGTCGATCACATTATTCACCTACCCCAGTGGCCATTGACAGGGAGTTAGCCCAAGAGCAATGCAGATTCCCGGCCAGGATGATTGCTGAGAGAATCGTTTGAGAGCCAGAGTTTGACGAGACATACCGAGCATTTGAATGGGGCAGTATAAAAGCCCCCCATTATCTTCTCTATGCCGAAGCATGGCATTTCCTCATCAGCACTAAGGAGACTACACGCATCCACAGAGACTGGTTGACGAAACGGCCACCGGCAGTACAAGTACAGGGGTGCCTCGTTCTCAGCGATTTCGACTGTCTTTACCTACATATACCCCTTATTTCACAAAACGCCCAAGGGCAATGACCGGGCACCTACCAGCACTAGAGGATTGTGCTGCACCCATCGGAGCATCTGGGACGAGACAAGCGGAGGTTCTCACCCCGATCCCCGATACAGTCTCTGTCGGAGAGGTCTAGTTTTACCACTGGATCAACACCTGGGCGGACGATGCGTTGCCGGGATGCGGTTGTGCCCCCAGAAATCCCCCTCCCCCGGCTGGCCAGGTGTCTGTACCGCAACGTCCAAGACCACGAAGGTCGAGGAGCTGGATTCCTGCTGCAGGCTCACGATTGTTGTTCCGTGCTGGGGCTGACCCGAGCTGCCGGATACAGTGTAGACTCGGACTTTCCAGTCTGATTAGTTCCATATTTGCCGTGGTCCAACATTCCAGGAGGGGTTCGATGTTCACCACTACCATCGACTCCGAAACGGCTCTCTCCAAAGCAGCCGTCTAGCCCTGTTGTCCCAGACCGGTATCAGTCCATTGCCACCCACGCAAGACCCTGGCTCCCAAGTGGAAGCCAACGAGCCAGATACTCAGATTCCCAAGTCACCGGTACAAGGCGCCCGGGCCCCAGGTGCAGGGCCAACTGCCTAATCAAGGGTCACCATCGGCTGGTCCATATGAGCACCAACAACATGATCGCCGCCTGCAACGGCCGTCTGAGCTATGACCCACCAACCTCCTGTGGTCGAAAATAGCGGAGAAGCCACGGAAACCACCATCGCAAGACAGCGTTGGGGAGGGCCTGCGTGAGACAGACGTTGACGTCAGAAGGTAGTCAGCCACGGGGATCGGCAGAAGTAGTGAAGCGGAGGTGTTTGTCACCTAGCTACCTTACCTCTCAGTGATGTGGCTCGGGATTGTCCAGGATGGTCATACTGAGAATGGAGAGGTTGGGGATTTTCTGGCTTGGGAGGATGTCGCACCGGAGGGGATTGAGCATGGAGGCGATATGAGGATTCGGTTTTGGGATGGGGGGATCTTGGGATTTCTGATGTGTTTGTGGGGAAGGAATGATATCGACGGCGGTGTCTTTCTTGGCTCGAGTCGAGTGAGACCTTTGCGGGTGGGTTAGCCTCGACGGAGGTTCGAGATGAAGGTGGTTATGTCGGCGGAAGTGAAAAATGGGGACGAGGGCTGGGTGTGGGCATGAGGACGATGAGGGTGATCAATGGATCGCCCGTCACTTTCAGACCAAGGGGTGGAACCTTGGAGAGTTGAAGGGATATGATAGGGTCTAGAGCGCGGCAGCGGTGGTGTGGGAAATGGTAAAGGCTGGGGGGGCGGTATCGTGGTTTGAAAGATGTACCGTGTTGCTTGCCTCTTATAAATTTTGCGCTTCTTTTACTCTTTTTGCTATGTATGACTTTCACTCCCAATCTCCCACATCGCTTTGCCAGTGTTGATGTTTATAGGTAACAGCCGGGCCAATCAGGGCTTTGGTTTGAATGAGAATCTCGGTCTTACGTATCACGTATCATCCGCTTTCAAGATAAATTGAGGTCACCGGGAAAGATGGATACGGCTAGAACGGGCGGGAAGATTATGATATATGTTGGTGCATATTCTTCAGCGACAGCATCTCTCCTAGTCATACTCAGGCAACAAGTCACGATATTCCTGTCTCCGACCACCATCCCAAGACGGTGGAGAGTCAAAGTTAAACTTCCTGCTCTACCGCCCGTGCCCTGCATAACAATACGTTCGTTTCTCATGTTCATAGTATTAATATACAACTGGCGGTACAACGAACTAACCTTTCCCTATCCCACGCCATGCGACATGTCAACGATATACTCGGCGTGTCTCTTATCAGTATAACAGGCAGACAAGATAGCTTATCTCTGTCCATTCTTTTATCCAGTCTTCTAACTTGCTCCTAAAACAACCCTATTGGGCCAGTGAGTCACGAGGAGGTTTTGCCGATTTCTTTCTTAATCCTGCCTGAAAAGTAAGGTCTGGAAAGGGTTTGCAAAGAAGGAATAACTGCTTCTCTTTCCAAGTTAGGGGGGTGATTTGTAGGTCTTGGCATGGAGCCTGCAGAAGGGGATGTTGAGCTGATGTGTTGATGCCTTTGGTTGTATTTTCAATGATCTATAGATCATTGAAGATGGAAGATAACGAGATGCGGAAAAGGGTAGGAGGCAGTGATTTATCTGTACTTTGTATAGCCTCATTTATGGATATCAGGGGGTGGCTGGTGGATTACACCACATGTAAACATTACCCCTGAAAGACAAGACATCATGACTTCAACATTGGCGACTGCTCTTACTGAGTCGGCGTATAAGTTGCAAGTGCCGCCGCCATCATCGACTGTCGTCGTCAGGACACAGTGCGTGCAGAGCTCATGTCGACGCGTGCAAATCTTGAAATTTGCAAGCAGAGAGAGACCCGCCCTGCCCTCAACTATTTACTGTGCCTCCCCCTCTCACTTTCTCTCTTCTCTGCTGCTCTTTTTTCTGCTTTTACTCGGGCATGGACAACAGCTGCGATGTGATTTTTTCTTCTTTTCTATCACCACAGTCGAGTAAGTCCACGACATTAGTTACACATGGCATGAGCCATATCTAACTGTGTACCTCACAGTCTTACAGTCACAATCATGTCTTCCTCTTCCCAAGCTGCCCCTGCGGTCGATGCTGAGCATGTCGGTTCTGGCAAGTCACGATGTTCCCTTTTCCACAAGCGCGCTTGACAGTTCCTATGCATTTCAAGATCACAAATCACTACTCATTGCCGTCGTTTAGTCGCGTGTCTGGGTGTGATTTGGGGGTTTTCAAGGTCTGTGATCGAGGCTTTGGCAATTTCATTGCACGCCTAGACGTGCGACTCCGACCTCGATCTTGAATGCCTTTCCCTCAGACAAGTCGACTGTGGACTTGATATTTACGCTGTTCATTGTCATGGCGCCACCAGAACGTTCATGTCCTCCCCGCGTCCCGTCTCTCCTCTTGTGCGACGATGCGCTAAGGTTCATCCGCACTTCCGTTGCGCGTTTAACCAACCCTCAGCATAAGACAGGCGGGTTGCCACTTGTACCAATGCCACTGCGCAACAGAGCCGCTGAAGTCTACTGGGATATCTTTACAAAATCCTGGAGGAAGGAGGCCGAGAATTACGCCGACTTGGAGACGGCTTCACGACTTGTCAACTCCGGCGATCAATCATGTTCTCACCAGAAGTGGTTGAGAACTTGTGAAAAGAGATGGACTGAGCACCACTTTTCGAACAAGAACAAGGCTGCGACATCACAGGCCTATCGCTCTTTCGGAGAACTATTGAAGACGGAAACTTATTTGATTCGCTTCATCTCCGAGCGCGATGACGTCTTACCCCGTCAAGGAGACCTGAAGCGCCTAATTCACCATGCTACCAAGAGAGGCTTCCGAGGTCTCATCGACCTGTGGAACAACCGGGACAACTGGGCCCAAAAGGCCAAGACGGTGAATCAGCGAACCGTTGCAACCACAATGCCCAGCCATGTCCAACCAGCTGGTGGGAGCCTTGCTCCAGTAGAGCTCTAGAATGGTCCTACTGCGGGACCTCCCCCAACAACAAAAGAAAGGCATCTACACCAGCCTCCACAGACGCCACCCGACTCGAAGGGCTCGAGGTCATCAGTTTCAAGCGGAGGACCCCACCTTCACTCAGCGCAGCCAACTCCCATTTCTCCAAACAATCTTCAACAGCAGGGTGGTTTGGTCCCAGGTATTCCGCAGCACATACCCATTGGCCGCAATATTGTCTCCCCTACTACCGCTATAACTAGAGAGTCTTAGAACGGCTCCCCACCAGCCGACAGAGCAACTCCGCGATCCGAATCAGCACCACTCAGCCGCCAAGGAACTAAGCGGCGTTAACAAGGAAGAGCGAACAGTCCCCTGGAATTTCATCCGAGTTTGATTTTACTGGAATGTCCCCGGATGAGATAAAGACTGCCAAGAAACAAGCGAGGGAGCAGAGGAGGCCATTCACGGACCACCATCGAAACAAGCAGATCAAGGCAGGGGTGTGGAAGCCACAGAGAGGGGGTGCGAGACGGAGGGGAGCTCCAAGGACACCCAACAACACCCTGACAGCCTCTCCGGTCGACGATGCGCACGGCCACAACGGTGTAGCGAGGGCCGCCCCCGATCAGGTGTGCAGAATGATGGAAATGGGATGGTCATAATCCAGATCACTCCCACATGATCCCTCGCATGAAATGGCACCGGCCCGAAGAGCAGCCCGAGAGCAACGTCGATGATCATTTCGATCACCCACTTCCAGCAACAAGATCAAGGCCAGGATCAAGCTCAGGGTGAATGTCAGATCCTAGCCGAAAACAGAGTCGAGCACCAAGATCAAGGCCAGCATCAGGCTCAGGGTGAAGGCCAGATCCAAGTCGAAGACAGAGTCGAGGGCGGACAGGAGACTGGCGGATTTCTCGGCGATTGTGGGCCCCCGTTGGGACTCTGGCCTTGATAACGGCATCAACATGGAGGATATCCTCAAGGACGTCAACGTGGACGAGATCCCCAAGGTCACACCAATATGGATGAGATCCTCAAGAATATTAACATGGACGAGATCCTCAAGGGCATCCCCGGAATCCACGACCAGGTTCAAGGTCAGATAGCCCAAGCTGACAACAACGTCGAAGGCGAACAGGAGGCAGGCGGGCTGAACGGCAGAGATGTCCTCCCTTGGAACTTGGGCATTGACAACCCCCTCAACATGAACGATATGCTCAAGGATATCTCCGGCACCCCCGAACAGGCTCCAGGCCAGATGGAAGCCAAGAGATGGAAGCCGAGGATACAGCCGGGGGACAAGAGGAGAGAGGCGGAGTGGCCCATATAGATTCCCTCCCTTGGGACCCAGATTTTGACAACATGGTAAATCTATCGGATATCCTTGACATCATCCCGGGGTATCCAAATGCGGCGCCCGGTGACTGGCTTTCTGAAAATGGTCTTTGAGGTATTTGAAAAGGGCGGGGGGCACGGCGCGGCCGCCGAGCTTCGGCCCTAGCCGTGGCACTGCTGGAGGGTCGTTGTTGACGAAGATCATGGTTTTGGTTTTGTAATGCATATCGAAGGGGATAATGGGTCGTGAGGCACGGAAACTGAGAATCAAGCTTCGGTCAGGAGCGTCTTAAGAACAACAGCTTGAAGGACGTGGAAGTTTGCCTGGGATGAAATGGCACAAAGGCAACGTTACCAGGGGGATTTGTTTCTTTTGGGGGGCTAGTCAGCTGTATCTTGCCATCGCCAGGCAATGCGCTTCCAACACCAATCAAATTTCCAGCCCACAGGCCAAGGGAGGTCTCCCTTGCCTCCCTCGCATCAGCTATCCTCCGCCGGCTATCACCAACGCCCCATCGAGCACATAAGGTAGTGTCACATTCACCTTCCAATGACGTATAGTTCTTCCTACTTTTCACGCGTTAGGCATTTACGAGTCCGGGAGCCGGGTTAGAGTACGCTGCAGGAAACATAGCTTGTCTTTTTGCTTTCCTGATTATCCGCCCCCAACATGGTCGCTTTTGGTCTCCCTTGATGCAGCAGAATGGAGATGAGGCCCATCCCTGATGCTCCCAGAGGCCACTGTCGGTCTCCCACGCGGCGAAATCCGGGTCCTCTTCATGCACCCACTTCATCGCTCCGGTGTAGACATCTACCACGCGGAGCGTAGTGTGGCTGTTCACGCGCGGGATCACCCAGAAGTCCACCCGACAGTTTGCAGCCTCCATATCAGCTTTATTGATGGCCTGGAACTGAAGAAGGAGGAGCGTCTCGCCGTCGAAGCAGTAGACCTGCGGGCACCGATATTTGGCGGCGTTCCTGAGGTGTTCTGTCCAACCGTCAGTCACATGCGTCACTGATCTCCAAGGCCAGAGGGGACACCCACCGGCGGAGTTCTTTAGACAGCCTTTGCTGGCCTGGGATGGAGTATATGTTGCCCGCCTACCAGGAGCCGGTGCTGATAAGGTTCCTTTTCATCTCGCCTATCGCGAGGACCGTCTTTGTCTGTCCATACTTCACGCAATACATCGAGTCGACCTCCTCGGGGATGCTGTCCTCCTCGACGATGGTGTGCACGATGAGGTTCCCGATGGCGGGATAGCGCCGCGCCCAGGCCTTGTCGCTCTGCGTGACGTACCGTTGGGCGGCAACCTGCGAGCCTTATCTGCGTGGCCACAGACGCAGCAGGGATGGGGAGGGCAGACTTAGGCCAGTTGGTTAGTGAGGAGGTATTCTAGCATATGCAAAGAAGCTTTTGTCCGATGCGGGCAAGGCCTCCCTGGATGTAACGTTGCTAATACTCCAGAGAGGCAAGGAGAAGGGAAAAGCTTCAAAATCGCGGGTTGAATCTCCAGCCTTCGTTCAACTTGTTGCAGCCTGCCAGGAAGAGAGGAGAAGGAGGACAGGAAGCATTGCTGAGGACAAAAGAGTAGAAACATTGGCTGAAACCAATCGTTGAGAACAAGTGACATGCCGTCTTGCCAGGCCCACAGGGCAGAATACCTCTTGTGCCTAAGGCATCTTTGGGACAGGTTACCCACCCTGTTTCGTCCAAGGTTATTTCCCTGATGATTGATATAGCTACAAGTTAACGTACTTTATAAGCTAGTCGGTCATATAAGTGGGCCGGTCACTTTTAATCACCCTTCGAATACCATCCTCCATTATAATACAACGAAACTATCAACCAACTATAATAACATCAGAAACAGCTGAGTCTGAGGCATCTGCAGCCTCCTGGCAAGTGCGCGCGTTATGGCCAGGCTTGCCGCATACACCACAGCACTGAGTCTTCGTACGAGACCCCCCTGTACCACCACCACTTTGTCGATTTTCCTGGATTACCTGCTCGCCCACGGCCTTCTGATCCAGTAGATCCTGTGCCTCTTGTACAGTAAGTGACCCTCCAAGCCTCACACGTGTTCTTTTGGCTCTCCGGCGCTTGCTTAGTGCCGCATTGGCCTTACGGAGCGAAGAGACCTCTGCACGAAGAAGAGTCACCTGGTGCATTATAGCCGCTGTACCCTTAGCAAGCTGGTCCACTGCAGCTAACATCGAAGTCGGGGAGCTATTTTGATGGTTGGTAATGCGAGTCTTAATAAGCGTTGACTGTGAGTTGGCTTCTCGAGGGTTGTGTGGTGTCTGGGAGACCCAAGGTTGTGCAGTGCCGGGCCGTGAGTTTGGAGGTGTTGGCGTATGAAGCTTTATATCTAGCTTAGAAAGCACCCTCTCTGGATCGTACGGTATAAGGTCAGCACCCGCAAAGCCACCCTGTATATTCTTCTCTGTTATAGAGGCAAAGAAGGCCTTGCGGAAGGCATAGAGGAAATCGAACTTGCTTATATGGTTGATATGCATGCGTATTAAGTCCTCGATCTGGCGACCGTACGCCTGTTTTAGCGGCCCAAAGCAGCCAATATCGAGTGGCTGGAGGAGGTGGGAGGAGTGTGGAGGCATATAGAGCGTGATAATGTTGTTCTGCTAGCAGTAGCGCTCGAATTCGATCGAGTGGTGGCTTTCGTAGCCGTCGAGGATTAACAACCGGTATTTGCCTTTTGTACGAGACACTGTATGATAGTCGAAGTGCTTGATCCAATATAGGCCTACTGGATTGGTAGTCCAGCCATTATCGGTGGTTGCGATGCGCCAGGTAGACGGTAGGTTGCACTCGGTATACCAGTTGGCAAGGTGGTACTGCGCGGCCAAAATAATGAAAGGAGGGATGGCCCAGCCGAGGGCATTAACTCCCTGGATCACCGTTGCCCATTCGCGGTTACCAGGCTGGGCTATTTTCGCCTTATTAAGGCCGTCTGAGGTCGTAACTACCATGCCCGCGAAGATAATACCCATCATAAACCCAGTCTCGTCGAAGTTATAGATATCGTTATCTACGATACCGTACTTAGCCTTGGTGTTCCGTACAAGCGTAAACCACTCCCTAATAACCTTTGGATCCTCGTACTTAGCCCTCTGGTAGTCGTATCTACGCGTAAAACGCGTATGGAGCTGTGGCTGGCGTTTGACGAAGTTGTGTGCCCAGAGCTTGCCAACTAAGGGCGCGTCGCGTACGCGCAGTAGTTGGTTGGCCATATCTTCCACACCACGCAATCTTGGTGGAAAAGCTCGCTCACATAGCTCAATAACGTATTGAACAATAGCATCCTCTTCGGATTGAGTGAGCTTCTTCGATTTAGGCGTAGTATCGCGTCGTGCAGGCCGGCCGGCGCGTCGGTCACGGAGGGTTGAGAATGGTATGTTATATAGCTTTGCTGCGGCTCGGAGGCTTAATTTTGGAGTCTTTTGAATGGCTTCAAGGGCTAAGATTATCCTGGCTTCATTTAAGGTAGGAGGCATGTTGGGTTGTAGAGAAAGTTGATGTTGAGTGTAGGAGGACGCGTCGCGGTCGAAAAGTGACCGGCCCACTTATATGACCGACTAGCTTATAAAGTACGTTAGCTGTTTTAGCCTCTATATCCTCTTAAAGCTAATCCAGTGGCCCCAGTCAATCCCATCCTTTTGCTCCTTGCCTTTCTCCCCATCATTTTTTTGGCGAGCCCTATCCACAGTAACCAATGAGGTGTTGCTGTGAAGAGTGACATTGCCAGAAACAACATCGTTGCCGACAATGGGGTCATTGCCGATAGAATATGGGTTGGCAAGATTAGGAGCTCCGTGGACAATAGGGGCGTTGTTGGTAATTGGGTAATTCCCAGCAATGGCAGCGCCTTCAGCAGGGTAATTCTAATACCCTGGGAGTCATAGCGAAGTAGGCAAATCGCAAATGCAAGTGTTGACTTTTGAGATCGCAGCTTATGAGATATGCAAATATGAGATACGACTCTGTCGCCTGGTGCAAGAGAGAGAAGAAAGACCGACCAGTTGCAACACGGGAGCATCAACTTACACGACTTTCAGCACGATCTCCATGCGTCGATGCGGTCCAACGCCTTCTTGACTAGAGCACTGAGAAAATAGAGAGAGGTATTCAAATTACATCTATGTACATATATTCAAAAATTAAGCAGACCTATGAGGACCCGACGTCAACATGCGCCGGAGAACCTGCCTCCCACCGGCTCCCATTGAGTGAGAAGTCCGCAACACACCAAAGACATTGCTTGAGATCTAACACATCTCAAGACCACCGCGCTCATACATATAGATCTGCATGTGCTGCAGAAAGTCCAGTCATGCCTGACTCCATACCCTCCTTCGCATTCCGGGTTGTCATTCATCGCCACACCAAATATTAAATCAATCATGAAAAACACAAAGAAACACAACAAAAACGAAGCAGACTCACATCCTACAGAGGATACAATAAACAATCATCCCATTGACCTCAACTCAAACACTACTCCACAATGCTAACAATCAAAACCTCATTTCGTCAGTCTCGGCCCCCCCCCTGACCGTTCCCCTGCCAAGCTTTACCAACAAAACATGAACAAGCCCTTGTGCTTAGTCATCCGCCACCAACATTCGGCTCCACTGTTGACGTCCTCCCAACGCGAGGCGGCGAGGCTAATCCCAAAGACACCATCTTACATCTCTGGTACATGGGTTTCCATCAGGAATCAACCCCCAATCCGCCGCAACACCTTCACTGCACCAAACCTCATCACCCCCTCGGTAAAGTCAGCCGATTAGCTTCAAACCCCTTGTGTACGAGAAAAGGTCCTCGCAACCCTCCAGGGAATCTCGTGCATCAAATGTTCAATCTGTGAGATGGTGGCAGCATCTCGGTTACCCAACGGTCCCCCCACAAACCGCAGGCCCAAAACGCGTCCGGTGCGCCATGCTTTGGTGTAAAGAAGATAATGTAGGCTTTTGATACTTCCCCGTTGGAAAGCATGATAAGACTCGTTGAACTCGGATTCTCGAAGGATTCTCTCAGCAATCAACCTTGCCAGGAATTTGCATTGCGCTTGTGCTAACTCCCCGCTCATTGCCACGGGGGTAAGCTGTTTCCCGAATGCGGTATTTTGCGGCAAGGTCTCGGTGGTTACCAGCATGGCTGCAGCTTCCGCCCCTCGGAATGCAGCTTCCTTCATGGGATTATGACCAGCTCGAGCCCCGGTCCCAGAAGACCCAGCGCTACTTGTGACGGGTTGGTTGATATTGTTGCTGTGGACTGGTTTGGCCTGCTGGTTGCCATTGGTTGGGGGAGTCTTTCGCTCGTTTTGGGTGACTGTGTCCTGAGCAGCAGAATGCTCGCGGTGCAAGGGCTCGCTGACTGCGGTCAGGTCTGACTGTGGGGTTGCAACAGCTGGACTTTGAACTTGCTGGGGCAAGATGAGCTGCTGCTGATCCCTCGGAACAATGTCTGCCTCAGGTGATAACAGGATCGAAATGGGAAGGCCCAAGCCATGCATCTCAATGCTTATGAACATAATTATATGCTGACATCTTATGCACACCTCACACGGACACGATAACCAATGTCCCAAGTGTTTAAAATCAGGATTCATATCCGCTGTGACAAGGGTTTCCGAGATTGTCTGACGCCATTCCTCGAATCCCACACCACAAGACTCCAATCTCAGGTATCCTGCTAGGTAAAACATCCCTCTACCTCATACCAACTCAACCCACCTCGTGACCCTCCTAAGCACCGGCATACCATCAACCCGAGGCCAACACCCCCCCCCCGTCACCCCCCTTGCCTCCTCCGCAAACTTGATATTCTGATCATCACAAAACCACGGACACCACACAAAGTTATCTGGCACCTCTGCCGACTTCACCTTCTTGAACTTGTGGATCAAGTCAGTGAGCTTGTGCATATCTTTCTTATTCCCCGCGAGGAACCCTCCAGTCCCGGTGTGTGTTTCATTATGAGTCCTACAGCCAGACTGACCACCATTCGTTGGTTACAAAGCGGTAGTAACTGAAATCTTTGGGAGTGTCCTGGTCTGGGACTTCCGTTTTGATCAAGGTCTTCTGCTGGTTCTGCTGAGGCATGGTTGAGTATGTGAGAGCTGAGGGTGTTTGCTGTGGCTGTCGGTGATAAATCCGTGGTGGCGGTCGAGACATCCCGGTATTTAGGGATTGGTGATGACATGGTGGACGGCGTGAGGTCTTGTGTCATCTGCTGTTGTTGATGACCTATGGGAATGGCTCCAGTCAGGTACCTACCTACCCATCATTCTGTCTCTCGTGGATGATGGGAAGGCATCGTCATAGTCACCGCTTGAGTCATGTCAAGAAATGGAGTCTTTGAATACCCCTGTTGATTCCGACGCCTCTGTCCGGTGATGGCTGCGGCTGGCAAGAAAGTTGAGGTGTGGAATTACTTTGGGGCCTTCCGCGACTACACCTCCAAAATGAACACCGTATCAACGCACGCGACTGAAAGAAGGATGGAGGGTTTTTGGCATCATTAGTGCGGCAGTCTTCGTATCTAGAATCCGTGTACACTCATTTGATATCCGCAAGCGAACGTTTTAGAAACTCAAGGCTCAAGGCATAGGAGCCAAAAGGGTAAAACAAAAACCAGACAGGTATCAACCCTCCGTTGCTCTGTTGTCCGCCACTGGCCCGGATTGACGCGGTTCAGTATTTTCCATAGGGCAAGATGAGCAGGTTCCTCCCCGGGGCTCCAAATCAAGACGTAAAGGGTTGTGAGAACACAGTCCCCTGTAATTGAACCGCTGCGTGTGAACCCAGGGAGACAGGGAGTGGAGACGACGGTGTTGCCCCGCGCGGTCAGTCACGCCAGCCGACTCGGTCTCTGTGAGCGCCCCAAACCAGATAGTAAAGATTGCCTCGGTAAATACCACGAGCTCTTGTGCTTTGATTATATCCTCAATTTTGGAAGACGCCGGCTCCATTACAAGGAGAGTAGCAAAATGTCCAGTGATACGGCTTAAGCCACGTTGTTTGATCCGGTCACTGAGACGAGGGCCGCTCTCCCAATAACGTCCCTCACGATGCTGAAGCGCTCTCCCAGACAATCCATGGGCATACTTGGTGGCTGAACCTATGTAGACGTAGTCCTCTACTCGAAGTGGGTTAAGGCCGGAGCCCCGGCCACGCTTGAGAACCCACGCATAGACCCCGAACAAGCTGGTATCCTGCCAAGCCAAGCTCCTCCAATCTGCAGCTGTGGGCGGCCTGGGGGCGGCCAAGATGTGCTTCACCGGTGTCGGAATTAACGCGAGAATGGTTGCCACCCAAGCTTCTGCCGATTTGGCGCTTAAGATGGTTCTCCATTGGGTTGTAGCGTCGCCCTCCTCCAGCAGTCGGTCGATGATTTGGCACATTCGTGCCTCGAGGATGGATTGCTTTTCCTTTCCGAGAGCTTTGTCCAAAAGCGCTGCCGACAAATAAACGGTGTCATTTCCCAGTTCCGCACTCTTTTCCTTTGCCATCAACCGTAACTGGTATCTAATGGCTCCTGGTCCTCGACCGATTTGGCGTGCGATGGATTCGATGTCAATTCTTCGGCGATTATTGGTGAGTTTGATTAGGTGCTCCTTCTCTTCATCCGACCATTTCCCACGTTTCCGCTTCCGCACCAGGCTCGCCAGCTCCTTATCTTCTTCCACCATAGCATCAAATACCATTCGGGAGCGCCGCGAGATATGATCCTCCAAGCGAAAGACATCAGAAAGCCCATAACCTTGCTGTAGAAGCCTCCGTATTTTTTCTCTCTCCTCCGGAGCGAAGGGGCCGTCTTCATCCTGTGGCATACCGGCTGTGTGGCCAGTACGATAACGCATTGTCATGTGGCCATGATTCCACCTTCCAAATGAGGGAGAAGCCAGCAAGACAGTAGGCTTTCGAAATGATGCTGAGGAGATGTAACTCTCGCAGCCTAGTTGGAAAGCTCTTAGGAGGGACGGCATGTTTGAGGCTAGGGGGGTTGTTGTCGAAGGCTGACGGGGCGCAACTACCTACCTACTGGTCGAACTTAAGACGATCAGCGCATAACACGTGACTCATACTTTCCATGTATTGTGGTTGTGGTAACCTCGCTGTAGCTGAAAGGCTAAACCTAAACATGCCCGAGCGTCTTCGTGCTCAGCTTTAAGAACACTAGCAAATGGCGTAAACGCCTATCTCTCAACAACTTGTGACTCAGATGATGTGAATCACCACCGGCCTGACTCACAGGGAAGATAAATATCTCTCCCGTCGCACATCCAACTGGGGACCTAGGTAGACCACAAGTCCACAACTTTGAACTATCTTCTAGCGATGCCTCAGCTGCTAATGATCACATACTGCGCTATGAAATTGTCACACGGCAAAACCCAACCACCCGCAACCACGACCAACAACACTGTCGATATCACCGCAAGGAGGGGTAACTGCAAGTTGTGAGCCTCTCGTTGAAAGTGAGGCAGGCAATCAGAAGGCATGGCGGTTATCAAGGAAGCCCACTGGCCTGGTAGGATACTGGAGGACTTGGCGAAGGCCTGAGGCCAACAAGGGGCACGGGCCACGCGAGGGAGGATAAAATACGCGTTCGGGATCACCAAGACTGTATTCCTTCTTCTTCTTTCAGTATCACGCTCTTCGAGGCCATTGAAGATTATTAGCCTGAAATTGAACCATGAGTTCCAAGCCCTGATAATACAGCCCTTGTCACAGAAATTCTCAGCTACGCCCCTCATCTGAATGCTCCCTTTCCACCATATGGTCAAGGCTGCGAAGCAGGAACACTGGGAAGGGCGGAAGCGGTATACCAATCTGCTCATGGTTGTTCTGGAACGCTCGTTCAGCTAATCACTTGAAGTGATCAGAGATGCCCTCATGTCTGATTGAAGATCCTCCACAGCTTTCACCTCAAGGGCCAAGTTTAACAGGACGGTAGCCATCGCCCTCGAGATGGGGGTCGAATGAAGCCTGGTTTAAAGAAGTTGTCAGTGATAAGACACTGTTGAAAAAGCAGGGGCTTAACTTTAGATTGGCGTAATCAACGAGATCAAACATCAGCCATTCATCACCGGAACTCGGCTCAAGAAAAAGCCGATGCCATCGCAAGGAAGATGAGTCAGATGATAGACAAGGGAAATGACCACGAACTAAAAAAGAGAAAAGGTTGCGAGTTATTCGACATCTTTGATAAGAGAGGTAGGAATGAGCTGATGTGATGGTTGAAGTGGTTGGATATTATGGGTGAAGTCGGTCGGTCGGTCGATACACGAGTTTCAGCCGGGTTGCTGCGGTCAGAGGGAGGAAGAGGAAGAGAAAATAAGAGTGCAAACTTCAGCGAGAGGTAATCCAGCAGCAGGAAATAAGTGGGGCGCCGGAGAGGTGACAGATAAGAGAGATAGAGGAAAAGGACAAGAGGGAAGATATTGCAGACGGTTTCCCTTGTTTGACCCCTTTTTCCACAAGACTATCAACCTCCATCTTCTAGCCCATAAGGTGTATCTTTCATATACCATCGACCTCTGACTGATGGCGGCTCACCTTCCAATACTGCAGTAGAAGACTGGCGGTGTTCCCTGTGCTCTGACGGCACACCTTTTGTCTCTTCCAAGGTTGCTCCATGCCCACACTGACCCTTCTAAGTGCCAATAGCCAACTAATGCCATAACACTCGCCATTCCTGCATCCGCTCTCACCATCACATCTTCTTTCGACTCTGTGGTGTATCCAGAAGTTTGACGTCCCCCAACATTGACCCCTGAGTCGCGGGCAAATCAAACAACCTTGGAAGACAGGGGAAGATCAGGCCTACCAATCCCTACAATTACCTCGAATCCCCTCAATATCTGGGATGCAGAGCTCATCATCGATATTGCTGAGGGAGGTCAAGGGGTAAATCCTCGCCGGCAACATCTTCCTTATCGTCAGGAACGTCCCTGTGAAGCTTCAACGCAAAAGAATCAGCCAGCAACTGCCGGGGGATCTCGGCAAACTCACTGGCTTCAGAAATCAACACGGAGGGGATGAGGACAGGCAGCTGCTGTCATTGAGGCTCCTCGCAGAGAGATGACGGCTTGGTCATATAGGCGCAATTACTGATGCAAAAAGGCTCGTTTCGAAGAGTGGGGGCAGGTTTTGGATGATGATATGAACACCGCGCGAGATCAGGGATTTAAACAAGATCCCCTCAATTATCGCATCACATCACTCAAGCAGGTTCCCAGCATGCCTGACTCTAGCCAGCTGGGTAACCGTGATAATCCCGTCAGTCGAGTAAGCTTTTCCCCCTCATCCCATCTTTCTTGAACTATTCGTTCCCATTATACAAAATCGATACCAGCATACAACCAATCAGGCCCCTCACACCCTGAACAAGCGAAACGAATATTTCGACTTTCCCGAGAGAGATTCACATGATAATGACAACGCCCAAGCTGAAAATGCCCGAATAATAGAGAAAAAATGAATGAGGCTTTAGAACGAGCGTTTGCCCAACCGAACGAGTGGCCTTATTACGACGCGGCAAGAGACGAAGCCCGGGTAGCGAGAAAGTTATGGACTGATAAGATTATCACAGCAGACACCACATGGGAGCAGGGCCTCTCGGACATGACGTTCATGGATAACGTCTAAAAGGAGGTCTTGCGACAGATCCAGGAGGATGAGGGAAGGGGGGTTTGGGTGTAGCTCTACGATTTGGAATTGGGGGGCGGGAGGTGGTAACTGTTAATTTAATTGGAGGCTTGGGGTTGTTTGAATAGTGTATCATCACTTTGTAGGATAATGGGACGGGCGAGTTTTGGCATGAGCTTCTGGGCATGGTTTCTTGATGATCATGATGTGTCCTCGGTGCCTTTCGTGCCTCTTTGACTCAAAGACCATGATGCTCATGCGTTTCCTGTTTGGCTTGGCTTGGTCAGAAGTAGGTTTGGTTTGCCTGATGTGTTGACCACCAGAGTCATAGAACAGTCACCCAGCCTATATATCAACGGTTCGTTGGCCACTGGTACGATGGCCGGATTCATCACTTTTGGTGTCACCTGTGGCCTCGTCACCTCCTGATGGGAGAGTTTGTGCGTTGGCGTTCGGGGTGATGTATACATTGATATAAAGTACAAGGCATTGAATGGGAGTTTGGGAAATGAGGATGAATTCGAATACCTTACGTTACCGCAGGGAAGGGGGTCTAGACCAGCACGGATCTTCAAGGATTAAGACAACTGCTAGAGGGCCTGTATCGCATGTAACCTACTGTAGGGAGTGTTGAATCAGGGGACCAGCTCGACATGATTTCTTATAAATGCTTTCTTGACACACGATGATCCCAAGCTTCTCGACACTCCACACGGAAAGGCAGGACAGTATCAAGGCTTGTTTGATGTGTACAAACTCACGAGCATGGAAGGTCTCGGGGAGAGCTAGGTTATCTGACGGCTTTCTGAGCAACACTCTTCGACTTTTGTCAGCCGTTATATTCCACTTCCCTCAACACTTCCTTGCGACTTTCGTGACAAACTACCTTCGACTCTCCGAAGAAAATATCTCCGATTGTCCTGAGCAATTCATTCGAATTTATGGAGAACTTACTCTTGGCTTTGCTTGGACCGTTACCACTGCTTTGCAGGTCAATACTTAGCTCTGTCCCCTGCGACAAAAGCAGCATACCAACATGTCTGGGTTCAACAATACAGGCACCGGCGGTTCTGGTCTGCCCAAGTAAGTCGTTTGTCCCTATCATCTGAGCAACTTCCCCGCATTTTCCTTCATTTTCCTCAGGGTCAGGAAGTCAAATACCACCGGGCTTTTCTCTTTGAATTTCTATATTCACAAGATTATTTGATATTGTCACACATAATTTAAATCACAAATCCAATCAACATGAGAGTAATCAGGCTAAACAATCCTGCCCAGTTACCCTCACGGTTTTTGCTACCTCGGGATACGACCAACCCCCCCCACCCCCCCCCACCGCGGACAATTCCCCAATGCCTCAAGTCAACCATCAGACTCCTGTCCCTAACCACCCTCAGCCCATCAACGCGGAGAACCCATCAGCCCTGCAAGCTCAGCACCTCAACCTTCTCTCGTCAGTCAACCACGGCGCCCACTGAACTCCTCGAAAACATTCACAACACCATGCGTCTCCGCCAGCGCAACATGGAGACCGTTCAGTACCTCGAGTCTCAGGCTGAGGAGATTACACCTGGTGTTCGGGTCCATAACGGTGCAACAGTCGACGAGCCGAACGCCGTCATTGTCTGGTTGAAGAAGCCTCTCGACAACGCCGTGGCGTCTGCTCGCGCTGCGGAGGCGCTTTTTGACGAAACTTCTCGCATGGTCGAGGGAGAGATTGCCATGCATGAGCAGATGAACAAGAACCAGCACGAAGCCAATGCCGCTGCGGATGAAGGGCACAACGAGCATGACGCTCCACAGCAGCGGCGGGAAGTTCAGCCACGCAGCACAGGGGTATGTACCCGCAAGAATGAGCTCCTAGTTCTCCTTGAGGGTATGCACACTCCCGGCAGAATCCAGGGTTTAATTGATGCTTTGGGCCCTGAGCCCCCTGCTTGCTCAGAGATCAGCTTTGAGGGCATGGGTGATGTGGAGGCGGCGAGGAAACAGGCTTATTCCGAGAGGAAGAGCTACACGGATAAAATCTTACACATCAAAAAAAGAGATGGGCATTCCCTGTGGTAGGGCGAGTAAGCAGGAAACCCTTCCCGGTTGAGGAGAAGACTGATGGAGAGAGGACAGCGATGACCGGTTGTTGTAGAGTCGTGTAATAAATACCAAGGGTAGATGTACGATAGTGTAGAGATGGGGGGTTAATGCAAGGGAGTGTAGGATATTTGGTTTCGTGCTGACTTGTAAGTACCTGTGATTGTTGTAGTGGTCCTCAAGGGTTTGTCATTGTTATTGTGAAGAGTGCTAGACACTCACTACATGCCTAGTTCTGATTATTTTACGTATATGATGCACAACTATCAAGATCTTCGCCTGATACCTATGGCTTTCTGATCACCCCGTGTAGAGGATCCAGCGTTCATATTGCGCGGAGCTTCTGGCATACATTGAGTGGGCAGACACTACACCCTGCCCATAATGTGGGGCCTTCTTTTTGATTTTATATACTTGAATTTCAGCCTTTTAACTTCCCAAAGCAGATCACCAACATCCACAAAGCTACCGCCGTCACTGAGGGAGAGCCCAGCGAGCCTTAAATCTCACAACAATAGACCTTGCAACCTCATCAACAGAATCCAAAAAGAAAGCTCCTAGCTCTTCAGTTGGGAATGTATATTCCCGGGGGTCAGAGCCCTCAGCTTGTTCGCTGGTCAATGACGATGGAATTGATGCTCTACAAGCTGCAGCAGCAAGGGCTGAGGCTCAAAGGGCCTGCAAAAGCTACAGCGACAAGATACTTCATATCAAGAGAGAAATGGCGATCGCACCATCGCGAAGCATCAAACGCTAAGCGTTCCGGGGACGAGGGAAATGGAGACTGAGGGAGCTGGAGGGAGTAACGGCGAACAGTCGCCTGGTCTGTTCTGGAGAGCTGGGCACGGCGAGAGAAATGTTTGGCAGAGAAATTATGAAGGGCTTCGGTCTTTTTGACATTTGACTAAGTGGTGTATGATTAGGCAAGGGAAGGAATGTATCATGGTTTAGTAATATGGGGGGTAATGGAGTGATGTGCAGAATGATCGGTTTTGATGTTGTTCCGTCAATATCTGTGATTGTTGCATTCAGGGCTATCATTGACATGTTAAAGAGTGTTAGACATAGTATACGAACCTATTCTTTCGATTGCTTTATATAAAACGGACGCTTTTTAAGACACTTCGCCTGGTACCTCTGGGCTTTCATTGCCCGGGGTACATAGCATAACCGGTTTGACCGAATAATAGGGTAAGCTAGAGCTGTGAGAGCTCAGACCACCATCGTACACAAAAGCTGGTCAGACGGGCAGGGTCCTCAATCTCCTCAAGTTGCTGGGAATACAGGGAATGGGCGACGTCGAGGCGGGAAGAAAAGAGGTTTATTCCGAGAGAAAAAGATGTACGGACAAAATTCTGCACATCAAAAAAGAGATGGGTATTCCTGGCAGCAGTCGCGGAAAACCCAAGTGCTCTCACATTGGGGAGGAGCCGGATGACGCTGGGCCTAACTGAGCCAGGCCTGGGTTTACCGGTTGTTGGAGAGTAGGAAGAAGGGTTTGGGAGGGGAACAGACTAATTTGGTATTGAGGACTGTACCTGAATAGTTGGTTTTTGTGCTGACCTGTTAGTGCCTGTATTGATCCTCAAGGGTTGTCATCGTCGTTGTGAAGAGTGCTAGACACACTACATACTGTCTTCCGATTATTCTGTATTAAGAAATTCTCCATTTTCAACCTCGCCTAACCTCACGACCCCTTCAGGTCCCTGAGGGATGTTCAATTTCAGGGTGTACATGACCCTCTCATTCCGAGTGATTGCCCGGTCGTGAATGAACAGTCTCAGAAGCCTCTTGAACGCCTGGGAACGTGAGTAATCGCTACTCCGTTGGACCAAATGCTACGCGAAGTTACCTCGGGGATTGAATTATCGTTAAAGGACTTGAGCTGTAATGAGATGGTTATGCCCTGAGGAATGTAGGTGTTTTCGACGTAGGTCCTGAGTCTGGCCTTGACAACTTGGCCACGATGTGGGCGCCGTCGAACGGTTGAAGCCGTACAACTTCATCTCCCCGTCGGTGGATTTCAAAAAGGTTAAAACAACAGGAGGAAGATGAACCAGTTCAATGATCCAGGTCTCAACCGTTCTGGCGCTCCCAGGTAAGCGTCTCGATCTCCCCGGCCTTTACAATCTCTAGGCAATTATTCTTGTTTCCCTGCCAAGTCGTAGAAACCAAACCCTTCCCACCCCTCTCGATTCAATCAGAATATTGATCGATTTACCCAAAATTTTATCTCTGGGGCTGGAGCATAACCTTCGTAAAGGGAGCAAGACTTAGCCTCACAATCATCTACAGCAATCCTTCTACCACGAGCCAGTCCCTGCCTTTAGCCGCGCAGAACACCATGTTATACGAAGCCACACTTAACGCTTTGATCTTAGCACTCTTGGAAGATTCTGATCTTGTACTTCTTGGGCAAGCCAGCAACAAGTTGTTATCTGGATCTGGGGCACGAGAACCGCAAGCGAGTAATTCCGTGCCACCTGGATAACAAGAATGGCAGGCGATTTACCCGGTGCCACCTGTGCAAAAAGAAGATCACGTAAGGTACCTTACACAACCCTATGCCACCTTTCTACGATCGCAATGGCCCAGTCGCGTCCGATCATGCGCTTCGGCAAGTCCCGCAATGAGTTCTGCAAGATCCTCTTCATCATCGATATGAACAGCGCAGTGGACGATGTTGCCAACCGGATTGTCCGCCTCTACCAAGAGCTCGGAAGAAAGAAGAAGACGAATCAACGATGGAAAAATATTGACAGCTGAAGCGGCTCAATTGGTAAAAGATAAGGCCAAAATGGACAGAAAGAGCTGGAGGGACAAACTCCTTCGTTTCAAGGACCATACAGGATGGCAGAGAGAGTGAAGGGGGCCAAAGTAAGAGGAGGCGTTGCAGCGGAGGTGATGAACAAGGTTTGGTGTGAAGTTGAGGGGGGGGGAGGGGGTGGGTAGTCGTTTCGTTTCTAGGAGACTGTGTCAACGACACCTACTAGATATTGGGGGTGCATTTGTATTATAAATATATGTGAAGGTGACAATTACCGAAGGGTGTATAGCATGATGCTCTCTGGCGCGTATCTCACTTCATCAACGTCCTTCACGTGGTTCGGATACAGCTACCTTCCATCGCAGTCAACGTTCCTCGGAAGATCAATTTCCTGCCACGTTATTCCTTACCCATATCCACCTCTCAGTGCCACAGTCAAACTGTAGTATCAGCCAGCGAAAGAAGACCCAAAGCTATCACTAGTCTTCCGATTTAGATTCTTCTTCCTGCTCCTCCGCAACACCTTTGGGTCCCTGTCGATAACTCGGCCGCCTGAACCTCGCGCCTCTCTCTTCCATCCACGACCTCTGCACTGATGTCACCAGAAGGGAACTCATACCACCAACGGCGCCTGCAAGCCCGTCGAACCGCTCGATTTGTCAACCTATCTCGCCCGGGCGGATCCGGATATCATTGCAACTGAAAAGAGGAAGGGGAAGGAGAAAAGGATGCAGTCACTGAAGCACTGCTCGCACGCGGGTTTCATCAAGATCACCGGATTGTCCCGCCGCTTCTTTCAGAGATATGGCAATGACTGTCAACCGATTGGATGAAGCACAACCGACGCCTCATAGACTCACGACGGTTGGGACTAGGGTAGGAGGGCCTCTGATAGCTTTGGTAGAGCAGTTTCCGACAAAGTCATAGGGGCAATTACCACCACACCAACTATCCCCTTTAGGAGAACCAACCGAGGACCAAGTCAAAGGCTGTTGCTGTTGCTGTTGATGACTCTCTACCTGTTATAGCAAACAAGCAAAAGGCTGCTGGTCCAATCGATCAAGATCAAGAGGTGAAGCGTGCACTCCAGGGCAATGCCAACCAACCAAACACAGACGTCACAGTTTCTGGGCCCCGAAAACAAGTAGGTAACCTAGTGATTTTTGAGAGATGATATTAAAGTCAGAGCGGTCGATGAGATGAGACGGTTTTGACTTATCTTGTAAGATGAGCCTGTGAGACGAGCCAAATTGGTCCTATTTTGCTCAAGCCAAGTCAAATCTACCCGCCGGCTCGTCCCACGTCTTGCAAGCCAGTGAGATGAGCCAAATCGTGATGGCCTCAAGCCAAATGGAGGCCCTGGGCCGGTGAGCTAAGTCAAATCGAGGGCCGTCTCATCTCAACTCATCCCATCGACCACCCTGATTAAAGTTTGGATTTGATTAGGAATCAAGTATTGGATTCTAGGATATTGTAGATTTTTGGTGATCAGCGACACTGCGGTTGGATCGATGGTCTTTTCTGACATGTGACTGTGTGGGTAAGTACCTTATTGAAGCTTTTTGATGCTGTAGATATATGTAGATAGCTCATTCCTTGTGGCATCGTCTCCAGGCTTAGTGAAAAAAGGAGGGCATCTTGGCGGATGCATCCTCAGAATATTTACCATACCATCTATGACCTATTCCACCCAAAGTCGTCCGCAGAGAAAGCCCATCCGTTGTCTCGGCGCAGTAGCACTAAGGTCATGAAACCCATCATCACCAGGGTCGGCACAGCAAAAGCCAATATGTCCAAATAGGGCACCTGAGGATCAATTCCACATATTCACCGTCAGGGCCGACCTTTTTCAACCGGAATGAACTGGGTAACACCCAAACACCAGCGAGTAAACGCTCATATTGAGCAGCCCGAGCGCACCAGTACTCCCGACGACGAAAAACGCCGAACTAGAAGAAGCCAGAATCTATCTCTGGGAACTTGAAATCACCTTCACAACTCCGGACGATATCAATTTGAAACTTCAGCAATGACTGCTCAGGCCGGTGCCCCGGAATGGGCAGGTTTTCGGGACGGGGCCATTATATATGAATAGACATCTTCATGGCAGCAAGCCTCGCACCCTTCAACGAGTCGTCTATGAGAGCCGGTGAACATTTTGTCGTACTTCAGCCGACCTTTCAACCAAACCATCGGCAGAACCCCTTTACCGCACCATACAGCTACCCATCAGGACCGTCTCCCGAGCCATCAGACGAACCTTCACAATTCCAGCTCAAAGAGAGACAGGAGAAGATTCAACACAGGCTGGGGACGCGGCAGCAAACCCAGACCGGCCAACAACGAGATCATACCCGCTTCGAACAACACTAGTCAAGCTTTTCTGTACCTACCCCCTGAGATCTACCGACAGATTGGCCAGTAACTCACCAAGAGAGATGCGATTGCCGACGATCATCACTTCCGCGCGCCTAAGCCTGAGATGAACCGAGCTCTTCAAGACGTGAGCCAATTGACCGGCTGGGGCCTTCTGTATGATCATCAAAGCAACATAGATGCAGTGGTGGATGGGACCAAAAAGACAGCGTCAACAGATGTTTTCACCAAGAGCTTCTTGGAGCACCACTACAAATGTCTCCGGCCCCGAGAAGCACAAGATCCAGGATGGACTTCGTAGATACTCGTGCTATTCCTGCTTCCAAGAAGCGGTTTGAAGTCAGTCAGTCTGGTCCCTGCGAAGCTGGTCAAGAAGCAGTGCACCAAAGGGAAGGCATGTTCACCTCATCAATAAACCTCCTCTCTATATATAAGAGAACCTGTACGGAGCCCACTATTCATCTTACCAACACCCCCCCTGAATATAAGATTTAACTATCTTGCGAAGTATGATTATTATGGGTTGAAAGATATTTGATAGGCTCTGAACGATAGTTAAAATATATTGAAAGATAATCAAGAGGCTTTAAAAGATAGTTAAAAGGGCTTAAAAGATAGTTTAAGGGTTTTAAAAGATTGTTTAAAGACTATTAAGATAATTGAGAGGTTTTGAAAAATAATTTAAATGCTTTCAAAAATAAATTAAACTTTTATTAATTTTCCTCTAAGGCCTTTTACTATGTTATAGAAAAGGTAAGTAAATACGTTGGGAGGGGGGCACTGATAAGATAAATAAGTGGCTCCGTAAATGTTCTCTCCTCTATATAGACTCATGTTTACAATTAACCAGCCGGTACCTGCCATCACTCCTTACATCTCACTCCACCCCTTTCTTCCTCGCGGGACATCGTAATACCTTCCATCCCGAAACGAACACACCAGGGCTCCATTGCCAACCTCTCAGCTTCCTACTCCACAGGTAACAGCAAGAACAAAGTAAGCCTGCATCGTCAGGAAGTTCTTGACCGACAAACTCAACCATCGGACACAACAAGAGGGCGCACCACCCCCTCGCGGGTCAACATACCAAGACGCACAGCCATCGTCCGCACCTAAGCAACCGGCTACACACCAGCTCAGGCCCACTATCAACCAGACAAACTCAACTTTGCGGCGACTGGAACAAACTGTGGAGCAGGCGAATGTCGTCTTTCCCCATACAAGCCCTCTTCCTACCTATCCTCCCCAACCAGCGGGAGACCCTTCATCAAGTGAACGATCTCCAATCTCCCACTTTTCACCACCAGCTCCCAGGGCGGGCAAGACGCATTTCAAGAAGGAGGAGCTCCATTGGCCTTACAGGTTCTTGTAAAAGAGATGTTATCATGCAGCTGGAGCTAGAGATGCAAAACATATGTATACCCCCCTTTCCCGCAGAGCCATCTTCAAGCCGGAGCCTGTTCCGAGACGTATTTCAATTGCTTGAGAATGAATGACCGGCAACATGCTACCTCTTGTCGTCTCCGGCAAAGGTGCCGGGGTACCAGGATACTGCTGGTCTGGCAACAATTCCCGTTCCTGGATTTGAAGACGTGTGTCGACTATGCGCAATGCGTCATATCCCGGTGCGTAATAGCCGCACTGAGGTACAAAGAGGGTAAGGTGATTTCGTGGAATACGAGATGGCAATATGACTCTGTGATACCTGAGATGGCGAGTGAGAGTGACCTCCACTCATTTCAGGACCAGCATTTGTGTTGGTTCCACAGAGCATTTGTGGGCAGTTTTCATGTCTCAGCGCCTTTGAGAAGAGATTTTGAATATGCTGGGCCTGAGCATGGCGTTGGAGCAATAATCGGGTGTATTATCTCAAAAGTTACAACTCGAACATCTCATCTCAAGCTCAAAGCCCCCTCACCCAAAGTATCAGACGAACTGTGACGTCAGGTTCAAACGGTCGGCCGAGTCTCTTTTTACACTCTTGCTCAACCCCCACGCTGTGTCTCACAGCAGGACCCATTTACTATACAAATAGATAAGAAAGTCATCCCATCCCATCTCAACCCATCCAGAATTCCCTCACCAACCCCTTCACGGCGCAGGCCATCTCGGAGTGTCGCGGCCGAAGCAGAAAGCTGAAGAAAGCTCAACAGCAGCTTCTCTCGGCAAGACCCACAAGAGCTTCAGGAGTTGGACATGGGGGGCCCGGTCACTATTGGATGACGTCGGTACTTGCGGTGTCCATCGCCCCAGATGCCATCGACAACATGCGCGCAGGCGAAATGATGGACGGCAGCCGTACGTCTTGTGCATGGAGCTGGCCGTCAGTTCAGGAGAGATGCCCAGTCCATACCCACTGTCATATCGCTGCCTTGTCTGGAAGAGACGGAACAGCTCAGGGACGAAGGGACATGGCATCAAGCTCAGAGCGGGCATAGGGCTGGTGGGGCACATGGAGGGGCAGGCATGGATAGGGTGGCTTGGCAGATGTTGTTGAGCGAAGCCCAGGCCACAGCCCTCAATCCTCATCAGATTCACGAAGAATATCATCAACTTCCATTGCTGACTTTAAATAAGTGCATACGGGAATAAGGGGACCAACTCGGCCAGTCCGCCCAGCACGTGTTGGAAGTTGGGTGGGTGGCATGACTAGATTACTGGATGACTAGATGACTCTTCGCGGACCGACTTCTCGAACACGGAGCTCTCGGGTGGTAATCCGGACACATCGAGAACATACCTAGCTAGTCATCTCCGTAGAATGGGCAAACTTGGAAATCCAATGGTCAAACAAATCTCATCTTGGTGATTGGCTCTCGGCGAGGACTACGGATACTCAAACGGCAATCATTGACAACAGCTGGAGCATATACCGAGAGTTAACCGTGGAAGAGGTCCATTTTTAGCCGTGCCCGTCCGTTTCTTACCGGACATTCATTTTCGTAAACCCGATGACAGCTTCCGTAGCCCGAGACTGGCCTTCCGGGGTTGTTTTGGACCTGTTAGGCAAGTACTTTGGGACTCTAGATCAGAATGAGGCTCACGATGTGCATGGTGGTGTTGAGCTCAGCCCACCCACCCCCAGCCTGGCCGGCCGACAGAGCTAGATGCGCGATTTCAGACGACGGGAGACAGTCGAGAATTACAAACGTCAGCGTTACCGCACCCGCGCGGGCGGCGGGTCGGGGACAGTTAGAGCAATACTCTGGCCAGGGCGACAGCTGTGACAGGTCCCCCGGTGACGGAGGTCTTTTCGCTAAGCGGCAGGCTGGTGGCGATGAAGCGAGCCATCGCCAATGGCAGGATGATACCTTGGATCCTTAGTTGATCCCCTAATGGAATTGAGTTTTTTGTCAGCGTGGGGTGAACAGCAAGTCTCGCACTATCTTTTTGAGCGGGCGGGCGACGGCAGCAGGGAGGGGTCGGTGATGCAAGCAGGGCAAGGAAGGATGGGAAGCACCACAGCCCACCACCTTCACCCCACCTTCGTGTGTGGTCGCTCACCCTTTTTTATGTCGCTCATGCCACCACCACCACCACCCGTCGCGTCTCCTCTTCCTTCTTCATTCTTTCCCCATCAACAACTTCATCTGCTAATCTCGCCGTATTCTCCTGAATTCGTCGAGCATCCCTCCCCTTCCACTTCTTCACACAGACCACACACACATCAGGTAAGTCCCATCCTCGAGTAAGATCAACTGGAACCCCGCACCTCCTGCCTCACCCCGCCTGCATCGGACCTTCTCGAGCGACACCAGCTCCCACCCAATGGCTGCCCGGTCCCGGACTAGGTGGCCAGCCTGAGGACTGGAAAAACTTTATTATCTCGCGTCTCTCCCTCAAAAGCTCTCTCTCCATCTCCTCGTCTCTTCTTCTCTTCGACATATCTTCCTGCAATTCCCTGGAAACGAAACAGCTTACTCACCATCTCTCTCTCTCTCTCTACCAACAGCAAACATGACTGTCAAGGTTGGAATCAACGGTTTCGGCCGCATTGGCCGTATCGTCTTCCGCAATGCGGTTGAGCACCCCGACGTCGAGATCGTTGCCGTTAACGACCCCTTCATTGAGCCCAAGTACGCTGTAAGTAGCTAGCCGCCATTGCCTTTCCCTCCTTTTCCGACAGCATACTGACCACCACCCCCGCCCGCCCATAACAGGAGTACATGCTCAAGTACGACTCTACCCACGGCGTCTTCAAGGGCACCATTGAGGTCTCCGGCAGCGATCTGATCGTCAACGGCAAGACCGTCAAGTTCTACACTGAGCGCGACCCCTCTGCCATCCCCTGGAAGGACACCGGCGCCGAGTACATCGTCGAGTCCACCGGTGTCTTCACCACCACCGAGAAGGCTAGCGCCCACTTGAAGGGTGGTGCCAAGCGCGTCATCATCTCTGCCCCCTCGGCCGATGCCCCCATGTACGTGATGGGTGTCAACGAGAAGACCTACGACGGCAAGGCCGCTGTCATCTCCAACGCCTCTTGCACCACCAACTGCCTGGCTCCCCTCGCCAAGGTTGTCAACGACAAGTTCGGCATCGTTGAGGGTCTCATGACCACCGTCCACTCCTACACTGCCACCCAGAAGACCGTCGATGGTCCCTCGGCCAAGGACTGGCGCGGTGGCCGTGGCGCTGCTCAGAACATCATCCCCAGCAGCACCGGTGCCGCCAAGGCCGTCGGCAAGGTTATCCCCGAGCTCAACGGCAAGCTTACCGGCATGGCCTTCCGTGTCCCCACCTCCAACGTCTCCGTTGTCGACCTCACCTGCCGTCTCGAGAAGCCCGCCAGCTACGAGACCATCAAGGCCGCCCTCAAGGAGGCTTCCGAGGGTGAGCTCAAGGGCATTCTCGGCTACACCGAGGACGAGATTGTCTCCTCTGACCTCAACGGCAATGCCAACTCTTCCATCTTCGACGCCAAGGCTGGTATCTCCCTGAACGACAACTTTGTCAAGCTTGTCTCCTGGTACGACAACGAGTGGGGCTACAGCAGACGTGTGCTCGACCTCCTCTCCTATGTCGCCAAGTATGATGCTTCTCATTAACTCGGTTGCGTCCCCGCGAGACTGTAGTTGGTGATGGGTGCGCGCTTTGTGTGCCCTTTTTCCTAGATGAAGACGACACGCTCGACTGAAAATGGGTTTGGGTTGCGTTTGGAGCCTAGGTAGCAAAATATACCATGAAGCTTTAGAAGTACATTTTGTCGTTTTTACTTGACTGTGATTGTGCGCTGTGCGAACTGGATGACGTCACGGTCCCGAGGATCCTTACATGTTGTCCATCTTTTCGTTGATGTTTGTCCGTGGTAGTCTAAAAGGTGCCATTGGTACGTAGCTGGAGAAACACATACCCATCAGCACAGCATCTGGTGTTGTATCTTCTTAACCTTGATAGTTGAGGAAATCAGAAGCCCTATGCTGGATCTGGAAGACCATGAACCATGGTGAGTGGAGGGGAAGGCAACGGAAGGATGATCCTTTCTTAGGAAGTTGAGACTGGTGTTAGAGCCATGATGATTTTTATTTCGAGCTTGGGGTCCAGCAGAGAAGAAACCACCTCAGACCACAAGTTGGAAAAGCCCGTCAGGAATATTACATCAAGCTCTATTAAAATATGTACAGTAATCATCACGAAAAACCAACGCCCTTTCTCCTTTCTCTCTTTCTTTCTCTTTAGTTATGATTTCTCCATGTTTGCTGTCTGCTTTGCCTGACCACATTTGGTGTCCACTTTGCTGTTGATTTCCTGAGACAACCACGTTGATGTCAACGGGGTCTAACCCAGCCAGTTCATCTCGGTCGTGTAAGAAAGCAGCAGACAACACCTTCCAATTTTCCCTCCCCTCCCCCAACAACAACCCCCCCTCCATTACCATCTTCTCTTGGCGAACAATATCCCACATTCTCTCTCTCTCTCTCTCGTTTTCAGTGAGATGTCGTTGGCTATCATGACCACACAGCCATCGTCAACTTGACCTTACACACCAATGATTCCTCCACAATCACCACCCCCATAATCAACCGCCTAAAAAGCACCTCCCTGCCCCTCCCCACTCAGCCCCCTCAAACTCCTCTCACTCAGCTCACTCTTCAACTCGCACCCCTTACTCTCCCTCTCCATCCGGTCCCACACCCTCATGCTCTTCCTTAATTTTTCTTGTCGCACCTTCAACTCCTCCCTCAGCCTTTCCTCGTCTTCTTTCATTTTTCTGTAGTGGGGGTCCTTCTCGTCTATTGTTGCCATTGAGGGGTCTAATCTCCCGCCACTGCCCGGGGGAAGGAGAGGGGGCAAGGTACTCATCAGATTCTGAGCCAGCGTCGCGCGAGGGGGTTGCGGGGAGGATAAGGCGGGCCCGGTGGGGGGGTTGAACGGCCTGTTGGTGTTGACACCAGCGGAGGGGCCGGTAGGAGGGGGGAGGGAGACGGAGGGGGTGGAGGGGGAGGGGGAGGCTACGCCGGTGGAGGGGGGGCCGTTGTGGGAGGGGCCCGAGATGCTACCCCCTGCTGAGCGGGGACCTGTCGGGATGGAGGAGGGACCGGTCGAGGTGGGGATGGTAGGGGAGGAGGTTTGTCGAGGTGGAAGATGGGAGGGGTGGTTGTGGTTCCTTGAGACAGAGTTGGGCGGGCCCCAGGAGGAGGAAGGGTTGATGCCGCGGCCTCCTCCGCCGATGCTGTTGCGAGGGGTGAAGTTGCCTCTGGGGGAGGGAGCAATGTAGCCGCGGGGTCCGGAGGGCGGGATGCTAGGACTAGTAGTATCCCGGGCTGGGCCGCTCGGGGGGATTTGAGGGGTCGAGTGTTGCGGGATGGGTGCCACGGGGGAGGTGAAGTTGCGGGAGGCGGCCGGGCCGGTGGGAGGGGCTCTAAGCGCTGCCGGGGCCCGGGGAGGAGAGCGCATGGGAGTAGAATTGATCTCTGTAGCCGCTGGCCTTGGGGCTGGCTGCATAGTTAACTGGACAGGCTGCTGTGGCGAGGGCTGCGGCGGGGCCTGTCTGGGGGTCTCTCTGGGCGGGGGAGGAGCCGAAGTTTGTACGGGAGTTGGCGCTCTCATGGAGGGCGGACGAGGCGGAGACCTGGGCGCGGGAGACTGAGGTCGAGACCGATCGTCCCGGCCACGACGAGAAGGAGGCCGCGGAGAGGATCTACCAGAGCCGCTGCGAGAGTTGATCACCGAAGTGTTGACGGAATCCCGGGGCAGCGGTGACTGGCGACGGAAGGTCGAGGCAGCAGGAGGATATCTGTCATCGCGAGGGTCTCGACGTTCCGGAGAACGAGAGCGAGGACGATAAGAACCTCCGCCGCGGGGACCGGCTGGAGGAGAACGTCTCAGAGGGGGAGAACGGTCCCGGCGAATTCTGTCTCTGTCAAAAGGCGAGCGGGACCTGCGTCTGTTACCACACAAGAGTTACTAAAAGCTTGCTCAAAAAGTCGAAAATAAAAAGTTATGCTCACCTGATGTCCAAGTCGCGACGCGGGAGAGGAGAACGAGGGCGCTCATCTCGATCATCTCTTCTGTCGTCTCTGCGATCATCTCTTCTGTCGTCAAATCGCCTGTCATCTCGGCGATCGTCTCTTCTGTCAATGTCGCGCCGGTCATCTCGCCGGTCATCACGGCGGTCGTCTCGCCGAGGAGACATGAACCGGGGAGGCGGTGATCTTCTCATTGGGCTTCTTCTTGGAGAACCACGATGCAAGTCGGTTCTTCCTCGGCTTCTGCTACGACGCCAACGCTGAGGGGCACCACGATCTCTTGATCTGTCGCGGAAGCGATCAACACTGCGTGACCTGCGTCGAGGAGACGGTCTGCCGGGGACATAGCTGTCGGGACCTCCCGGCGGGGTGCGACCGCGATCCCTCATGGGACTGCGTGGTCGTGGGGGAGGTGATCGGTCACGGTTGTAAGGTCGATAAGATTCACCTGCACCGTACCTTCTGACTTCGCCGTCCTCGTATCTGTCGTCGCGATCGTCAGTATCAACGCCCTGATCAACGAGAAAAAAAATCGGCACAAAAAAATACGAAGAAAAAAACACATGAACAAAAGAAAGACGTATGAAAAGTGAAAACCACGAGAGCTCCACTGAGAGCTAAGCTAGCTAAAATTCACCGAGGTCCCTGAAAGAATCTCCCTGAACTGATAGCAGTGATTCCCACTCACTCCCCACGCCGTCATCCTTCCACCTAATAAAACCTAAGCCTGCACGAAATTGACACCTGTTTGGTCCAGTAACTCGAAGTCGACATGTTCGTTCTGATCACCAGATGTTGCTGATGAATCCATGACCCGCCTACAACTCCTCATCATCCACAGCTAGCTCCACGTAATAGAAAGAGGATCCCGAGAGACGTGTGCGGCGACTGACAGGTTCTATCTGACGATAAAACTCTTCACTTCTCTGCTTGATGTCGACGAGAGCTTCCTCATCTTCGTCAAAGCTCCACTTGCGACGCTTATGGGCCGATCTGCTGCGAGAAGAAACTGATTCAAAATCTCGTCCATCGCAGCTGGGTTGCCAATATGAGCTGGGGCGATGTTCGTGTTGGTTGGCTTCGATCCAACGTTCTTGTCAACTGGACCAGGCAACTTTGTTCCAGCAGTGGCAGCCTTGAAGCTTTCAGTGTTCATCGACTTGATGGGCAAAGCTGACGCGCCAACATCAACAGCCGTGTTCTCTTCGGTGGTTGAGGTGGTCTCACCTGGAGGCAGAGAAACACCAGTGACAGCGGGTTTCTCATAAGCAACCAGGAGCTCCATCCGAGCCACCTCTTTGGCAAGCTGGGAATCAGTCATTGAGCGATTGTCTCTGAAGAACGCCCGAGGAGCCCCTGCAATCTTCTCGAAAGTACCGTCCGAGCAGAACTTGAGCCGCATCTCCAGGCATGACTGAGCTGCCACGGTAGCGGCACTGGGAGCGTCATTGGATGTAGAAGCAACGGCCGTATGGGCGGGCATAGCAGTGTTGATGGTAGCAGGGCAAGGCTGAACATTGCCCTTGGGGGAATGTATGTTGATGTTGGAGCGATACTCCGAGATAACCTTTGGAAGACTCGGTTGGGTCATCTTGTTCGACTTGAACGGTGAAAATAGAATGTTCGAAGGCGACTCTTGGAGACTTGAAGCCGGAATAGAAGCACGACAGGCCGAAAAGCGTCGTTTGCTCGCGCTGCTCAGTTCGTAGGTCACCGAAAAATTGCTTGCTCGGGTGACGGGCGCGCGGGGGTCAATGGAGGTTTGCTACTGGAAGCGTCGTGTGCTCGCGAGCTTCGTGATGAGGTTGGGAATACCTGATGAAATGTCAATCCACGCCTTTTCTAGAGGGAAGAAGGCACACTTACATATTCCAAGATGGATATCTTCCACTTGATGAGGTAAATAACTCGCCGTGCGAGGTAGCTTTCACCCAATGAATTGAGAGAAAGGGCGGCGCAATGAAGTGATAGATGTTGGGAATGACACGACTGATCAGGACAACCCTTCGCCGGTGGGCTGCTCGTCGTTCAACCGAGGAAACAGACGAGAGGATGTCGGGCTATTGAGGTCCTTTTCTAAGGCGAAAGCCGTGATCCAAGCAGCTGTCGGGATGATGAGATAATACTCGCTTGCTCGAATGTAGATGAAGCGCGGTATCCTGGTAGGATGTAGGATGAAGAGGTCTAGTCAACCTGCGACTGGTGGTGACGGCACACACCAACAGATGAGAGCCTCGCGCGGTCAGGTGTGAGCGAGTCGATGAGGGTAATGGTGTAAGTGAGTCGTCGCTAAGGCTGAAGCTGACCGAGATGGAAGACTGATGTGATGTAGACGCAAGTAGATGCTGTCTTCAATGTGAAGGTCGTTGGTGGTGAAAGTGGCGGTCGAAGCTGTCAAGACATCTCCTCCAGACTGTCGCTGCGTGTTGCAGAAAAAAAACTCTCATCCCCCCAATGGGGGCCTTGAATTACCTCTCCCTTTCGATGTCCCTGCCCCGTCGTCGTCCCATTACCCGACGATGCTGCTACCAGTTGCTCCCAGCACCGACAACCCTTCACCCACCACTCGACGCCGACATCAACAATACCTCCCAACCACCCCATCAATCCCTATTGTCTTCCATCATCCCCCTACTGTCCCAATGACTCCTCCATCCTGCTCCCCCATATCACCCACCGCCACCCATCCATCTCACTCGAGATCCAACAACAGCACCGCAAAGAAAAGCCCACATACCTCCTACTACGCTCCATGATATCAATATATCTCTTCAATTCCGTAATCTTCAAACGTTCGTTATCAAAACAACACACAAAAACAATATCAAGAAGGTTCAGCCTCGCAGTCAGCTCTTCCCAAATGTCGTTCAAGGAAAGCCAGCAGCGCCCCACAATTTTTCTCAGTGTCCAGCGTGGCGCGCGCCGCCGACGCGACGAGGCACAGACGCCGCCAAGAAAACCCTTTTTATCTGATAAGCCTTTCTGTTGCACGTTGGAGGGTTAGGGTTCTTGCCATTCCCACACCCAACACCTGTGTAATTGCGGTTAACTAATACCTTTCAAAAAGAGAAATATACCTCGAAAGATGGCCTTTTGACTTTCTTTTGCAGCACCAGTGATTTCATCCACAGCTTGCCAAACACCCCCGTCCAACATCACCACGCATGATTGCAAAACACACAAAACCACCACATCATCAAAAACACAACAGACGACTCAATACTAGATCCAGTATACACTTAATCCCAAATATTACCCTCGCTGTACTAGCAAACACCACCTTCCACATCCCTCCTACCCCAATCCGTTAAAACCAAACTTGCCTACGCTGCGGTTATCCACCACCCCAGCCACTCCTCGCTCTCTGATGGAGGGGAAAAAAAACCAAGAGAAAAAAAGAAAAAAAAAAAAAAACTAACCCCCTCACCCCCTCCTATTCCCCTCATCCTCCGTCGTCTCCCCCCCGTGAAGCTTCCTCGCCTGCTCAGCAATAAACCGCAGCACATCCTTAAAATGCCTACTCATCATCGGCGCCAACCCATTCACCTCGCTCCTGATGGCATTCCCGAACCGCCTCTTCATCACCTTCCTAGTAAGATCCGGGTCCGACCAGCAAGCGTGGTCGTTGGCAACATAGACCTGTGAGTTGTCCTTGTACCATGACGACAAGTCCTCGTCCACGTCCGACTTGACAGGCCGGAGACTGCCGTCCACAAAGTTTACTATGCCAGCGATTCGGTTGCGGACGTCTGTATCAGAGTTAGCAGTGTGGTAGTCGTGGGATATGGAGGGGAATACTCACTTCTGTTGATCAACAGGACCTTGATCCCGAGGTAGGCATTACCCACCCCCATCAGGTAGATCTCGTCTGCCCCGTCGTAGAGCTGGAGGTAGTTGTCCCAGATGTAACACATCAGCTCTTGAAGATGCATTTGGAGAGTCTTCTCGTCCATTCTCGGGGTGAAGTGCTCCGTGTCGTCTGTTCGGGTAATGTAGTGGGGGACGTTGATATCAATCACCCCAAAGTCATTGTTGCAAGCCCAGTCAATGTACTTGGCCACACCATCAGACTGCACAAAGTTAGTCATCTATCCAGGTTGCTACAAGATACAGGCAAACTCACGACCCAAGAATTGTGTGGCTCGAGAGAGTTATCAAGGGGATCCGGCTGCCCATGCAGCTCGGGAGGGTCATGTACAATCAACAGCAGCTTCTTCGCGGACTGCACGCCCTTTGTCACCAACACTTGATTCTCAAATGACCTAAAGATGATATCCCGTTGGATATACAACGGGAGCATGCCGTACTTGGATAACTTCTCTTTCTGTGATGATCTGATCACGTCGTGCAGGCGAGACGAGTCGTTCTTGGTCATCTCTGTAACGTCGATGATGCCCGGCCGCATGCACTCCCAATAGGGAGCCTGGTAAGCTTGGACCTTGGCCAGGACTTTGCTGGCTTCCTTGCTGATTCTTGGAATCTGCATCTGCGGGGGTGGTTCACCCATGAGGGTTTGAGCGACAGCCAGGGCCGATTTGGAGATGGCGATCAGATTGTAACCACCCTCCAAACAAACGGCAACCTTGCCGCCCGCCAGAGACATCAACATGTGTGTCATGTGAGCGTAACAGGCAGGCGACACGAAGCAAGCGCCGAGCTCATCTCCGGCGGCAGCGTCGAAACCGGCAGAGATGATAACCAGGTCGGGGTTGAACTCATGGCCAATTGGCATAACAATCTTTTGGAATGCCGCCATGTACTCGCCATCGCCCATGCCCTGGTCGTGCCACGCGATGTTGATGTTCTTGCCGAGCCCGTTTCCAGCACCGCATTGCTCCATCCCGCCATCCGGAATCATGGGGTTATCAGGCTTTCCTGGGTAAAAGTCTCCGTTCTTGTAAACATGCAAAGATATGTAGAGAATGTTGGGATCCTCGTAAAACATGTTCTGAATGCCGTTGCCGTGGTGGACATCCCAATCGAGAATCATGACGCGGCGGCAAATGTCGGGGTACTCCTTCTGGCAGACTTTGGCCGCAATCGGTACGTTGTTGAACAAACAGAAACCCATAGGTTGGTCGTACTCGGCGTGATGTCCTGGTGGTCGGATAACAGCGAAGGCATTCTTGACGGTGCCGGTAACGACAGCCTTGCAGGTTTCGATGGCACCACCGGCCGAGATCAGAGAGGCCTCGTATGTCATACTACCAACATAGAGGGACTCGCGACCTTGGTCCATCATGGCTGAGATATCGCGGAGTTCGTGCGTGGTCTTGGTGGACAGAGCCTTGACCCAGTTGAAATGTTCGACTCTATGAACAGTACGGATCTCTTCTTCTGTCGCTTCCCTTGCAGGAATCCTCCACATGTAGCTGGTTGGTCTGTTGTTAATGACATCGATGAGCTCGGCATCTGTTCCCGTAAACAGGAGACCGTGCTTTTTGAAGATCCTCATGATGACCTCGATACGCGATGGGTCTTCTGGGTGGTGAGGGTTTGGCCCGAAATCCGCGTTGGCATGGAGCTTCATGCGGTCATCGTAACAGCAACCGGTTGGTAGGATCCCTTTTCGTCGGAAACTTTCAGGATAGCCAGGCTCGCCACTCTTGGAAGCTGTCCCTTCGGCACTGCTGTCGGCGCTGTGGCCGTTTGGTGTCTCCAGAGAGCTCCCTCCCGACTTGGACGTTGGTTCTGAGTAGCCATTGGCGGACTGTATAGAAGGCGCATCCGCGGTCCCATCCATCACAACATCTTGGTCAACGTCCATGATGCCGCAAGGACCTGGCCAGCAAATGGAAGAGGCGAAGCGAAGGTGTTGTAGACTTGGCAAGTTTGTCTGGCTTTTGTTAGCGACGAGTCTTGAAGATAAACAGAGGTAGTGTCGAGGAAGGTGAAAAAGATAGGTGCCAAGGGCAAACAAGGCAGAAGGCTTGAGGATATGAGCTAGGCAGAGGAGGAAAGATATAGGGCTATGATAAGCACAGTGCCCAGCTACGTGACCCATTTCAAGTGCGTGAGATGAAATGGTCAAAGACTAGTCGGAGATGAGACGATTGGAGGCTGGCACTTGCAGCAGTCTCCCGGTCATGCCCCAAACAAACGATGCTTGCCTTACCAGATTCTTGGTAATAGGAAATGCAAAGAAATCTCTGTTCGAGGCGATTTCCAGAATACACGTGTAGTGTAGTAACTACTAGTAGTGTCGGATATTGGCTGGAAAGCCGTCGGGTGTTCGATGTTGACGGGTACTTCGAGAAGGGGATGGATCTGATATGAGACGGGATGCTGCTTGGATCTGCCAGTTGCTGCGGTGCGAAACTCCTCGCGCAGAGCTCTGAGCAGGCCTCAGAAAATAACCGAATGCTAGAGACACGTACCTCGTTGAAATAATGGGATGACTGAGCTATGAAGAGCGCGGCGCATGCCTTGTGTGGGTGGTCGTGGGTGATGATGAGTGTGGTTTTGGGGTATTGTTTGGTTTCTGGAGTAAGTGGCTTAGTGACCGCTGAAGACCGCTGGACCGCCTGCCACTGAGAGTCGCTACAGCCCCACCACAGAATAATGAGCAAAGCAGGAGCAAAGGCAGTTGAGGAAACCAGTCCTTTCTGTTCTTTATCAACAAAAATCACCATTTTGATCAAACTAAAAATCTCCATGATAGACACCTTAACCAATCTATTGCGCTGCAGGGTTCACTGTAGGGAAAGAGCGAGCTCTCAAATTTGGCTTTTATGGCCTCCTATGGTGGGGCCGCCACAGGTTCACCACACATTGCGAAGTGGCCAACACAGATGCTATCGCCGAGTAACTGAAATCATGATATTCTTGGGTTTTCTGGGTTCATTGTGTGTTAAGATATATTTTATCACTTCACTGAAAGCACCAGATACCCCACATCAACAACTCGACTGAAGCTGATCACCAAGAGACCAACGAATCTCGTCCTGTTCTATAACCCCAGCTACACCAATCCATTCTCAATCCGTACCCGCAACCAGTTTGCCAACCCTGACGCCCCCAATAAGAAAAATCCCACTGCCACGTATATATCGCCCGGAATAAGGCCCCTCCCTCCCCCCATCAGCACCATGAACCACCCTCAGCTCCTCACTCTCCTCCATCTCATGATCAAGCACACCTCCGTACCTCCCAGGGAACCCCTCCACCGGAAAAGGCGACCTCTCCATCCCCATCATCTTCTCCCTCTCATGCCTCACACTCAAGACAGCCATGCTCAACGCCTCGGTAGTATCCTCAATCCTGTTCTTGTCAACACACATCCCACAGCATCACTATAAAGATCAACTCACCAAGGCTCACTCAACCTGATCCACCTAACCAACCCCTCCCTCCCCCCAATCCTCCCTCCTCCCCCCACCAACAACCTCAGCAAATCCCCCGGCCCCAATTTCATCACCGTCCCCAAAATCTGCCTATTCTCCTCCCCATCCCCCCACCCAATCCCCTCTGCCAGCGACCTATCCCCAATCACCTCCATAACCGCCGTAACAGAAGGACAAACCTCCCTCCCCACCGCAGCCCAAACCGTCTCCCAGACATCATTCAACTCATGTAGTTCCGTAGTGGAAAACCTCCTCATAAACGCCACCGGCTCCGCCGTCCGTCGGGTCTGCCGTCCAGCATGATGCACCCTCGCAAACCAATCCCAAATAAACAACCCCCTCCTAAACCGCTCCCTTTCCCTCCCATTCATCAACCTCATCTCCCCAACATCACAATCGTAGAATCTGAACCGTTGGAATTCCGCCTCCCAGAGTTTGACGCCCCGGCAAAAGTTCATGATACGGTCCATCTCCCTATCCCTCCCATCACGGCCACCCCCAACCCCCGTCAACCGTCCCAACCACTCCCTCGCAGACCTATTCCCAACCCCAGTTACCTCACCCGTTTCAAATGCCCGAAAGAACAACCCCACAGGCGTGAACTCCCGTTCGATGATGGAAGACAGGATATACCTCCAATATTTCTGTAAGATGCACCTCATGAAGCTGCTGACACCCAACATGCTACCGAACCCCTCAAAGTCGAGATTGGTCGCAATCTCGACAACAATCTCGACAGGTAGCTCGTCCAGGACTAATCTCCCTTTGAGGCGTTGCTGTCCCGTCTCAACAACAGGCGCAGCCATGGGCGTTGATTGGCTGACGATTTGTGAGAAGAGCTTCATCTTGTGTTAGCAACCGCACCGGAGATGTTGCCTGGGGATGAACCCACCATTTCGGATATCTGGGCGATTTATGTAAACCTTTAGTGTAGGTGATAATCTAGATCTCGGTAGAAACTCCTCGCTCTCAAGTGATATACAACGGGAAAAAGAAACACACACACCCGCCCCCCGCCCCCCCTGAAAACACAGAGGCGTGCAAGACAAACAGATATCCTCAAAGCACAACCACCCCTCCCTTGGGGCTATCAAAAGTGAGAGTAATATCAGCATCGCTGCTGGTGTTGGTGGTGGTGGTGACAACATCACCGTTCCGCATCGTAGCCGCCGTTGACGGCCAATAAAGGTGTATAAACGCCATGATCGCACCGTTTCGGATGCCAATGTTCAATTTTCGGTGTTTCCTCTTCAAATATCACACTAAAAAGTGGGAAAAAAAATGAAAAAAAACACGAAACCACACGCTCGAGGGAGGAGGGCGACCAATGTTTATCATTTCCCAACATTAGCTCTCAGCACGTCACTCAACCGCGCCTCCAGTGTAACCGTTACCGCAGCCCCCTGCCAATTACAGTAATTTACCATCTTTCACTCCGGTAATTACAACACCAACCCGCTCACCACAGGGACTAGGGCGTCGCTTGTCATCTTTGAGACCATTTTGATATGGCCATTGTGTACAGAAACCCATAGAAAAGCACCCCCCTCCTCTAAGCAAACAACTCCCGGGTATCAAGCCCACTCTTGTCCTTAAACGCCTCCCCATTCTCCAACCCCAACTTCCTTTTCCTCGCCAGATTATCCCTCGTCTGCTCCTGCCTCGCCACATGCCTGCTCGCCTTGCTCTTCCTCAGCTCCGCCCGCACATGGTTCGGCGAGATGAACCTCTTGTTCTCGTAAATAATCGGCCCGCCAAAAGCGCCCTCCTGGATGATAATCGGCGTCAGGACAAATCTCGGGCCAATCTCAATCAAGCTGATGTCCGTCTCCTTGCTGTCGAGCCCGCCCTTCTTTGACTTTTTGCTGGTGGCACCCTCCTCTTCCTCGTCACCATCATCCCCCTTCGTCTTGGCCACCTCCCGAATCTCATAGTTGCGAATCCAAATCTTGCCATCCGCCACGCTGAACCCCATGACGTGATCAACAAACGGCTTGGACTTGCGCGCGCCCTCGGGCACGCCAAACATGTGTGTAAACACCTCCTTGATGACCTGGAGGTGCGGTTCCGTCTCAAAGGTGGCGTCAAACGAGAGGATCGGTCGCGAGCCCTTGAGGCAGTTGCCTTGGAAGTGGAGTTCCTCCATTGTGTGCACTGCGCAAGTTATACTGTCAGTTCTCCTTCCTCTACTAACCAATGTCTGCAGAACTCACAATTCTGAGCATGAAACTTAATCGTCGGCCCATTAGGAACCTTGCTGAACCACATATACAAATCCTTCCCCTTGCGCGCCTCAAAAAACATGACATTGTTGCAGTTGTACAGCTCCGCCAGCTCGTTCAGCTGGTACAAATTTGACTTGGAGTCAAACTTGACGTCTTTCCTTCCGTGGGGGAGCATAGCCGCCAGGTCGTTGAGAAGATGTCGGTGTCTACGCATTCATTCATCCCCCGTTAGCCAACCCTCCCGCTCCTCTTCTTCTTCTTTTGCGCAAAAGTGTAACAAACCTATGGGTAACGCCTCTGGAGGAAAGGATCAACACCCTCTGCTTGTTTTTTCTGACCCCGTTACCGCTGCTCTTTGAATCCTCATCGATATCCATCTTGTCAGCCTTGCTGCTGGTCTTGGCCAGCGATTTGTAAACAGCTGCCATCCTCGTTTTTTTCTCTTTGCTCGTCTCGATTTCGGGTATCAAACGTCCTTCGTCAAAGTAGATGGTGGTGGCGGGGTGGGGAGTTGTTTGTCGTTGGTCGCAAAGTTCTTGTCCAAAAAAAAAAAAAAGTTATTGTTCCTGTTGATGCCAGTCGCCTGCAGCATCAATTGGCACTACAGCAAGCCAACAAAAAAAAGTTCGTCCACTGATTCGCAGCCCCACCCCAGATAAGGCTTATCTTAGCGTCGCCTGGTGCAAGGCGGTGAGCGAGGGGTACTCCTGTATGGAGCAAGGAGCCACTGGGGCCTCGCCGCCGCTGCTTGTGAAGGTCGAGAAGCCAAGACCCGACTTTTGGACCTTGCGCGTGCCTGGAACATGAAACGAAACTAAAAAAAAATGAGATGAAGAAAGGGTACGAAAAAAAGTATTTTGAATGATGCCTTTGCACAAAGGGGCGTCCGAAGTTGGCCTACGTCTCGGCCGCAGAGAAAATGTCTTGATACAATGACCCGGTGACGCAAGACATCACAATGTGGTAAGTGGTAGTAAAATGTATTATCCCAGTTCAATCAGCTAACTGCCTCGTAAAACCATGCCTGAATGATGGTCGAAGGAAAACGGAAAACCCATTTGTAGAAATCCCAACAACCAGCAAAGGTATGTAAAAGCAGTAGACAACAAAAACAAGCTAGTAGAACGCATCCCCGGGAGGCTTAGCAAGATCCATATCCTCTCCCCATGGCCATAAGAATCCCCATCCCCGTTCATATCAGACATAAAGTGACGCCATGTAATCATCATATCCGCCCACTATTAACAGCAACCCTTGGACTCCCCCTTTGGCCCTTCCTGGCTCAGCGTGATGTTTGTGCCGCCCTCCCTTGGGTCGAACTTCTTGCCGTCCTCCTCGGCGAAACTCTTGGTCGATACGATGTTGTAGATCTCTGGAGCCAGACTATCAGTGTATGTCGTTGTGCAAAAAGGTCAGGTATGACGTACCGGTCAAGATGTTTTGGAAAGCAAGCTCAACGTTGGTCGCATCGAGGGCCGAAGTCTCGATAAAAGAGAGGTGGTTCTCGGCTGCAAAAAAAGAAACAGAAAAAAAAGCATACGTCAGTCCATGTCCGGCGCATCCCAGGCACCCATATTATTCTCAGGAGGCGTCGCAAACATACCCGCAAAGTTCTTGGCATCATCTGTAGGAACAGCTCTGAGGTGTCGCAAATCGCTCTTGTTTCCCACCAGCATGATGACAATGTTGCTGTCGGCATGATCCCGCAGCTCCTTGAGCCACCGGGTTACGTTCTCGTAGGTGATGTTCTTGCTGATATCGTAGACGAGGAGAGCGCCGACAGCGCCGCGGTAGTAGGCAGAAGTGATGGCGCGATACCGCTCCTGACCGGCAGTATCCCAAATCTGAGCCTTGATGGTCTTGTTGTCGACCTGGATCGATCTCGTGGCGAACTCGACGCCGATGGTCGACTTGGAGTCTAGGTTGAACTCATTGCGGGTGAACCGGCTGAGCAGGTTGGACTTTCCGACACCAGAGTCTCCAATCAACACCACTGTAGCAAAAGGTCAGCATCAGCGAATGTGTCTTGTTGTTGCGCGGGCGCGGTCGGGGGAGGTAGAAAGGTAGGTTGGTAAGCACCTTTGAAGAGGAACTAATCGACCGGAAAGAGGGTCTCGTCAGCGCAATGTCCATCAAGGGGTTCCCAGGCACGAGGTTCGGGGGGAGAAAGGCTTACATCGTACTCGTCGTTGGCCATGGCTGCGATGAGGTGAGAGGTGAGGGTGCTTGTGGTTTCTTGGAATCTGAAATGTGCCGGGGAGGTTGTCTCGGTCGATGGGTCGAAGCTGGATTCGTTGATGCAAGTGCACAAAGACGGAATGCCAAAGCCAGCCAGATGCCAAATACCAGGTTCAAACGCCCAGGCAAGCAGCGTCCAGGAGTCAATGGGGGCAGGGCGGTGCGGCTCAGGCCAGTGGGTCTCGGTCCAGCAGTTGGTCGAGCGCCCCAGCTGACGAACAAGTGGCGGTGTTCGGCGCCTGTTTTAGGATGGCTGATAGCGGGCTTTGCTGCCGTCTATCTTTGGCCCTTCTAGGTTCTTTTGGTTGTCCGGAGGTCTGTCGGAAAAGTGACGGGACAACCTGAATAAAGGTCCGGCTCTCAATACTTTGTTCAAAGACACAGCATCTCTCTGTCAAATCCGTAGCGGAGTCCAGTGCACTTGTCATTCTCGGGACTTGGACAAGCCAGGGTCTTCAAACTTGAACCATGCACTGCAAAGGGGATGTCACGTGCTGAAGCTTGAACTTACAAGGGTAGCATCGGCTCTCCCCACGTCCAGATACCGACGACATGGTTGATGTGCAAAGACAAATATCAAGGCTGACAGCATCACAAAAAGCGAGAACTTGCAAGTGTTATAATTAAGCTTTTTCGGTGTTTTTGTGGTGCGAGGCGGCCACTAGCCAACTCAAAAATTGAGGCCAGTGTCCACTTTTCAGAGACCCAAACACATCAACCTATGCTGTGAGAGCTCAAGGCTCTAGTCTCTTGATATTGGATCTGCGCGTTGGCTATTTCTCCATCAAAAACATTATTCAGCTGTCCAAGAGGCTTTACTGCTGCGGCATGAGCTATTGTGGTCTCTCCTACAATGACATTCAACAAAAGAACCCTGCAAGACAGAGCGAAGCTGTTCTTGGCGTCGATGACCGGGCCATTGCTGAGGCAACACCTCAAGCTGCCAATTCCCGCTGCCTTGGGTGGCCCTTTCCTGCCTCTCCTGAGGGCAATACCCAAATCCTGATCCGATTGAAGAGCGGGGTTGATACTGAAGGGCCGTTCTTGCCTGTTTGGTGATACTTGTGATGGTGGGGCAGCTTCACCCAGCAACCAACCCCTAGCAATTATTTAGTGGGACTCAGGCCTCATTGGTTCACACTCCTGAGGTTGCTTCTCAACTTCATCTCACATCTGCTTCAGTGAACAGCAAACGAATCAAAGGAAACCTTCGTGGGGCATCATTTGTTTCACGGTGCGTGGAAATAAATCATCCCATATCACAGCACATCGAACCGACCTATCGTCCGATCAATCGATTCTCCTGGTGAGTTGAGCCGAACTTCAAACACCATCACCCACCTTACAGTCTGCATCAAATGCCAACTTGAGTGTAGCATCTCACACCACGCACATATCTGGCCCAAATAAATTGCCAGAACTAGCTCCACCGGGTGGTGCATGGTCAAGAGCCTTCGGGCATCGACCATTGATGCCAGCACCAACCGCCCCTGCCTATCCAACAGCACTTGCCCACCATGTTCAAGAATATCCTCGTGGAGAGTTGGCCATCGAAGCTGGACGACGGCCCGGCTGAGAGCGATGATGATGCCATCTCATTGACATCCACAATCCCTCCCCCCGACGACGAGGAGTATGTCGTCGAATCGATTCTGGCTGAACGCCCAAACCAAAACGGAATCATGTACTATCTCGTTCAGTGGGATGCTACCCGGTTTGATCCGTTCTGGGACAGCACTTGGGAGCCTGCAGAGATTTTTGGTGATGATATGATTGCCCAGTGGGCTGAGACCAAGGCCAAGCAAGAAGCTGGAGAAGAGAAGCCTTTTGATGTCGACAGGTACTTTGCAGTTCAACAACAAAAGGAGCGGGAGAAAAGAGAAAGGCACAATCTTCGTAATGCGAAGCGCGCCCGGCTGGGTCTTCCCTTGACCGAGCCTTTGCCAGCATCATCGTCCAAGTCAAGTGCTATTCCAGAAGATGAGTCGAGTAGTGATGAGGCGAGTGAGGATGGCGATGTTGTGGAAGTGTCGGCCCCTCGGCCCAAACCACCCAAGGCACGAAAACCATCTTCGACCTCGATGTATAAGAAGGGCGTGGCAAGGCCTATTAAAACCACTGCTCCCAAATCGCCAACAAAGTCCAAGCCTCTGAAGTCCTCGACCTTGTCAAAACCAAACATGGATAGGCCAGCAAGCCTCCCAGGCAAACTAGCCAAACCTGCAGCGACCTCCGACCCACTGATATCATCTTCCACAAAGAAACGGCAGGCTACAGCTCCGTCGACCACTGGATACGAGGGAACTGCAAGAAAAGCAAGTAAAGACGATATGAGCGGCCCGTCAAAATCAAAGACCAAGGAATCAAACCTCGGTTCCAGGGGTGCCGCATCTAGCATAAGAGCGCCGTCGGGCCAAAAGACAACGGCCCGCAAGTCGACCCAAAAGACCGTCCAAAGCAAGGCGGGGAACATCTTTACTGGCGGTAAAGTAAGGAAACCACGGCCTGTCATTGAGGAGGTTATGTCCAATCCCGCAAAAGACCCCAAGCCCTTCAGCAACATGCATCTTGGGAGATTGGCCGAACTTCGTAGCCGTGCGAGGGAAGACATTGCCCCTGACCCTTCAAAGGTGGCCCTCTTCCCCCTGACCGAGGGGCCTGCTGCAGCGAGAAAGATGTCCAAGGAAACTGCACAACCGACGGATCTACCGGAAGACGACAGCCTTTTTGTTGGCAACTATTCGATGGAGCTGGAGTCGGACCCAGAAGACATAACAGCACCCATTTCCTCCAGTCGGACCGGCCTTGCACCGATCTCGACAGGCCTAGTGCCGGCAACCTCAGCAGGCCTCACAGCGACGTCGGCAGGAATCTCACCAAGAACAATTGACCCAGCACCAGCCTCAGCGGGCCTGCCACTGCCTTCAGCATGCCTGCCGTCATCACCACAAGCACACACGGCACCAATCTCAAGGCCCCCTTTGAAAAAGCGGAAGTCGGTGAGATGGGATGACGACGTGAACAGCGTCATCGAATTCCGTGAGCCGGATCCCATGGACTTGGACGATAATACTCTTGTGCAAAAAGATCAAGTTGAGGCCACTCCACGGCCTGCAGCATCTCTCGCTGCTCAGCCTCCTACCCCACCTCCCACATTGTCTGCTCCTGAGCCAACAGTTACCATCATACCCCAACGCAATACCTGTTCAGAAAAGCGGGTTAGGTTTGGCAAGCCCCAGCCTGGGTCCAAATGTATTCAAACAACTTTCAACGGGTTACCTGATGGGACTCGTGATGAGCTGTATGCAAGGTTTCTAGCCACGGAGAGCTTGGACTTTGACAACAGTTGCCTTGCTACGTCGGTAGCTACCGCACTGCACTCAATGGTTAAAACTGGCTTGGCCTTTGGCGGCTTAAGTTCTAATACCGACCAACAAAGGCTACAAAATGTGGCGAGTTCTTTACGAGCCGGCATTATGGGACTGCTTTGTGCTCAGCCAGACTACAGCATTCTCATATACCCGTCAAAGTGTGAAGAATGGAATGCCGTTCAGCTCAGGGGGCTTCCAGCGTCAGGTCCATCTGAATTTGAGCTCTTCTACTACATATTTACACCACGCGAGCCCCTCCTAGCCCTGCTGCCGCCACCCCGGGATGTGCCACCCAAGCCGCCTGGCGCTGGCAAGGAGTCATCAAATCGGCAACTGATCATGGAAAAGTTCTTCGGTTTTGACTACCAGAGGCTGCTACCAACCAGCTTGAAGCCCGCATCGACACATAACTTCTTCCTGGCATTTCCTGACTCAAAGATGGAAGTTCGTCTCTTGCTATTTCACTGGCTCCGTGCATGTGAGCCCAACTGCTGTATCTTCACAAGCGACCATCCTGGGAGCTGGTATGCCTTCCAGAGAAAGCTCAGCTCAGAAGAGACAGCGGGTGTGGTCATCGTACATGAGTTGATGGCGTGGACTTTGCACAGGCTCCCGAATCTGCGACATCTCTTACTTGGCCGAGATGATCAGTTTTGGTGCTTTACAGAGCCGATGAGCAAGCTTCCGATGTATCCATCAACAACTTCGCTGTTGGAAGAAAGTTCTGTGGTGCCTCCCGGCCAACTCCAGCTCACGCGCTTGTTTCCCCTGGGGGCGGCCATATTATTGACCCCAAGCTTTCTGGTAGCGGAACCAACTCGAGCCCTCGAAATCATCGACTGGTTTCTGATGTACTTTGCCAAATCCACAACATGTCGTCTTGTTACCGCATGGGACTTTGCAGCCTACCTCAGGGACTTGGCTGAGGAGAAGGAGCATGATCGAGCCAAGCTGCTAGCCTCTCCAGCAGCGATGGAGAGCACGGCCAATCTTGCCATTCTTGAAAACTTGAAAGGTTTAAGCAAGGAAGATTGCGAGAGCCGGTTTATTGCCGCTATAAAGGCCTATGAGCTGGACGACCTGAGATGTCGAAAACTCCCGCCTGTTGGTGACAACGAGGAGAGCGCCACGCTGGTCTATGCTATTGACAAGATCGACCCCAATGACGAGCAAAGCCTCGTCAACTGGTTTGGGTACTGGTCAACACTGCGATTGGATCAGTTCCGCCACTTCTACGTTCTTGGTACAGACGACTCCATAACAGCGCGTCGGTCTGAAAGAGGCGAGCGAGAAATCGCCGTTCCAACGTACACCAGCCGCACCATCAATGACTCAGACTACGTGTTGAAGGGCACCTTGGAGCACTACCGTGTTCGCAACACGCAGGCCGAGCAATCCGGACAAGCCCACGCTGTTGCTGAGAGCGCAGGTATAGCACCAGCCGCCTCCTCTTCTGCAGCCCCTGCTTCTGTGTATCAGGCCTTCGCAATGCACGAGGTCTCCAGCGAGTGCTTTAGTCGCATATCACAGCACTCACTTGCTGAGATGCTGAAAGATGTGGGGCCAAGGGAATGGAATTCCAGTCTCTGGATCTTGTTCGGGTTTCCAGTTTCATGGTCCGATAGCGACATGGGCGATCATTACGAAGATTTTACACTGCACTGGAACACCATCTCGAGCTGGTTCAAATGGGGTTTTCCATGGGGAGGAAGGAATGGGATCACGCGGTTCAATACCTATGTCGGTTTCTTCTATACCATCCCCGACGAGTGGGACCCCGACAACAAGCCTGACGACCGCACGCCAAAACGACACCCCTGGCTCGTCTTTTATCGGCCACGTGATGCGTTTAAGAGACCATGGACAGACGCCGAGCTTATCATCTGGGATCCTGCGGCCCCAAGGAGGTTTGGAGACCGTCAGCCCACCGAGGGCGAGCTTACGTTCATGCAGCGTCAACTGATCAAGCATGTACGGGAGCATACAGGGGAAAGGAATCCCGGCACCAGGTTGACTGATGTGTGGCTTGGGGGTTACATGGTCCCGGAAGAATGCCAATCTCCGCACGACATTGATGTGGTGGCTCTATTTCTCCAAGCCTTGGGCACCGAGTTCCAGTTTAAGAAACTTATTCCCGCGCCGCGTATCAGCATGTTGAGACCCAATAAAGGATTCAAAAGGGTGAAGCTCGCCACGGATCCAGTTACTGACCAGGACGATGTGGAGATGGGTATCCGGGATTCTGAGACATCGGATGAGGAAGACGCCCGCATCATTTTCCACCCACCTCGCGCTACAGGGCGGCCCTTGTCGGATGACGGGCTCCCATCCAAGTGTATCAACAGGCTCTTTGAAGAAGCCCGCCTCTGGCGCAACAGGTATGGGCGACGCTCACAGTACATGAAGTATCGGTTTCGACCTACCACGGAGTGGTACAAGGACCAGGAGGAGGAGGGGCGTGGCTTTTCACACATAACGGTCGATTCATGGCGAAACATCTTTGGTGCACTCAGCATCGGTCAACACAAGGGATCAACAGTCGGCTCTGCTTAGGACTTGGGACCGCTAACCCCACGTTGGCCGGCGTGGACTGAGGCCGGTGGAGGCGTCGGGGGAAGTGCAGCCAAAGGTGATGGGAATGCTCAACCGCAGCCATCTACGTATGGACAGTCACCCATTACAGTCTCGCGGACTGCCGCCAGCTCTTCCTACCATCAAAGCAGCGTGCCCCCTCCGATGTTGCAGGAGCCACCAGCTGTGACTTTGACGACACTCACTGAGCCTTCAATGGCACCAGCTGAGCCTTCAACGACACGTGCCTTAACCCCGTTGGGTATGCCGATACCGATGAGATTGATCAACAGACTCAGCACCCCGTTGAAGTCAATACTGAAAAACTCGGGAACCCCACAGCCGACCGCTGCTATGGGCGAGATCCAGCTTCCAGATTACAATGCTGAAAATACACCTTCCAGCGCGGCATTTTCTAGAATGCGCATCTCCTCACCACCGCCAGCGTCTCGGGCATTGAAAAAGACAGTCCCTTCTGAGGAGCCTGCTGCTAAATCGAAGACGATGACGGTGGGTTCGGTTGCCGGTCGTAGTAAGCGGCCTCGAATACCAGATTCGGCTTCAGGGGATTCGATCGTCGTAAGCGGGGAGGATGATACACCTAGTACCATTCCAGCGCCCGAGTCCCACAGACTGAAGAAGCGGCGGACGTCTGAGACTGCTAGCATGGCAATCAGGGGGGAAGAGACGGTCTCCTCGGCTAGCAAGCCTTCAACTTCAACGATGATCAAGGCGTTGCCAGTTTTGGCCAAGACAGCAGCGGATTCACGGCCTAAAGCACAGGGCAAAGCGTCTGCATTGCCGTCCAGATCTTCAACCTCGAAGCCCCCAAAAACATCAGCAACGCCTATTCCGGTGCCAAAAGTCCCGGGTGCAAGGCCCGCAACGACGACTCCCACATCACAGCCCAGGACGCCCATCTCGCAGCACAACACCCCCGGCATGAGACCCCCGACGGCAACTCCCACCGCGGCTTCCGTCCCCAGGCTCTTCAATACAGCAGTTCCCCCATACCGAAAGGTCGGCGGCACAGTTACAAGCCAAGCTGGCGAAGAAAGCACCACGATCCCTCCTCTTCGGCCCAGCGACGCCAAACGGCGCAAGACACTGAAGCCTCCGTCTTCAACATCGACCAGCGGCAGCGCCCCTGCTCCCAAGACCACCACGAAGACCGGGAAGCGTGCCGGAACCAACAAGGCGAGGCCTTCTTAGGAGCAGGGTGAAAACACTTCGCTGGGCGAGAGGTATTCACCGATCCCAACCATGCCACGTCTGACACCACGCGCATATTCACGACCTACTGTTTGCTCTTTGAAGGCTGCTGCTGCGAGGGAGGGCAAGGAGGGAGAGCGGATTGTCGGGTAGTGATGTGAGGAGAATCAGGCTGGGGGAGAGAAGGAGGTTGGGAGAGTTATCTGAGGGGGTTGCTGAGTGGGACTGGAGGGGGTGTGAGAGAGAGGGAGAGACTGATGTGAGGTGGGTGAGAGCTGTTTTGAGCGCCGCTTACGGATGGTATCGAGGACCATGGCGGAGTTTTACTTGTCAGTTATTGTACGCATACTGAGTATGATTTGGGGAGCATTTTCAGCATTTGATATCAGAAAGTTGGACGAGGCAAGAGGGAAGAGAAAAGCATGGTCTGTGAGGGAAGAGATTTTGGCGGCTGGAAGGGTTGAGGCGATAAAAAGCTTGCTTTCAAGGTTGCCTTGCTTTCTCCAGAGCGGGGGAACATGGTGTACGGTTTAGGGTGGTGCGCATCAGATCTGTGTTGGGTTTGTTGGAAGAGGACTGGACGAGTTAGTAGGAGACTTTTTCTGGACTTGAAGGTGGAGGAGGATGGGGAGGGGGGTTTATATACGTGCGTTCAGTCTTTCTTTCTTGTGGGTTAGCTTAGTTTGATTTCGTTCTCAACTTTGTGGAAGGGGAGGAGCAAAGGGGTTGGGAGTGTGGGATTAGCTGTTGTGTGTTGGGTGTGAAATAGATAGATTGTAACTCATGGGATGTACATGTAAAGTTCTCACTGCGTGGAGGCCAAGTGATGAAGACATGATTGTAAAGCTCTCACACAGCAATCAAAACGCGGAGTCTTTTTCAGACTCGCGTTGGGCACTTCACATGCTGCCGGTCAAGTCTTACATAGACGCTGAATGCCATGTGTGTTGTCATCGGAGATTACATGCAGATATATACCAAGGCATGTAGCCATGTCAAACATCATGGACAGCTTAATCCGGGGTAAGCGATGGGTTAGGTTGATTCACCGATAGACCCCTGGCCCATCTCTGACTTACAGGACACACCTTCGGAACTCGCATCATTGGCACGGTCACCATCCGCGGACCATCTAACCCCAAACACCACCACCGGTTATGCGAACAACACCACTAAACCGATCGACTGGCCTAAAGTAGGGACACGGTTGGACTATTTTTTCAAGGGTTCCGTTTCGTTTTCCAGAAGCACAAAGCATAAAAACAAAGGAAATGAATGGGTATGGTTGTGGTTGGGCAAAGTAAGGCACGGATATCAATCACATGCCTGAGCCCACTGAAAGATCTTCCCCGGGTTTGTTTTCCAGGGGTTTTCTCTGTGGGGAAGTGGATCCCCTTTGGTTCGCGGAACGTTTTTGCGCTCGCGCGACCCGTGCCCGGCGTGCCGAGGCAAAACCACTCACCCACCTGTCAAGTTTGCCGCTGTTGATGGATGGGATGTGTCTCGTCTCCAGCAAATATACCCAATTAACACAATGTGGGGAAACACGAACATGGCATCACCAAAACGAGAACAGCTCATTTAATACACTTTTTGGTTCCATAACTTGGCGCAGAAGACAGATGGAATAATAATACTAGGGCCCAATGTCTGTTGTTGGTCTTTTCTTCTTGTTGCTGTGCGTGTTGACGACACCATAACAACCCCCAGCCACGCCGCCATACCATACCATCAATTCAGCCAGCCACACATGCGCCGACCCTTTGGATCCTCAACCCAACTCCGATAAACGTCCCCATTGCCAACGCATCCGATCGTTCGAGATTATCCATCACCCTTTCACAACCCTCAACCTTCCTCTGCCTATCCTTATCCTCATCCCCCTCCTCCTCCTTCCTCCTCCTTATCCCCCTCCTCGTCCTCGTCCTCGTCCTCCTCACCTCGCCAGATAGGCGGGGCAAGTATCATAGTTCAACATGTCAGACTCAGTCGGTATGTCCTCCTCCCTCCCCCCCCCCCTCTCCGCCATCACCACCACATCAACAACCTCCCACCTCCCGCCCCAAATACACGCACCCACTTACAACCTCTGCCACAGACCGCGTCTTCGTCCACGCGCTCGCCACCGTCAAAAAAATCCCCAAAACCGGCGCCTCCCGCCCCCCACCGACCGACCGGATGCGCCTCTACGGCCTCTACAAACAAGCAATGGAAGGCGACGTCGACGGCGTGATGGAGCGACCAACCTCGTCCTCCTTCCCCAACCCAGAAGAACTCGCGCGGGAGCAAGACAAGTGGGATGCTTGGAAGTCACAGACGGGATTGTCGCGGACGGAGGCAAAACGCCGCTACGTCGAGGCGTTGATCGAGACGATGCATAGGTATGCTAATACGCCCAATGCGCTTGAGTTGGTGAATGAGCTGGAGTTTGTGTGGAATCAGGTCAGGAGTAATGAGCCTAGTTCTGAGGAGGGGGGGAGTTCAATGGGGGAGGGGGGGAACGGGGGGCAGCAGCAGGGTAAGGGGCGAGGGGGGCTGGCGGGCTTTACGCAGGTCATCAGACGGTTTGGTGGAGGGAGGGTGGAGGAACAGCCGATGAGGGTTATAAGTCCTATGAGCGAGCCGGATGAGAGCGAGGCCAGGATGGTGGAGCTGGCCGGGGAGGATGGGGAGGAGAATGAGGGGGGGTTTAGGGGGAGGAGCGATAAACGGTCCAAAAGGATGGAGCGGGCGATTGTGAGGTTGTCGGCTGAAATCGCCGCGTTGAGGGAGCAGATTGCTACGGGAAGGGAGTGGAGGACGAAGAAGGATAGGGGGTTGGGGGCGTGGGTGAGCTGGGGGTTTTGGGGGGCGGTGAAGCATTTTACTGTTGATCTGCTTCTGCTTGTTCTGCTGCTTGTTTGGATGAGGAAGAGGAAGGACAGGAGGTTCGAGGATCACGTGAGGGGGTTGTTCAGGTTGGGGAGGGAGTATGCTCGGAAGATACTGCCTTCGAGATGAGGAGGGGGGTTTCAAGAGACGGTCTCTTGCTGCTGGGAACACAGGACCGGTATTGCGAGGGATGAGACGTAACTCCTTCTGGGCCCTGCCTTCTGGATGGACGATATAGATCAGCCCACGGCAGCTTGCTACCTACAGCTGCCGGCCGACAGCAGCGCCAAACGAGCCCTCAACACAAGCGTCAAGGGCATCATCATCAAGCGGACATCCATCGAGACAGGGGCCCAGCCCAAGCCCCCTATACCAAACCCGATCATACTACACCAAAAGCCACGACGGACGACCCTCCAAAGCCAGTGATCCCCCAATCCTTCTCCCAGACGAGAAAGTAGGGATCTCCTGAGCAGGCAGGCACACTTCAGTCAAGCCATCGTGGCCATCTTATGTACGGCTTCAAAACATTCGCCCATCAAATCTGATGGAAACAACAACACGCCCGCCTCAGTTCCAACCTCCACAAAAACCCGGAAGTACACCTGCAATGCAGCAACAGAAAGGCTGCCTGAAAATGGCACGCTGTCACAGCAACAGACGCGCACACCACCACACACCACAGGAGCCGAAAAGATGCTCTCACATTCTTTTGCCAACAAACACATTCCCTTTGCACATATGTTTAGATACACTTAGATAACTTGATACCGGCGGGTGGTTATTGTGATGCGTTTATGACAAACAATGAATTTTGGAAACGAATTGGTTCTCTGGCGGTATCAAATTACTTCATGCATCCACATCGTGTCATCGCCAGTAGGCACACTTCACGTGTATGACCATGAATGAACCCTTCGCACACAACACACCTCTTTCCCCAATCACTCCTCCTCCTTCCCCTCCTCCTCCTTCCCCTCCTCCTCCTCCGTCGTCCTCTCAATGGCCCTCTTGGCCATATAAGCCCTCTTCCTCTCCACCAACCTCCCCACCACCATCGGATGCCCACAAGCCTTCTCCGCCGCCCTGTGCCCGGCACTCTTCTTGCCAAAATCCCACGCCTCCCCCAGCAAAAGATTATCCTCCCCCCACCCCGTGAAATACACGCCAATCCCAAACTGCGGCTGCTTATCCACAAACCTCTCCCCCGTCCCAGGCAAATCCTTGTACTCAATCCTGACACAACTGGCCCCGATCAGCTGCTCCAGCCTCACCTTCGGATTCTGCTCCTTGTCGATCATCCGTCCCCCGCCCTCCTCAACCTTGATCTCCGCCTTCAACAACGGTCCCCACAACGCCTTCAACCAAACCACAGCATTTTTGTACCCATTGACAAGATCAGACCTTATCACCCCCCCGACATACGCCTCAAAAATATCCGCCAGGGCCTTCTCCTTCTTTTTGGCGTGGGCCGTGCTGCCGTTCGGTCTGCCTGTCAGATTGAACTCGCTGGGGAAGTTTGCTCTCTTGTCAAGGCCGTACCGGACCGAAAAGGCGGAGAGGGTTGAGTTGCGGATGAGGAGCTCGCGACGGCGGGACATTTCACCTTCGGGGATGGAGGGGAAGGTGGCGAAGATGAGTTCCGAGGCGATGAGCTCGAGGTAGACGTCGCCTATCCATTCTAGGCGCTCGTAGGAGAGGTCGGAGGGGGATTTTTTTTGCCCGGAGTGGGTGAGCGCTGCGGTTTCGAGGGTAGGGGAGAGGATGGGGGGCAAGGGGGGGAGGTGGGAGGGGAGGGTGGGGGTTGTCCATTTTGTACAGAGGGTTATGGGGGAGAATTCTGGGGCCGAGATGGAGGGGGTCGGCGCTGAGGAGGAGGAGGAGGAAGATGGTTTTTGGCGTTTGGGGGCGCGGGCGGAGGTGTCCTGGATTGTGGGCGGGCTGGTGGCGGCGGGCGCTTTTCTTTTGGACATTTTGTGTGTGTGGTGGGGGTTGCTGATTGAGATGTGAAAAGGTTCTAGGTGAGAAAGGGAGGTGTTTGCTGGTGAAGAGAACCTTGATGTCTGCTTTGAGAGTCAGGCAATGCGCGCTAGGATCGATGTTCGTGGCGGCCAAAGAATCAACGTTGTGAGATGAGCGGCTTACAAGCAGAAAATGAGATTTCCTCAGCAGAAAACGCTGCCGTCGCTGTGAAAGTCGAGGTTGATGAAACTATCCTGCTTTTGAAAGAAGTCCCAAGGGTAGCGGGAAGGTTGATGGAAAGATATCTTGGCGCTGCAGACAAGGGTATCTGCCGCCCCACTCTTACCGCCTCTGTGATTGGCGGGCCCACACTTATCGCCAAAGATCTCTCAACGTCAAGCGTCGTCGACTCTCGAAGAGAGCGGCTCGAATTGCGACAAATCGTCCACGTAACGGCAAGATGTCGGTCCCACGCGCGAGGTTACTGCAGCTCATGGAGGTGAGAACACTCTGCTATCCACCCGTCAACCTCGGTCGCTAACCCCGACTCCCCAGGCTCGCTGCAAGCTCTTCGAAACCACCTTCAACCCCGACGGCATCCGCGCCGGCAACAAGATCTTGAGACAGCGCCTCAAGGGCCCCGCCCTCGCCGGATACTACCCACGAAGGATATGGACCATGCAGGAGTTCCAGGCCGAGTTCAGGGATCTTCACCTCTTGGTTGACGACGAGAAGGAGCTGGACCGTTTCGAACATGTTTCTCTGTGGGTTTTCGGCATTGGGATAGCTGGGGTGCTTGTGTGGTCTGACATGTCGCAGTCTGAAAGCGCGCGGGAAGGGTGCGCCCAAGAAGAAGAACTCTGCTCCCGGTATGTTGGTCTGGGTGCTGCGGCGGAAGGTCAGCATGCTAACCGTACACAGATCACAAGAAGAAAAAATGATTGCTTGGAGCGACGGACGATGCCCACGATCTCATGTGTATTACTACTGTATAGAAGAAGGTAAAAAAAATATACCCGGGTTTTTGGAACATATTACCATTCTCGGTGCTGGAGTCGTGGCTGTGTTGCTTGCGTTCCCAGCCAGGTATTGTGGCCTTTTCTTGCCTTTGATCATGTTCTGTACGGTTGGGCTCAACCCATCATTTCCCCCTGCTTTTGTTGCTGCATATTACTGTCTGCCGACGGCACTGAAGCTGCTTACCCAGCAAAAGCAACATTGCCGTTACAGCGTCAATGTAGCAGATCGGATGATTTACATGCTCAACGCATCGACGTGATACCTCTGAGCGAGGTGATGAAACTGGAAACCTCCAATCGTGTGCCTTGCCTCGTCGCTGACGGCTATCGAGGCAGTCACGTCCACGGGTCCCTTCCGCCATATCCCTCCCTACCCTTTCCCACAGTTACCGACGCTGTGGCCACCCATTCGGCCGGGTCGTCCGGTCATTGGCTGCCCGGTAAGCAGTCGTCCCTTCCCCTTGAGCTGCCGTCTGATGTTGAGATGCTACATGTGAGACTCAAGCCTGCTCCGTTCGCCGGTCCTCCACTGCTCCGCCGATTCCAGCCTTCAGACGAGACGGTAACTGGCTCCCTCATCTGTCCTGTCTGTAGAATCGGCCAGCCGCCCCCTGCTGTTGTTCTTTCCTCCTACACCAAACAACGGCTTTCCCTGGGCTTCCACCTCCCCTATACGACCAAGCCCGACTCAACTACGCTCTTTACCACGCATCTCCAGCATCTCGGCCACGTTTTATAAAAGGTTCTTGATCGAGGACGAACCTTCGGCGCACCACCGCAGAGGCAATCATCGATCAAAACCAGATCTCGGTCCCGACGGGCTAACTTTTTATCTCAACCCGGTCCGCACCTTCCCTTCGACCAGGTCGCCTCACCTGCCCAGCGGAAGATTCGCGTCTGCCTCGTCGGTGGTGGAGCGGCAGACTGCCCGACCGTCTGCTCTACTTACTCCTCCGCCATCTGGCCTCTCTGCCTTTTCACCACAAACCATCAACTGCCATCTACTTCTTCTTTTTTGCTAGGTACACCTGGACCATATTCTCACCTTGTCAGATCACATTGGATCAAGTAATTTGAATCGTCGGCTCTGTCTAATCCCGCACCGCCACCATCGGGTTCTGGACCATGTCGACCGCAGCCATGAGCGGCTCTCCCACGGAGCGACGTACCCAGGCTTCCAAGAGCTGCTCCCACGATGAAAACTCCAAAAACTCTGACGAGTTTGCGGCCCACTCATCTCAGGCATTGCCCCTCCGCATTCACTCGCTGCACAGACAGGCAATGGATAAGTTTCTGACCCGCTCTGCAACAGGACGGCAGCTCCCTTCCCGTCTCCCTCAAGAAGAACGTCAGCGCCCTCAGCACCTCGAAGCTGGCCAACCAGAGCTATCCAAAGGTTGGTGCTGCCACTCAACTCTCCTGTCAAAGATTGGACTGATCATAACAGAAGGTGAAGATCAAACACGAGCCGCCTCCGTCCGACTCATACCCCATGGAGAAACTCTACGCCAAGATTTCCGAGCAGCAGTCTGCCATCTTGCAGCATCAGAGCGACATGCGCAAGGCTTCGGACGAGGATGCTGTGCACACCAGAGCCCTGGACCACCAGTCGTCCTGCAGCTCTCTGCCCATCACGCCCGCCACGGATGGCTTCCCTTCGTCGCAAACTGCCCCCACCACTCGACCTGCCAGCGCCGCCCAGAACGAGACGCAGGCCAGCACCGAGGAGGTTTTGCGTTTGAAGCTCGAGCTCGCTCAAGCTCACAACCACATCTCACGCCTCGAGTCGCAGAACCGCTACGGTCTTGAGAGTGGGCGCGTCACCCCAGCTCTTGGTATCGTCGAATCCGACTTTGCCTCGTCGATTACCGGCGCTGTCTCCCCGATTGCTCGGGCTCTCTCGGGAGGTCCGACTTGCGGCAGCTCCGCCAAGCTGCCTTATCTTCGCGAGCCGGGCTGGCTTGTTCCCGACGATGCCCGCGCCGAGATTCCCGAGCCCATGTCGACAGGAGGCATGAGCCGCGCTCGCGGTATCTGGAACAAGCAGCCTTCTTATCCCAGTCAGTTCCCCCAGACCACCGCCGTGTCAGGTGCGCCCCAGGCGACTCCCTGGACCGATCCCCGCGCTCCCACCGCAGGGTACGAAACCTCATACAACCACACAGGCCTGGAGGTGTATCGCCAGGATCGAGCTCCGCCTGACCAGGAGATGATGAGGCCCATGGGACGCCGCACCAATCGCTATGACAGCCGCTACGCTCCCTCGTCCAACTACAGCGGCGGCTTCAACATGAATGCTGGCCCCTATGACAGCACCGCTCTCAGCTATCCCTACGGCAATCAGGCCCCCATGGCCGGCGGCATGGGCTTGGGGATGTATCCCCCCTACCCGCAGCAACAGGTTGGGTCTCCACTCTCACCCCATGCCACCGAGTTCACCTCCTCTTCCCAGGGACCCTGGGGAAAGACTGAGGTGAGCTTCAAACGGGCTATTGCTTGAAGCATCATACTGACGCTTGAATTGCAGTCCATTTCCAGCGAAGGCCAGACCTACGTCTCTGCCACGACCGAGCCTCTCAACTATCGCCGCCTTCTTGACCGCAACGTCACTTGCGACTGGAAGTACATCGTCGACAAGATTGTGTGCAACAATGACCAGCAAGCCTCCATCTTTCTGCAGCAAAAGCTCAAGGTCGGCACCCCTGACCAAAAGTACGACATCGTGGAGGCGATTGTTGCCCAGGCCTACCCCTTGATGGTCAACCGGTTCGGCAACTTCTTGGTGCAGCGTTGCTTTGAGCATGGCACCCCGGAACAGGTGGTCAAGATTGCCGAGGCGATTCGCGGAAACACTCTGAATCTCTCGATGGACCCCTTTGGCTGCCATGTGGTTCAGAAGGCCTTCGATTCGGTGCCCGAGGAGTACAAGGCCATCATGGTTCACGAGCTGCTGCGCCGGATTCCCGAGACGGTCATTCACCGTTATGCTTGCCACGTCTGGCAGAAGCTGTTCGAGCTGCGTTGGACCGAGTCTCCTCCCCAGATCATGAAGTATGTCAACGAGTCGCTGCGCGGCATGTGGCACGAGGTTGCCTTGGGCGAGACGGGTAGTTTGGTTGTGCAGAACATCTTTGAGAATTGTTTGGAGGAGGACAAGGTTTGTGCTGTCATGTTGCTCTGCGGTGCTGGCGATCGCTAACATGGATGTCTACAGCGTCCTTGCATTGAGGAGGTGCTTGCCAATATCGACATTGTCGCTCACGGCCAGTTTGGCAACTGGTGCATCCAGCACATCTGCGAGCATGGCGCCCCAGCTGACCGCAGCCGAGCCATCGACCATGTCATTCGATATGCCGCCGAGTACAGCATGGACCAGTTTGCGTCCAAGGTGGTCGAGAAGTGTCTGAAGATTGGTGGCCCCGAGTTTCTGGGCCGCTATCTTGACCGTGTCTGCGAGGGCCGGCATGAACGTCCCCGCATTCCCCTAATCGACATCGCCAGCGATCAGTACGGTAACTATCTCATCCAGTACATCTTGACGCACGCCAACCCCCAGCATCGCGAGATTGTCGCCGCTCATATTCGCAAGCACATGGTGTCTCTCCGTGGCTCCAAGTTTGGTTCCCGTGTCGGCATGCTCTGCACCAACCACGCCGTCGCCACCCGGCCTGGTCCTGGTGTTGGTCCCTCCTCCATGGCGGCCATTCGTCCTAGTCGCCCCTATGGAGGTGGTGGTGGTGGTGGTGGCGGTGGTGGTGGCGGTGGTGGTGCCGCGTACCGCTAAGATTTGATCCGCGATCTGAAGAAGCATTTCTTTTTCCTCTTCTCTCGGCCACATTCATCGTCCGAGTCCATTCGTGTCTTTTTTTTTTTTCTTTTCTGTATTACGACCATGATTTTCGTAATCGTTCTTTCGACGAGTTGACCCACACCATATTCGTCTCGGTTCTTCACCCAACATCTTCGCCAGCAGCTAATCTTAGAGATCACCCGACATCCTACGCTCGGGAGGCTACTGCCCGTTCGAGTGCTTTGGACACTTCATGATTAGTGTTTTGCGACATCAACGGTTTGCGGCTTTGCAACCTTCTTTAAAGGGGACGGGGGAATCTGTTCTGTCCGATCTAATGGGGACAGCGACCTACCAAACCCTCGGGGTGGGCCGCGCCTGGCAATCGTTTTCATTCAAATATAACTGTGAGAAATCATTTTCTTGGGGAGCAAGGTTTGACAAATGTGGGGGTACAAGAACAAAAAAGAAGGGGGAAGTTGTGGAGGATAATGACGGGAGACTGCCTTTTCTTTTTAGTCCTGGATGGACGTGTTGTTGTTGATGCTCAGCAGATGCATGGCCTGCAATGGATTAACTTGGCCTTGTCCATGTAACAAATAGATACAAACCCATAGTCAATCCTTAATGAGCTCTTATTCTTATGTATGCTGCTCTGTTGTCATGATGACATGTGTAGAATGGCAGTTTTAGGTACCTCATGTAATGCTGATTTCAACTCGTCAAAGATAATAATTACTAACGATCATGGCAAAACAACAGATTCACGCTCGCCCGCTTGCCTTTCTCCTCCAACTTGTCAATTTCAGACTCGAACCCAACTCAGCCCTCTACACCAGAGGCTCAGGAACAGGAACAGTAACATTGAACCTCTCGCTCCAGGGGTCAGCTCTCCAGTCAGTTTCGGGCTCGTACTCGGTGACCTCGCCGAATCTTTTTGTCAGTGCCGTACCATTGGGGTATTTCTGCTTGATGAACTCGTAGATGAGATCTATTCCTGCCGTGACCTGTTTTTTTTCCCGTAAGGGTATCATTGTCAATCTTTTTTCCCTTTTTTTTTTTTTTTTTTTTTTTTTTTTTTGGTTTGTTTGGTTTTTTTTTTTCCTGCATGATGATGTTTTGAGGCGGGGGACAACTTACACCACTGCTGCTCCAAACCTTGCCATCTTCAACCCACCTCGCGGGCGCGACCCATTTCACCTTTGGCCCCATGGCCGTCATGGAATTCCAGGCCGCCTTGTTGGTCGTCGCGCGGCGGCCGTCGAGGACGCCGGATTGGGCGGCGATGCCGGAGCCGGTGCATATTGTGATTAGGTATTGGAGCTTGGGGAAGACAGAGCGGATGAAGGCTATTTCGGGGCCGAGGTCGGGGGATCGGGCGCCGGGGCCGCCGGGGATGATGAGGACTTGGAGGTTGGATGGGGGGGAGGTGAGGGTGTGGGTTGGGGAGATGGTGGGCCAGAAGGTGGATCTGTGGGTGTTCATCATTGCCGAGGCGGGCTCGGAGGTTACGGGGAGAAGGGTGCGGGAGAGGAGGGTGAGGGTTAGGTGGCGGTTGTGCTAGGGGGAGGTTAGTTAGTGGGATGGGAAAGGGGGAAGAAAGGGGAGGGGGGGCTTACGGCTAGGAGTTGGAGGGTGTCGAGGGGGCCGTAGATGTCTAGCGGTTGGAAGGCGCGGATGAGGAGGACGCCGTAGTGGGTTGGGGGTTCTTCTGAGGGGGGGGTGATGGGGATGGGGAGGGGGTTGCCTTTTCCTTTTGCTTTGCCGTGTTGTGGGGAGGCGAGGACTGAAGAGGTGAGTAAGAGGGTGGTGAGAAGTCCGATGAGGGATGAGTTGGGCTTCATTTTGAAGAGGTGTGAGAGTGTTCTCCCAAACAAAAGATGAAGTTTTTCTTTTCCCCCAGTGGTCGATGAGAGATCAGTTTCTTGAAAACCAATCAGTCCGCAGTAGACAAGTTAGATCCAGCGTGAAAAGAAAACCTGGGATGCCAGTGTGAGAAGAAGATGCCGCCTTTTATACACACAACTCTCGATGAAACCCTTCCTTCCCCTTGTAGCTCTCCTCAGCTTCTTCTTCACTAACAAACAAGAAACTCTCCACGGAAAGAGATGGTCCGTCAAAAAAATCAATAAAAAAAGACCTTCACCTGACGGCCTACATCATTCAATAGGCAACGTTTCCAACGGTGAGGGTACGAACCCGCGCGTACACAGTCTATCGGACATTACCCAACGCCACGATTGGCTGGCTCGAACTCGCCGTTATTATAACAAACTATCCAGTTCGCACTTGAGTCGTTCCCTAACTACCAACCGACGTCTGAGTAAGCATCCCCAGTACCTGGATTGTGAGCTGTGTTGCAGGGGGGCAGTAGAGAGAGAAAGAGCAGGTTTTCTCACGATGGTTACACACACACACACACACACATATATATATATATATATATCCCCCTACATCCTGCATGCCTACACCTTGCATGCCTACACCTTGCATGATGCTGCTTGCATGATGCTGCTTGCATATTTCGGAAGGGAAGCAGCAAGCAGGTAGGAGCATGAATGAGCACATTTCTTGCGAAATGTGATCGGAAAACTCCCTTTTGCCAAGAGGAAAGTGAATGCATGTTGAATCCTTCACGGAGTCCTTGACGGAAGCTACTTTTTTGGACAAGAGATGGACGAGGTTAAAAGAGAAAGGGGAGGTGGTGAACCTTGATGTCCAGGGTTAAGGGAAAGAAGAAGAGGAAGAAGAGGGATTGGGTAACCCTCACGATGAATGATGACACAACAAGCTCGTTATCTTATCTATGCCCCTCACCACCACCACCACCACCACCATGGATCTTGGATGGATATCCCGAAGCTACCCCTCCTCCCTCCTCCTCAAATCGGAGAAAGAGGCCAAGACGGAAAAGGGGGGGGAGGGTCCAAGAGGGGTGGATATCAACGGCGGCTTTTGCAGGAGCAGTCAATTGAAGTTTAAACTTTTTCATTTTCACAACCAATCCAACTTTCCCAAGTGACAACTGTGAGAAACCAACAACATCAAAATGTCCCACCAACACACCCACGACGGCGTCCACTTCCACGCCTCCCACGACCACGCCGTCTCCTTCTCCGCAGCAGACCACGGCCACTCCCACGAGATCCTCGACGGCCCCGGCTCCTACCACGGCCGCGAAATGCCCATCACCGAAGGCCGCAACTGGGCCGACCGCGCCTTCACAATCGGCATCGGCGGGTACGCTTCCCATCCCCCCTTTATCCCCCCTCTCTATATACTAACCCCCTTTTTATAGCCCCGTAGGATCAGGCAAAACAGCCCTCATGCTCTCCCTCTCCCGCCACCTCCGCTCTTCCTACTCCCTCGCGGCGGTAACAAACGACATCTTCACCCGCGAAGACGCAGAGTTCCTTACCCGAAACAAAGCCCTCCCCGCCCCCCGCATCCGCGCAATCGAGACCGGCGGCTGCCCCCACGCCGCCGTCCGCGAGGACATCTCGGCCAACCTCGCCGCCCTCGAGGACCTCCACGCCCAATTCGACACCGACCTCCTCCTCATCGAGTCCGGGGGCGACAACCTCGCCGCTAACTACTCCCGTGAACTCGCCGATTACATCATCTACGTCATCGACGTCAGCGGCGGCGACAAGATCCCGCGGAAGGGAGGCCCCGGCATCACACAGAGTGACTTGTTGGTCGTCAACAAGACCGATCTCGCCGAGATTGTCGGCGCGGATTTGGATGTCATGGACAGGGACGCGAGGAAGATGAGGGAGGGGGGGCCGACGGTCTTCGCGCAGGTCAAGAAGGGGGTCGGGGTGGAGCATATTGTTGACTTGATCTTGAGTGCTTGGAGGGCGAGCGGGGCCGAGGAGCAGAGGAGGAGTGTTGGCGGCCCAAGGCCGACGCCTGGGTTGGAGGAATTGGAGTAGACGAGGCATATGTAAACAGAAAGATGAGATGGCAAAATATGAAAAAGAACAAGAACAAAAATCTTTTCATTAATCCCCACCCCAAAAACGCCGTCATGAAAAGACCCTCTGTCAGGAGGGTATATATCTAACCACCTACTCAGCATCCGCATCCATAGCATCATCCTCCACCAAGTCAGGCACCTGCTCAGGGTCAAGCAGCAGCCCCCTCAACGGCTCCGCAGGACGAGGCCACACCCGCTTGTACAAGCTGACACCGACCGAGTCCTGGGGGTTGATCCGCCCGTCAAACGTCGCCTTGAAGTACCCGTGAGTACCGAGGGGCTCCTTGATGAAACCGGTGCGGCCTCTCTTGGTCCACATGGGCAGCGCCTTGAACCATTCCACGTCTTCTCTGTTGAAGAACATGTACCGGACGGTAACGATCTTCTTGTGGATGTGGTATGGGTGACCGGTGAGAATTGCCCTCTTGGCAATGACACGGGAGGTAGACGGGGGCATGGTGGTACCCGTGGCCACCAGCTTCAGCGGCAGATCCGACTCGTCGTCGTGGGGAGTCTCCTCGCCAGGAACGATTCTCTTGTAAAAAAGAGCCGGCATGGAACCCCACGCGACAGGACCCATAAAGGTCGCCACGGCCGACTGTCCGGGGTGAATGTACCGGCAGTACTTGTGGACGTCGTTGGGAGTGGCGCCGCCCTGAGAAAACAAGGGCTTGATGACGAACCTCCTTGGGCCGTACTGAACAACCAACTCCTCCTTTGACTTGATGGGCGCTGTGGCATCCGCAGGGAGGTTGATGAGAATGTTCATGGCGGTCCGCTTGTGCTCGTGCCTCAACAGAGAAACAAGAGCGAGCGGTCGGCCTGAGCTGTGAGAAGCCCGAACCTCTGATGGCACGCCTCTGAGGTGGACGTGAACACGAGTGCCAGGGGCAACACCGCCAACCAGAGCTTCTCTAGCCGATCTGATGCGGGTCGCCTGGTAGTCTTGAATTTGAAGTAACCTTCTCCACTCCTCCGGCTCGTGCGCGCGATCCTCCTCTTCTACCCAAGGACTCGTCCTCAGGCTCTTGAGACCTCTGTACTTGGCCAGTCTTTCCCGGGCGAGAACATTGGGGTGGAGCTCGATCTCATCCGGGAACTCCAAGTCGTCCTCGGCCTCGGACCGCTTCTGCTTGCGATAGGCCTCCAGCCCCATAGCGTCCTCATCCTCGTCGGGCTCGACGAACGCTACCGACTTGGCGTATTCTGTTGGCGCGCCCTCGGTCATGGCAACGTCTCCAGCAGCACCCTCGATGCCGTCCTCTGGTCTCGCTGGCTCCTCCTCTAGCGCATCCTCCATCTCGAAATCCTCGAGGTCTGATCCATCCTCTGACTCCTCACCGCCGTCCAAGAACCAGGCGGCCTGGTACTTGGAAGTGCCCTTGGGCACCTTTTTGGGCATTTGGAGCGCAATAACTTGGTCGTCGTCAGAGAAATAATGGTGCTCGTCCAGCAAAACTCCCTTCTTCTGCTCAGGCACGGCGGAAGCGGTATCCATATCGTCGTCCTCCATGTTGACCTCTTCCGGTGCAAGCTCGGCAAGCTCATCCTGGTCCTCGGTAGGAGCGTCCAAAGCGTCTCCCTCCGCTCCGCCGACAGCCATACCCTCAGGTTTCCGGGCCGCAAGCGGTGCAGCGGTGATCTTTTCGATTTGGAATGTTCCCCAATCCCCAACCTGAACCAGTCTGTCCGCCTTGAGACCCTTGCCCCTGACCACACCGGTGACAACCGTGGACTCGCCGCTAAAGTTGACATCCTCCACCAACATCCAACTCCGCTCATCTCTCCACCTGATACCCTTTGGCGTGGTGTTGCACAGCGAGCGCATCAAGTTGGCGCATTCCTGGCGGTTGTCGAGGCTGCAAAGCTTCTCCTGTTCGGGGTGGAAATGGGTGATGTATGATTTGAGGGAAGAGATGACCGACAACCTCTGCTTCGCGGCTTCGATCTTGTTGAGGCCCTGGATGACGGTAAACAGGGTGGACATGCCCTGGCTTTCGACGCTGCGAATGATGAGCTCTCCCAGGGGGTCAACCTCGTGCTCGGCCGAGAGGATCAGAACGACGAAATCGGCTACCCGAGCGGCGTCCAAGCATGCGGTAAGGTCCCTGGTTACAGGGAAATACTGCAGCTTCTGCTTGAATCTAGTGACGGGCACCCGGAAGCATCCCTCCTTGATCTCAGCCTCGGCTTCTACGCTCTCGTTCAAGGCCTTGATGGCAGCGACAGCGTCGCCATCCACACACAGGGGGATAACGGCAACATTGCGCGGCGCACCGTCCTTGCCGGCGAAGACCGAAGTCTCCCTGGCATGTTCCCTAGCCTTCTCCTGCTGCCTCTGTTTCGCACGGTTCTTTCGGTCGAGTTTAGACATGGCTTGCTGGTGGATCGTCTTGCGCTGTCCGGGTTCGATTCTGCCTGTTGGTTCGGAAATGTCAGCCAACGGCCCGACTGTTGCAAACTATATTCTCCAAAGTCCTCTGTTCTGTGCAGCCCATTCATTGCCCCTTTTAGACCCCAATCCCCCATGGTTCCCCGAGCACGGCGTGACTCATACCTTTGGCAGCATCCCGAAGCTGACCCTTGGTTGCCTTTCGCGATTTGAAGCCCTTGTTCTGCTGCTTGGTAGTCGGGCGGTGGGAATGGCCCGTGGCCACGGCGCCAGGCATCTTTGCGTCGCTGCCGGCTTTGAATCGAAAGGGAAGAGACGCCACTTTGTCGTACTTTTGAATCGTCTGTTGTTTTTCGTAGAACTTGGAACTGAATTATTGCCCGTATTGCAGAGTGAGACGAGGGGTGGTGATGATGGCGGGGCACATCTTTTTTCGACCTTGTGGGCATATCTTATCAGTCGCATTGTGCGACCAATCAGATAACCTTTCCCCAACTTTTCAGTGGGCCCCCTGCCAAAAAAAGTTCCAAACAGCAACTGAGCAACCGGGCGCTGCTCTAGGTTGGGGAGTTCTCTTTCTTTCCTGCCCATTCATTTATCACACAATTCCAGCCAGCCAAAGATGGAGGTAGACACCGTCGACGCGCCCTTCACAAGGGTATCACAGCCCAGCAACGGTCAGCTCGCCGTCAGGAAACCACGAACCGAACTCAAATCAAAGTCCGAGATTGCAAAGGCCCGCCGCCAAAGAGATGCGCAAAAGGCCTACGGTCGCGGTCGCGGAATCGACGTCAAGACCGTCAGGGACAAGAAGTTACGGCGGAACCTCAGCACACTCGAGAACAAGTACAAGGAGGCGGCATACAAAGCCAAGGAAGCAGAGATCTTGCTGGAGAACACAGCTGGCTTTATCGAGCCAGAGACGGAGCTGGAAAGGACATACAAGGTTCGCCAGGACGACATTCAGAAAAATGTCGCCATTGAGGTGGCGCAAAAGGGGTTCGAGCTGAAGCTCAACGAGTTGGGGCCATATGTTTGCGAATACAGCAGGAATGGTCGAGACTTGATCCTGGCGGGGAGGAAAGGCCATGTCGCGACGATGGACTGGCGAGACGGAAAACTGGGCTGTGAGCTTCAGCTGATGGAGACGGTTCGCGATGCGAGGTTCTTGCACAACAACCAGTTCTTCGCCGTCGCGCAGAAGAAGTATGTGTACATCTACGACTCGCAGGGTGTTGAGCTTCACTGCCTGAAGAAGCACGTCGAGGTGTCGCATATGGAGTTTCTGCCGTACCACTTCTTGCTGGCGACATTGGTAAGCGCAAAACAGCTTTCTCGGGGGCTGATCGCTTTTGTAGCTGACACTTTCCCAGGGCATCAACGGTTCCCTCAAATACCAAGACACCTCGACCGGTCAAATCGTCTCCGAAATATCGACCAGACAAGGCACCCCCGTCTCCCTCACCCACAACCCCTACAACGCCATTCTTCACGTCGGCCAGCAAAACGGCACCGTCACATTATGGTCGCCAAACTCGAGCGAACCCCTCGTGAAACTTCTTGCCCACCGCGGGCCCGTGCGATCCGTCGCCGTAGACCGCGAAGGTCGCTACATGGTATCGGCAGGTCAGGACAACAGGATGTGCATCTGGGACGTTCGCAACTTCAAGGAGTCCGTCTCGTCGTATTTCACCCGGTCGCCAGCCACCTCGGTCGCCATCTCAGACACGGGCTTGACCGCGGTCGGCTGGAACACCCACACCACCATCTGGCGCGGCCTCTTTGACAAGAACAAGCCCGTCCAAGAAAAGGTCCAGTCACCCTACATGACCTGGGGCGGCGAAGGCCACAAGGTCGAGCGCGTCCGGTGGTGCCCCTTTGAGGATGTTCTTGGTGTAGGCCACACGGAAGGGTTCTCGTCACTGATCGTCCCGGGCGCCGGCGAGCCCAACTATGACGCTCTGGAAGTCAACCCCTTCGAGACGAAGAAGCAGAGGCAGGAAGGCGAGGTCAAGGCTCTGCTGAACAAGCTCAAGCCCGAGATGATTGCGCTCGACCCCAACTTCATCGGCAAGCTGGATTTGCGATCGGAGCAGCAGAGGAAGGCGGACAGGGACCTGGATGCGGCGCCGGTGGATGTGGTGGAGGAGATGAAGAACAGGGCTAGGGGCAAGAACACGGCGCTGAAGAAGTATCTGAGGAAGCAGAAGAAGAAGAACATTATTGATGACAAGAGGCTGAAGGTGGAGGAGGCCATCAAGGAGATGCAGGAGAGGAAGGATGAGAAGTTTAAGGATAGGCAGGAGCAGCTGGGGCCGAGTCTGGCGAGGTTTGCGAGGAAGGATTAGAGACGGTGGGGGGGTTGTGGTGATGATACCCGGTTATGAAGTAATAGCAAGATGTGTTGATGCTGCATGTGTCTGGGAAACCGTCTGTATGCCATTTTTGTATTGGAGATTGCCCAGCGCTTTTTCATGCTTTCCAAATCTAACTAACCATGGAACTCCCGCTTGCCCGTTGTTGTCTATACACCCTTTTCATATCTTACACCCTCAGCTTACAAAAGCTTCAGCCCGCCGGTAACACCATCCACCTCGCTCTTTGGCGCGGGCCCAACACCAAGAACAGTCAAACTCCCACTCTCAATCTGTGTCCTCCCCGCATCGGCAATCACCTCAGCCGTAATCCCCAAGCTCCTCGCCGTCCCCTGCAGCAATAAAAGCTCCTCCTCACTCTTGACCTGAACCGCAATCTTGGCCTGCCCGCGCCGCTCCCACGCCTTGAGGATCTGTGCCGCCTTTCCGTTTGGGTCTTTGGAGGCAGCTTTGCTCAACGTCTTGTAGCAAGCCAGCGTTGCGTGGCCAGCCTGGGCAGCAATTTTCCCTATTTTGTTTTTGTTTTGTCAATCACCCCCACCCCATTATATCAGGCATAGTAGTATAGTAGTAGTAGTACGCACCCTTCGTCATGCCCAAGTCAGTTCTCACCACCAGCACAAGCTTGCACTCCTCGGTTATCGGTTGAGAAGTGCTGGCGCGCAATCCCTGTTTTTTGTCTGCCTCAAAACCGTTGGACCAGTTGGGGGCGTGGTCGAGGATTGTGTCTTCCTCGTCAATGTCGCTTTCTTCTGATTCCACGGGATCTTTCCATTGGGCTTCGCGCTCGTGGCGGAGGGAGGGGGGGATGAGGTGGCCGGTTAGGGAGTAGACACCTAACAAAAAGCCGGAGATGAAGGTTATTATCGATGTTGTTAGGACGGTTGTGGAGGAGAGAAGGGTTGGGTCTTCTGCTGGCATGGTAGCGAGGATTGTGGTGATACTGGAGATGGATCGTCGGGGGGAAATAGATGGAATATGGGATCGGGGGAGCGGTGAAAACGGGAGTGGTCGTGTCGTTGGTACTCGTAGAATGGTTGCTGTCCGTATGACGTTCATGTGCTGTTGGTATGGGAAATTTGGAAATCGGGGGATTTGTTTGATCTGCTAGCGACTAGCGCGCGGGCAGGCAAGGGGAGAAAATGCCCGGGGCGGTAAGTTCCGGATTGGGGCGGTACGGGTAATTACTGTAGTATGGTATTGTTACGCCGCAGGTTGATGGCCCTTCAGGGTGTAAGTGAGGTGAGCTTATTCTCACAGGTCATTTTCACTGATTCATGAGGTTTTTCCGCTTTTTTCATAGACGTTTCTCTCATGTAGGTGTTTTTGTTAATTTTTGGACAAAACACAACCGAAACGCCATCCCAAAACTGCTTTCTACCGGCCACTATTGTGAGCAGCGAGTTGATCACCGTTACACAACCCACCCTCAACCTCGACCTCACCCAACTCACTCACCATCTCACTTCCAACAACCCATCTGTCTTCACATATCAAGGCAATCTTCTCTCCACCACCCACCATGCCCCTCCCCCCAGCTCAAAAATCCCTCCTCGTCTCCCTCTCCGGCCCCTCCTCCTCAGGCAAAACAACGCTCGCCCGCCTCCTCCGCGACCTCCTCCCAAACACCTTCATCCTCCACGAAGACGACTTCTACAAGCCCGAATCCCTCCTCCCCTTTCGTTCCGGTCATCGAGACTGGGACTGCCCCGAAGCAATCGACCTCCCTGCCCTAACCAACGCCCTCACTTACATAAAATCCACCGGAGAATTCCCCGTACGCCCTTCCCCTTCCCCTTCCCCCCATGTTTACTAACCCCTTTCTTAGCCCTTCATCAACTCAAAGGAAGACCAAAACACCCTCGGCGCCTGCCCCGCCTCCCCGTCCCACATCAACCTCGCCAAGGCCATCATCGCCAGCTCATCCCTCCACTCACTCCTCAAACACGCCAAGATCTGTATCCTGGATGGGTTTTTATTGTATTCACAGGCCGAGGAGTTCAAGCCTATCCTTGAGCTGATTGACGTCAAGCTTTTTTTACTGGCGTCAGAGGAGAAGGCGGTAGCAAGGAGGAAGGCGAGGGATGGGTATGTCACCCTCGAAGGGTTCTGGAAGGATCCGGAGGGGTATGTGGAGGAGGTTGTGTGGCCTAATTATGTGGAGCAGCATGGGTATTTGTTTGTGGACGGGGATGTCAAAAGGGGGAGGTTAGACAGAAAGGTGTTGGAGAGGGAGGGGATATTGGCTATGGGGGATGGGCATGGGCATGGGGAGGGGTTTGGGGAGGTGTTGGTTTGGGCTGTGGGTGAGGTGGTTAATAGGCTGGAGGGGTTTCTGGGAGGGGAGGGGGGGCGGGGGGAGAATGAGGGTGAGTAAATGTGATCATGATAGATAAAAGGCACATGTACCAACGTGATGTTCAAAGTCTTTTCGTTGCGGTTATTGAATCCAGCGGAGTTTGACCCATCAACGCACCTCTATTATCTACACACTTCACCCACAAACACACACACCTAAGAACTGCAGCTACACTGCATCGCCCTCCCGCCCCTCGGCACATCCCCCGTCCACCTCTTCTCCTCGTCCGCGTCACCCTCATACACCACCCCGTCAAACTCCTTTCCATGCCACGAGTCCTCAAACGGATACGTAGCCATGTGGATAGCCCTCTTCAGCACGTCTCTCTCCCCCTCCTTCTCGACCCGTCTGATCAGCTCATCCATGATCCACCCCCTCGGCGTAAAATTAGGGTTGACCGCCTTCATCGCCCTGATCCTCTCCTCATCCTTCCCCTCACCCCAGTCCTCCACCACCCTCTCCTTCCAAAACGCAAGCCAATCAGCAACCTTTTCAAGGTCGTCGCTGCTCGTCTCACTCAACCCGTCCCGATAAAAAAACACCTTTGCCTGCTCCGTCCTCCCCTCCTCACTCTCCAGATCAGCCACCTTGACACTCGACAACCTCCTAAAAAACAAATTAAAATCCAGCTCCGACGCCTCCATAGCATCCAGCAGCGGACTGAACAACCCATCAAAATCATCCTCCTTCACCCCCCTCAACCCCAACCTCTCACTCATCAGCCTCTTGTACTCGCCCAAAAACACCTGCTTATACTCCTCCCCCGCCTGTTCGATAACCTTCTCCGCCCTCCCCACCATCTCCTTCTCCATCTCCTCCCCCACCACGCCCTTTTCAACATATTCCTCATCATCAACCCTCTCCCCAATCCCCATCATCTCCCCCAACGCCTCCCCCAACCTCACCAAGTTCCACCATATAATCGTCGGCTGGTTCCTATAGCTGTACCGCAACATGTGATCATCATGATTAGGCGTATAACTCGGGTCAAAAACATCCATAAACGCATACGGTCCGAAATCCATCGACAACCCAAAGATACTTGTGTTGTCAGTGTTCAAAACCCCGTTCATAAACCCGTACGCCTGCCACTTGGCCACAGTAGCTGCATTGCGACGGACAATGGCGCGGTAGAGGCGGGAATACCGGTTTTGCTCCTCCCCTTTTGGTCCCTCCACTGTTTCCTTTTTCACGCCAGTCTTCGGCTCGGTTTGTCCCTCTTCTAACCTGGCGGGGAGGTTCTCCCAGCCAGAGTAAACATGCTGAGCGACAACATCAGCCAAAACCCTCATATTGCCCCTCTCCCCCCTCGCCCTCAACAAATCAAAATTCCCTAGCCTGATCCACGTCTCTGCAAACCTGACCACGATCGCCCCTGGCTCCATCCTTTCCCGTCTAACCCTCTCCTCAGGCAAAAGCGTCAAAGCCAGAGCGCGGGTGGTGGGAATGCCGAGGCCGTGGAGAGCCTCAGAGACGATGAACTCCCTTATACTACTCCTCAGCACCGCCTTTCCGTCGGCAAAGCGGGAGTAGGGCGTCATGCCCGCGCCTTTCAGCTGGACTTCGTATCTCTTTCCCGTCTGCTCGCTCGTTGTCTCAAACAAGCTGATAACCCGTCCATCACCCAACTGCCCGGCCCAGCTACCAAACTGGAAACCACCATAGTTTTGCGACCAGGGGTAGTTTCGATTCGATTCGTCCGTCTCGTCAAAATCCCAGAGCTTGTTACCGACTACCGTCTCGGCGAATTCAGGCGTGGTGGCCTCGGAAAGGGAGAGGTTTAGGGTTTTGAAGGCGGCGGGGGATATGGCGAGGAGTTGGTAGGTCGATTGGTGTTCTGGACGGACGTAGGTGAAGAGGCCGTTGCGGACTTGGCGGGGGGTGATTTCATCTCGGGGGGTGTTGTGAGACGAAAGGGGGGTGGGGTATAAGGGGTCTGGGGGGAGGAGGGAGGGGAGGGTCCAGGATTTGGGGAGGGATTTGAGGGGGAGGCCCCCAGGTTGGGAGGAGGAGCCCATGTTTGAGGGGAGGACTGAGAAGTTGCGGGAGATCAAGAAGGGGAGCTGGTTGAAGGTGGGATAGCGGAGGTGGGATGCGAGGGCTAGACAGCGGGATGCTGGTGCTGGGAAGCGCATAGGCGCGGCGCTGGTGAAATGGTTGAGGTTGGGGCTTACAAAGGTTTGAGGACTGTTTGTCTGAAGCAGAGCTGTGAGGGTGATGGCGAAAAAAAGCAAAAAAAAAAAAAAAAAGGGGGAGGGTTGTATAAGGCTGTGAAAGAAATGGCTTATCAATCAGCGATGGTTTGACATCGCGGGGCTGTCGCAGTGAGTGGCGGCTGTCAACGGCAAGTCGTTGAACGTCATGGAGGGTGGTACAAGGGTCTGTCTTGGCATAAGCACCCAATGCGAACCCGTGGAGAAACATATGTATGAATCATGGACTTTTGCAGAGTTCTGTCTTGAGGTGGCAATCTGATGAATTCTTTGATATGGGATTATGAGAATATCTCAGCTCTTGGCAACCGGCCAGGTCCAAACATGAAAGATGGCGTGCATTATCAGATCAAACCAACCCCAGACCCTATGACGCCATAGCCGATGGGATGACGCCCCGCATCTACTCCCGTGCCCCCCCCTCCCGCCGCTGCGGGGTGCCCCCGCTCCCGCCTTGCCGGGACCGAGGCCGGGATGGCACGCTGGTGCCGTTCTCTTGCAGCCATTTATTCGATTGGGAATTCGAATTCGACATTTAAGCCACATTCACGACATCGGAGTTAACCTGGTACTACCTATAGTGAGCGCTTATAAAACCCTCATCATCACCACCGAGACCACCCTCACAAACTCACAGATACCTCATAGCGTCCTACACCAAAATGAACTCCATCGAAGCCTCCCACGCCCCCGACGCCTCAGGCGCAACCCCCAAACAGCTCGACCACATCCCCAACCTCAGGCTCAGCGACGGCAACGAAATCCCCTTTGTAAGCCCCCTCCCTCCCATCATCTCACCTTCCCTCCCCTAACCATCTGTATAAAAGCTCGGCTACGGTCTCGGCACCGCAAACTTCAAACGCGGCGACAAGTCCAAGTTCAACGAAGATGTCGTCGCTGCCACCGTCACCGCCCTCAAGGCAGGGTACACCCACCTCGACGGCGCAGAAGCCTACGGCAACGAAAAAGAACTCGGCACCGCCATCCAAACCTCCGGCATCCCCCGCTCAACCCTCTTCATCACGACCAAAACCTCGTGCCGCCAAGGCGAAACAATCCAACAAGCCTTTGACCGCTCCCTCTCCAACCTTTCCCTCGATTACGTAGACCTCTACCTGATCCACTCCCCTTTCTTCGGCTCCCCTCTCTCCTCCCCTGAAGCCCTCCAGTCGGCTTGGGCAGAAATGGAAGCGATCAAAGACTCGGGCCGCGCCAAATCAATCGGCGTCTCCAACTTCCTCCCTCACCACCTGGAATCAATCCTCTCAACAGCCAAGCACCCCCCAGTGATCAACCAGGTCGAATACCACCCCTACCTCCAGCACGAAGACGATTTTGTCGATTTCCACAGGAGGCATAATATCGCCTTGGCGGCGTACGCCCCGCTGACGCCGATCACTAAAGCCCCGGGAGGCCCGGTGGATCAAGTCTATGAACGACTGGCAAACAAATACGGAGTGGGGGAGGGGGAGGTAGGGCTGAGGTGGGTGTTGGATCAGGGGATTGTCGCGTTGACAACGAGCAAAAGGGAGGAGAGACTGAAGGGGTGGTTGAGTAAGCTGCCGAAATTCAAACTCACTCCCAGAGAGGTGAAAGAGATAAGCGAGGCGGGGAAAGGGAGGCACTACAGGGGTTTTTGGAATAATAGGTTTGAGGAGGGCGATAGGCGGTAGGGGGTGGTTGGGGAAAGAAACTGTGTACAAAAGACCATGTTCGTGAAAGAATCAATGGGAAAGATATTGGAGTCTCAGCCAAAGAACTACATGCAGACTTGCCTAATCATATGTGTAAGTGGCTATACATGTTATTGTTATTGTTGTTGTTGTTGTTGTTGTTGTTGAAAAATATGGCGAAGTCTCAAAGCGGTTCTTCACCTGTTCGACGGGACGCATGTCAAATCAAGACTTTTCATAAGATGTAAAAGAAAATGCAATTTGTGTATGCAAAACTCTGCAATATATATACAATCCCCTCCTCCGACGACCCCTAAAAGGATTCCCAACCAACCCCCCCACACACAAAAAAAAAGAAGAAAAAAAGAGATATCCAATAGATATATATGATGACAACAAGAAGAAGACTCGATCCCACCCCCGATTATGCATGTTTTCCCTTTTTTTGTTCTTTATCCCCCCTCTTCTATTCCTATCCCTCCTATCCCATCCAAATCTATCGCACCACTCCCGAAGCAATTTACCTCCAGTTATCCCACCGATTCTGAACATCGCAAGTAGCCCCCGGCACGCTAAAAGCCCTATTGTCACCCCCCTCCCAGCTAACACCGGCAACACCGTTCGTGATGCGGATGTACTTGTACTGAACACTGCTACCGGCCTGGATAGGCAGAGTGATAGACCACAACGGGTCCCCAGAGGTGTACTTGGACGCGGAAAGCGGAACAGCCTTGTTGACGTCCCAGCTGCCGAGCTCGGGAACGTTGCCGACAACCTTGATCACCTGGCCCCAGGAAGTAGAAGCGCGCTCGTTGAACGTGACAAAGACCTTCTCGGGGTTGGTGCAGCCGGTGGGAACAGCGGTGATCTGCTCGACGGGGGCGTTGGCGGCGGGGGTGAGGTTGGAGGGGAAGACGGGCGTGGGGGGGAGGTTGTAGTTGCCGGCAACCTCAAACTTTTGGCACTGTCCGGCGGGGAGGGCGGTGGCCTGGCCGGCGCCCCAGCCGGTGGGGATGTAACCGTCACGGCGGGCGGTGGCGGTGAGGAAGGCGGAGTAGGACCAGGTGAGATCGGGGGCGGCGATGGGCTGGCCGGTGTTGCGGTCAATCTGCTCGTTCATGGCACCGTTGGAGTGGGCGTACTTGGAGGCGACCTCGATGAAGCCGTCGGCGTAGGCGGTGATGGCGGAGACGATCTGGTTGTAGGTGGCGGAGCCGGCGGCGTGGGTGCCGACGGTGGCGCTCGAGACGTGGTCGCGGAAGAAAGGAAGGGAGGTCTGGGTGATGGCGATGGAGCCCTGGGCCTTCCAGACGAGGAGAGCATCGTAGAGCTGCTCGGCGGCGGCAAAGGTGGCGAGGAACCAGGGGTTGCCATTGTAAAAGATATCCTCAGAGTAGCGGCCAACAGCGACGGCCTTGTTCTGGGCGATGCCGCGGTTGATGTTGTAGATGGAGCGGAAAGAGTCGACGACGACCTTGTGGTTGGAGAGCGCCCTGTCGGAGCAGGGCTGGAAAGTGTTGGCATCGCAGCCGGCGGAGGGGTCGAAGTTGTGGATGGAGGCGAGGATCGAGTTGGCGTCGCGGCCGCGGCGCCACTCACCACCGTTGATGTTGGAGACAACAAAACCCTCGCGAGCGTTCCAGAAAGACTGCTGGAAGCAGAGAACCTGAGGGGCGACGGCAGTGTAAGCACGGGTGGGCTTGCCGAGGACGGCGCCGAGCTGAGCACCCTCGACGAGGGCACGGTGGGTGCTGGCGATGGTGAAGAAGGAGGAGCCGGGAACCTCCTCCCAGAGGTCGAAACCGGTCTGGTTCCAGTATTGGGCCGAGTACTTGAGATCGTTCTCGATGGTGGGCCAGACCTGGGCGTTGGCAACAGCCTTGTGGCCGTTCTCAACGAGCCACTTGGCGTAGCGGATCAGGGCAATGGCACGGAGGGGAGGGCCATCGCGCTGGGGGCGGCCCCACTCGCCGGTGAACTCCTTGAGATCAACCATGAACTTGGGCTCACCAAGACCCTGGCCGTCGTTGAGACCACCGGCCGGGTTGCCGACACCCTGAAGCTTGGCCTGGGAGGAGACAAAGTTCTTGAGCTGGGTGTGGAGACCCTCGGTGTAGTTGCGGCGGAAGGCATCGGCAAGGCCCTTGTAGACGAGGGCGGCATCTCTGGTCCAGGTGTAGAAGTCTGTTGGTGTCTGTCAGCAAGTGCGAGTGATATCAGGGAACCAGTAAACTTACAGTCGGGGTCGGAGCGGGAAGGGCTGGCAACAACGACACCGGCGGGAACACCCTGGTTGCGAACAGCACAGCCATCGGGGCCGATGTTGCAGAGGAGCTTCTGCCAGGCGATGGGGGTCTCTCTGTTGATCCAGTCGTCGACGTTGCGCTTGAGGAGGTTGGCCTCACGACTCTCGACAGGTTCGGGCAGACCCATCACCGACTGAACGGCGCAGGCGCCCAGCAGGGCGAACTTGGACAAGGCATGCATGGTGGGAAGATATTCGTAGAGACCAGAGGCGTTCAGGTTCAGGTTCCAGGTCCAAGGGTTGATTGACTCGGAGGCTGCTGCTGGGATGAGGTCCTGGATGATGTTGGGAACGGCGAAGAGAGCCATGTTTACTTATACTTGGATCTTCAACGTGTGGTACCGGGAGGCTGCCGTGCTCGGGCCGGGGTCAAGCCAAGGACCGCCTCAACGCTCAGGGCGTCCACGGGCGTCCAAGCCGTTGGCACGGTGGAGCTGGCGAGGGAAGGGCCGACCTCAAGGTGTGAGCAAGATGGCTTCTCGGTGTTTCTCGTGCTCGGTGCTACGATGGCCAGAGCAGAGAGGCAGGGCCGGGAAGCAGGGGTAGGACCCAGGTTGCGGGAAGGTAAGTTGACAGTGTTGCAACGGAGCGTCTAGAGGCGGTTGAGCTACTGTGTATGCTATCATGCGTGTTCTATTCTCCAGGTCGGCCGGCTATCTGCTCTGAATGAGGGTTAACCGAGATACCAGGCACTTGACCACACTTCTTGGAAAAGCACCGATGTCTAGCCGGAGAGACCAGGGCCTGAAGACGTCACCAGCTTGGGCAGCCATGGCGGTGGACAAAGGGGATTGGTCGTCTTGATCAGTTTTACTGGGTCTGGCAGACTGCCGCGGCTTGTGGTGGTGAGCAGGGCGGTTGCATGAAGCACGGAGAACGCCCTTCAAAGCATGGAGATTGAAGAATCTCACTTACATGCAGTGTGGGGAGCATGGACTGGGGTACAGAATCGTATGGGGTATGGGGAGGATGCCAAATCGGGCCACCCGAGACAGGAGGAGGAGCACTAAACTCAGGCACCGTGCTTTTTCTCCCCTGCTGTCATCCAAAGTCTGTCGTCTATCTTGCTGTTGTAGATATGCAGGTGTGTGTATGTCTGTACCCGTGTACCCGTGTAGTATGTGCTTGATCTGGGTGGTAGCCTACATGATACGCAATCACCCTCTCTGATAGGGAGCATCTGATGGAGACGGCCTCTCTTCTCGAAAAATAGACGATATGCAGGTCATGGCTAGCCCAACGGTTGCGGTAGCGTCGGCCCCGCAATCGCAGATTCGAATCGGTCCGTCCGGCGGTTTCACGCCCTCCTCCCCCAGAGAGGAATCTGGAGGATGGTGAGGTCGCAGTGCCGTTCCCCGCATCGGCAGCCGGACGCCAGATTGTGGGGTCCCCGGCTTCCCCACGAGAAAGGAAGCTCGCACCGAAGCCTCACTTTAGAAAAAAAATCATCGTCACATGCCTCAGCCACAGATCGCCGCCAAGGAACAACTTCAGGCTCAGCTCTTGTCACGCCGAGAAAGGCCGAACGACACTTCGGGATTCAGAGCAAACATGAAGCCATCGTGATCGGTCCGTTTTCTTGGAAACTTGTGAATGGCTTCGGAGCAGCCTCCGAACGTGTTGCCAATCATGGAAACCCGCCGGAGATAACGGACAAGAATTCAAAGTAAAGAATCACATGATATCAAAATGTAGGTCGCTATGGTTTCCCCCAGCATCACAGACCGACGGTCTCTGCGAACGGCTTGGAATATAGCATCTCGTAAAATCAGTTTACACCCCGCTCAAGCGCCGCCGAAACGGCGCGAACAGAGCTGCCACAGACTTCGGTCAATCTTGGTTCCTGTCGGTAGAGCTGACATCATGGAGAGAAGATGGCATCCTTGGTAATACCGAGCTGCGCCAGCGCTGCGACTCTGACCACCCGAGGGCAGCAGAGGAACACTGGGCACAGGACCGTTGAAGAGAGAAAAAGGAAGAAGAGAAGTTGGAAAATCTCAGCTTGGCTTCACCTAAATACTGGCAAATTTTTGGTGGAGTGTGGCCCGTGCCCGCATGCAAATTTGCCAGCCTTGCTGTTTGTCTGCCCTATCTTATCAATCCGGCTCCACTTTGGAGCATGTCAGCCTCATCATGTCCAGCTTGGCTCGTCGCCTTGCCTTGGGCTTGCCTTGCCAATCAAGGTTGGTCCTCAATTTTATCAACTCCATCATCATTTTGCGCCATTAACAACAAAAATGGACGCTGCGTCGATAGAAGAGATCAACAAGGTCCGCCGGGCCATGGGCATGAAGCCCTTGCCTGTGCCTGGAGCAGCGCCACAGGAAGCAGCGAAAGAACCATCCCCAGACCCCGAGACTGGCGAGAAGGCGAGCACCCTCGAGATTCGCGAAGCAGAAGGATTCGAAAACTACAGAAAGGCGCAAGAAGCCGAAGAAGCGAAACGGAAACGCGCCGAGAAGCTTGCTGCGATCAAGAAGGCGCGTGAGCTGGCTCAGCGCAATGCGGTTCTGCAAGGCAAGGGCCTCGCAGACGACGATGACGAGCTCGACACCAAGTCCTGGCTGAAGAGCCAAAAGAAGCGACAAAAGAAAATCGAGGCGGAAGAGAAGGCCCGGGCAGAGAAGGAGGCAGCGGAAAGGAAGGCGGCTGAGCATACAGCTGCTGACTTGGCCGGTGTCAAGGTTGCGCACGACATGGCCAGCTTCCTGGATGGAGATGATCAGGTCCTCACATTGAAGGATACGGGTGTGCTGGAAGAGGAGGAAGGGGATGAGCTGGAGAACTCCGAGCTGAGGGAACGGGAGAAGCTGCAGGAGAGGCTAGATCTGAAAAAGAAGAAGCCAGTATACGACCCAAACGACATTGACGAGACGGGTCAGATTGGGATCCTGTCGCATTACGATGAGGAGATTCACGGAAAGAAGAAGAAGGCTTTCACACTGGGTGCAGTGGGGACGTCATCAGATTTGGCCGACATTCTTGCTCAAGCGCCAGTTCAGAAGAGAAGGCAACAGGTGGGGGATCTCGACACTCTTGGTAGGCACCACCTTCTTCATCCACAGCTTTCTGATCGCCACAACTAACAGAATCTCAACAGAGGACGCTCCTCCCCCAGTGTCAGACTACCTCGACGCCTCGGAGATCAAAGTCAAGAAGCCCAAGAAAAAGTCCAAGTCATCACGGCAGAAGAAGGATGACGACGACGTGCTATTCCCAGGGGACACGACCAACCTCGATAACGACATGGATATTGACGGCGGCGCCATCGCGTTCACGAAGAAGCGCAAAGTTATCACTGACGACTTTGCTGACGACGAGGACCTCCAAACCTCCCTCGCTCAACAAAGACGAGATGCCCTCAAGAAACGAAAAAAGACACGGCCAGAGGACATTGCCCGTCAGCTGAGGGAAACAACCAACGACCCCGATGACGCTCTCCCCTCTACAGAAAAGGCCGTTGTCATTGACGAGATCAGCGAGTTCGTCGACACGCTCCGCGCAAACAGGGACCAAGAGGAACAGCGCAGAAAGGCGCCCAAACCCAAGCTAGAAAACGGCTCCGCTGCGGTGACAGCGATGGAGGACGAGTCCTCGGATGAAGAAATGGCCGACGCCCACGATCCGCGCAATGAATACGAGCCTTCCTCCACACGCCGCACCACCACCCCCTTGGCCGACCTCCCTCTCGGCGTGGAAGAAGAAAAGACGGTCGCCCAAGGCATGGGTGCCACCCTCTCCCTCCTCCGCGACCGTCACCTCCTCGAAGAAGGCCAGGGCGCCGAAGCAGCCGAAAAGTTCCGTCAGCGCCAGAGATTTCTCGCCGAGCTCAACCGGCGCATGGCTCTTTTCGATGAAGAAACCCGCCTCCAGCGTGAGAAGGACCGTGAGAGCGAGCGGTTCAAGAGGATGTCAACAAAAGAGAAAGAGATGTGGCAGCAGCAGCAGAACAGCATCAGAGAAATGCACCAGAGCAGGGTTATTGATGCCTTGTATCGGGAGGGGTACAAGCCGGACGTGCAGCTGAGGTATATTGATGAGGATGGGAGGAGTCTGGGTCAGAAGGAGGCATTTAAGGAGTTGAGTCATCAGTTCCATGGGAAGGGGTCTGGGAAGGGGAAGACGGATAAGAAGCTGAAGAAGCTGGCGGAGGAGAAGAGGAGGATGGAGCAGAGCATTTTGGATGCGGGGCAGATTGTGGGGTTGGGGAGTGCGGCGAGGGATCAGGGGAAGAGGAGGAGGGAGGCGGGTGTGAGGTTGGCATAGATTCTGAAGGGTGGCCAACGGACATAAAGGTGCTTTACCCTTTCCCTGTTTCTGATGGACTTTGTTAATATCACGTATTTGTTATTTTGCTGACAGTGGTGCTTGATCTCAGTTGTGCGGTTCAGGGTGAGTTCCCAGTTGGATGATGTTGATGTGATTTGATGTGTCGTGAGGGCTTCATTGAGTTGTATGTGTTTGTTCAAGTGCTCAAGGTATGTGTAAACACATGAACGTTGAATTGATACTGTAAGAGTACATTTGTAAGTTTAACGTAGACAACTGGTTGAGGGTGTCTACATGAAATGAAAGGTCAACTGCCAGCTTTCCGGGATCACGACCAAGCCATGACTGAGCTCATTTTGGGAAGACCTGTTGGTATATCCATGGTCTTGATATTATAGTAGTTCAAATGTCAACATAGAACCTCAGGATATGACATATATTCGCCTGCCTCATCCGATCTTGATAAGCCTGGCTTGCTAGCACGGTACAAACGAATTTGTTATCAACGGGTGTTTGTACGAATATCACAAGACGATTAGTTGTAGACACAAAGACGGAAGATACAAAACCAACCTAGTCAACCTCGAGCATTGAGGGCGAGATGTGGCCAAGAACATCAATCTCTAACCTTGAATATGAGCACTTACAATTGTTGCAAAAAAAAAAAAAATTTAAATAAACAAATAAATGAAAAAATAAATAAAAAATTAAAAACTAAAAAAAAATAAAGAAATAAATAAAAAATAAAAGCCTTCCACAGCCCAGTCAGCCACTCAGCCCTCCTCTGCATATTTCACATCGCTTCCTTCCGCCGAGTTGCGGTGAAGTGGCGGGGTCACTAGGTGTGTCGTTGATGTTGTCTCGTGGCGGGGCAAATATCGAAGCTTCTCTTTCGACTTCACTAGATCGCACACCCCGTTTTCCAACAACAGCAACCGCAGAAACAAACCATTGCCGAGGTAATTATAATACGCCGCATTTAAAGCTGTTTGTACTTTTAACTAACCGAGTCACCAGAAAAGCCAGTATATGTAGCATTCCCTTCTCAAGAAAGCCTGCCAAAACATTATTCGACTCGACTTGATTCGACTCTGCAACCACCTCATCACCCATCATGGAGGGCTCCTTCGACCTCGGAGATCTGATGGACCTCGACCGCTCCTTCAAGCCGCCTGTCAAAGAGGAGAAGGAGAAGATCCTCCCGCTTAGGAACTTAGCTGGTCACATGTTCGTCCCCGTCAGTTTCGACCTCACCACAGCGACACCCCTGCAGGGCCGGATGCAGCGCCTGGAGCACATTCTCAAAAGTATCGAGTTTCACCGCCAGGGGTCGAGAGAGAATCTGTACTACATGTTTGATCGCGAGAAACAGCGGCTTATCAACGAGGCTGAAGAGGCCGAGAATAAGCTCGGTCAGGACTACCGCCCTGCTCTCACGCCGCAGGAGGAGGATTCCTTCTTGGCGAGTGTCAGCGCCCCGGCTGATCCGAATAAGGATTACAATGTCAAGTCGGAAGCTGTGCTGCCGTTGAAGCAGGCTATCAGGCCGGAGCCGGCGGACAAGCCGTTGCCGGTGAGGGAGAAGACGGTGAGGGACTTGATGTTTTTGATTGAGAGCTCGATCAGTGAGCTGGACAGCTTTGAGAATGCGATGAAGGGCATCAGGGACAAGTATGCGGTGTATGTGGAGAAGGAGGTGGAGAAGATGAGGGAGTTTGAGGTCAGGCCGGAGGAGAGGATGGGTGCTTAGAAGGCGACGGGTTCAACTGTTAACGGCGTCCGGGTTTCCGGGGGTGCTGTTGGGAGCGATAAGAGACACCGTGGATCGGGAGATCACTCATTGGATGTGTCTGGGACACCTTTGGCTTCGGGGGAGGAGAAAGATTTGGACTTGGCAAAGACATTTTCAGAACTGGCGAAGCAGGAGTCTTCGGCCACGAGACAGCAGGGCTTGATCACACCGAGACAGGTGTTGCTGCGATCAAAACATGTACCATCATCATCACCATTGTCAAAGATCACTTCGTTGACAGAGGATGAAACCTCGCTTTCGTCAAGCACAGCTACACCCTCGCCAGCACAGGCCTCGGCAGCACAGGCTTCATTGATGCCGGAACAAATCTCGCATCTGTCAAAGAAAGCCTCACCGTCGGCGGCACAGACTTCGTTGACGCAAAAGCAAATCTCGATTCGGTCGACGAAGACCCTACCCTTGACAACACCAGGTCCATTGATGACAAAAGTGGCCTCCATGCCGTCTAAAAAGGGTACATCTTCTACAACACAATCCCCCTTGCTGACAAAGACGCCTTCATCACCGTTTGAAACGGCGACAGCCTCACCCCGCTCAACAACGCCAGCTCCTCAGAGAACCATCCAGAACCACACCAACATCACTCCCCAATCTGGCAACAGCGGTCTTCCCCGAAAACAAACCTACATGTTGCCTACCGAATCCTCGACCAAAAAGAAGAGATCGATAAAGTCGTCCAGTCTCAAGCCTGTCGCCATCTCTCCCACTCCAGCTGTCCCTAGCCCTTCCAGCTTGTCTACACCGACGATGGTAACCACCCGACCCAACCTGCCTATCTCTAGCTGTTCGACGGGACTGGACAAACTCGGATCCCTCTCCATCAGCAACGACCTCCCCCAGAAGCGGTTGGCTGATGTTTTATCTCCGCAGCACAGTGGTGATGATGAAGCGGTTGGAAAGCGGTCGCCGGTGAAGAAGAGCAGACCGAGTATAGAGACAGCTAGTGGTGCTGAGACAGAAACACCACCACCAGGCACTGGCAGTTCAAGCAAGAAGAGGGTTGTCAAGAAGAGGGTTGTCAAGAAGAAGGGGATGCCTCCAAACTCGAACTGTTTGGCGACGATCTTTGCTAATGCGAGTAATGTTGTTGGGGAGGAGAGGGAAGGGGAGAAGAAGAAGGGGTATGAGACTTTGAGTCCGAGGGCGAGGAGGGCGGCGCAGGAGCGGCAATGGAGGGAGGTGAGGGAGGAGAGGGAGAGGGAGAGGGAGGAGGAGGAGGAGAGAAAGAGGGAGGTGGAAGGGAAACGAGGGTTTGGGAGGGAGGGGGGGAGGTTGTGTGGAGATAGATGAGAGGTTGTGTAGTTGAGGTTAAAGGGATGGGGGTATTTGTAGGGTTTGTGTGGATATAACGATGTTGGGATAAGGGGGGATGGGATTTGTGGGATGAATACTGTATATTGGACAGGCGAGTCTGGTGTTTGAGATTATAGAGAATTTTGGTAATTCTTGTAAAGAATTGAGGGCGTGATGATATTGCCTTTTTAAGGCCACGCCGAGTAAAATCATGGATTGGTGTTCTGCAAAATGCAGTTCACCGTGCCATTCACCATGCCAGGAAGCATTCCCGAACCATCACGCGCGATTCGATCAGTCCCCCGGGATAGGGAGAACTGAAAAGTCGATGTCTATGGGAAGCTATCACGGTCCCTCCACAGCTACGAAATGCCACTCTCGGGTCATCTGGCCTCAGACAAACGGGTCACCCCTCTCATCGAAATCAGAATACCACGAATAGATATGTTGAGATCATTCAATCCGCCCAAAATCATTCACTCGCATACAAATCAAAATGGACAATAGTCACAGGCAAAAATGTAGCAACCGCCGGTAAGAACCATGGCTCAAAGAGACACGAAATCTCTCACCTGCATCCATAAACGGAGCCAGTATAATATTTTTTCTCTCTTGGTGCACATGATAGAGGAGGAAGTTCCGTGGAAGAAGTTAACCAGTACCCTCCTACAATAAGTGACCGTTGGTACAATATGGAGAGAAAAAAGAAAAGGAAAAAGCGAAAAAAAAAAAATTGGTGGGGGAAGACATTTATGGGTGGGCGGGATTAGAATTGGGTGATTGTGATTGGTTGGGTAGGTTGGGTGGGGGACCCGCAGTTTGGCTTGCCTCGTTGATTGAATGCACGAGCCACTTGCTAACGACGAAGCTCTCGAGGTAAGCTTGCGGCTCTGACCCCCCTCGTTATCACGGAACAAGTTGGCCGCCCTCCCCCCTGCCGACGGCAACGAGAAACGAAACACCCCCCCTCCCCCCTCGATCGAACTTCGACGACAGACAGCGATACCCAACTACCGGCGAGATCGAACGGGCAAATACGCAACAATGTTGAGGCAGACATTGGCTCGCTCGGCTTGGCGGACGCGGGCCAGAGCCAGTTTGGTCGCCAACAGGACGTTTTCTACGACGACGGTGAGGCCGGCTGAGGTTGAGCTTACAATTGGTGAGGATCGCAGTCTTTGGGATGCAGATGGACAAGTGCTGACGCTGGAGATGTGAATAGATGGGAAGAAGGTTTCGATTGAGGGTAAGAAAAGGCCGAGCTCTCTTTCTTTTCCCTCGCGATAAAGGTTTCATAGGCAAAGGGGGATGGTTTTGCTGATTTGGTCCTGGGGTGGGGGGGAATAATAGCTGGTTCCGCGCTCATTCAAGCTTGCGAGAAGGCGGGTGTGACCGTTCCCAGGTATGTTCAAGTCCACGGACTATTGGAAGGGAGAGATGCTAACATGGAATTCCTCAAACCAGATACTGCTACCATGAGTATGTCACCAATGGTGTCAGCAACAACAAACAACAACAGCACCGATATTGATAAGATATGTGTCTCTAGGAAACTCATGATCGCCGGTAACTGCCGCATGTGCCTCGTCGAAGTCCAGAACGCCCCCAAGCCCGTCGCCTCGTGCGCATGGCCCGTCCAGCCCGGCATGGTCGTCAAGACCAACTCGCCCCTCACACACAAGGCCCGCGAGGGTGTCATGGAGTTCTTGCTCGCCAACCACCCCCTCGACTGCCCCGTCTGCGACCAGGGAGGCGAGTGCGATCTCCAGGATCAGTCGATGCGCTACGGCGCTGATCGTGGCCGGTTTCACGAGATTGGCGGCAAGCGCGCGGTCGAGGACAAGAACATTGGTCCTCTGATCAAGACGAGCATGAACAGGTGTATTCACTGCACGAGGTGCATCCGCTTCTCCAACGACATTGCTGGTGCCCCCGAGATGGGCTCGACTGGTCGTGGCAACGATATTCAGATTGGCACTTACCTCGAGCAGAACTTGGACTCGGAGATGTCGGGTAACGTTATTGATTTGTGCCCTGTCGGTGCGCTGACTTCGAAGCCGTACGCCTTCCGGGCGCGTCCTTGGGAGCTGAAGAAGACCGAGTCGATTGATGTGTTGGATGGGTTGGGATCCAACATCAGGGTTGACTCGAGGGGTTTGGAGGTCATGCGCATCTTGCCTCGTTTGAACGACGATGTGAACGAGGAGTGGATCAACGACAAGACTCGCTTTGCTTGCGACGGTCTCAAGACGCAGAGGTTGACGATTCCTCTGGTGCGCAGGGAGGGCAAGTTTGAGCCGGCTACTTGGGAGCAGGCTCTTACCGAGATTTCGCATGCTTACCAGACGCTGGCTCCCAAGGAGAACGAGTTCAAGGTTATTGCTGGCGCTCTGACCGAGGTTGAGTCTTTGGTCGCCATGAAGGATCTTGCCAACAAGCTTGGTTCGGATAACCTTGCTCTCGACATTCCCGGCGGCAGCCAGCCTATTGCTCACGGTGTTGATGTCCGGTCCAACTACCTCTTCAACTCCAAGATCTGGGGCATCGAGTCTGCCGACTGCGTTCTTCTCGTTGGCACCAACCCCAGACATGAGGCTGCGGTCTTGAACGCCCGCATCAGAAAGCAATGGCTCCGCTCTGATCTTGAGATTGGTGTTGTTGGCGAGACGTGGAAGTCTACCTTTGAGTTTGACCACCTCGGCCGGGACCTTGAGGCCCTCAAGACTGCTCTCAGTGGCGAGTTTGGCAAGAAGCTCGCTTCCGCCAAGCGGCCCATGATTGTTGTTGGCTCTGGTGTCACGGAGCACCCCGACGCCAAGGCCTTTTACGAGGTCGTCGGCAGCTTCGTCGATAAGAACGCCGGCAACTTCCAGACCGAGGAGTGGAGCGGCTACAACGTCCTCCAGCGCCAGGCTTCCCGCGCGGGCGCCTTTGAGGTCGGCTTCGTCGTCCCCAACGAGGAGGTGGCCAACACCAAGCCCAAGTTTGTCTGGCTTTTGGGTGCCGACGAGTTTGACGCGGCCGACGTCCCCAAGGACGCGTTCATTGTTTACCAGGGCCATCATGGTGACAAGGGCGCCGAGATTGCGGACGTTGTCTTGCCCGGTGCGGCGTACACGGAGAAGGCGGGCACCTATGTCAACACGGAGGGCCGCACGCAGATGACGAGGGCCGCGACGGGCCTGCCGGGCGCCAGCAGGACGGACTGGAAGATCATCCGGGCGGTGAGCGAGTTCCTTGGGGCACCGCTGCCGTACGATGACGTGGCTCAGCTGAGGGACAGGATGGTGGAGATTTCTCCTGCGCTGGCGGCGTACGATGTTGTCGAGCCGGTTGCGCTGAGGGAGCTGAGCAAGGTGCAGCTTGTGGAGCAGAACAAGGGGGCGAAGGTTAGTGGGGAGCCATTGAGGAAGGTGGTGGAGAACTTTTATTTTACGGATGTGATTTCTAGAAGGTATGTTTTTCTTTTCTTTTTTTTTTTTTTTTTGGTGTGGTTGATGAAGCTGACATTAAAAATAGCTCCCCGACGATGGCGCGCTGCTCGGCGGCCAAGGAGACGGGTGATCCCAGGACGAACTTCATGGCTCCGGGCATGGAGGAGGATAGGCCGATGGGACAGGTTGAGTATGGTGTATAGATGTTTGGAGCAGGCAAGCATACCTACAGGATGGGTTTGGGGGGTGGAAAAGATGTGTTGTGTGTTGTTGTGTTTTTGTTGTACAAGGTTGAGACAGGAAGACGAATAGAATGGTTACCTGTTGCAGAGTTGTTTGTGTTGTTTGTACATATTATTTTGGGGGTGGGGGTGTGATAGGGAGAGAGGTATATATGTTTTGTGTTGAATGCTGTGTTTGTCTTGTGGGTGTTGAAATGGTGAGGTGATGTAAATGGGAGATGATGAGAGTGGTCAGGCATAACATGTCACAAACCGGAGGGATCAAGATGTAGTTCTTGCCCAAAGTATGAAGAATGGCAGTTGATGTTTTGAGCAGCAGGTACCTACTCGTTCAGAGACTCGACTAACCATGAATAGGCACAATATCCTCTTTTCCCTTTCCTGTTTTCTGTCTTTCTACCCCCCTTCCCCCCTCCCCCCCCATCCCTCATAGTGATACTCAATTGCGTGTCCATCACCATCCACCATTAATTAATTATATACATACCCCCCTTTTCCCAGCATGTAACCACCCCTCCATAATCTCTCTCTCTCTACCTTTTTCCAAACCCCTTTGAGCACCCCTCACATCCCAATTCATCCCCCCTCCCCCACGCCGCTTCCCCATCCAATCCAGCCACATCCTACCACAGTTTAAGTTGCAGAGTGTAAAATGATGAAGTGAAGTGAGTCAAATACTCGTCGTGGCGGTGGTAAATTCTTAGTTGTGCTCATCCCTGGCCTCATGCCAACTCCTATCATCCCCCTCGCCTTCCTTCCCGAACTGAAGCCGGGAATTGGTGCGAGCTACCCTCTCGTCCATGGAACGCCCGGACAGGAACCAGGTCAGCCAGACGAGGAAGAGGAAGCAGGAGATCCAGATCAGGATTAGACGGGGGGAGCGCGGGGTGCGGGGGGCGTAGGGGGAGAAGTATTGTTTTGCCATTGCTGCTCCTTTCTTGCGCGTTTTTCTGGTTGGGATGTGTGGTTGTGGTTGTAGGGTGTGGATGAAAGTTGGTGGTGGTATGTGGATGTGTTGTGTTGTTACTGTGTTGACGTGGTGGTGGTGAAGCTTGATCTTGGCGGCAGCTCTTCGCAGATGTCAATGCCGTTTCCTCAAGCAAGTCGACGCCTCTTCTCTGAAAACGGAGATTGAGTCCCAATTATGCCGTACAACCAGCTCAGTTTCAGTCGACCGTTTCAAAAAGATAAAGTTGAGGCTCGAAAAGCAACAAAGTGACGTTGTTCACTTCCAACTCAAAGCTTGAGCTTAAAGAGCTCCGAGCTTCCGGTTCTCCAATCGATATGGCCCGTGCTCAAGCTCTCACTCCTCACATTCAACCCTAACCCGATCAACATGTTCGAGTCAGTCAACACCACAAAAAGATCCACCGGTATGGAGAACAAAAAACATACAACACCAGGGATTCCCCAGTGGTCACCCACCTGAGTACTAGTCTGGCGATCAGCTGTTTGACTAGGGGAGAGCGGACGGGATCCCGTATTTTCAGCTGTCTGTGGTCGTATGTGGTTGTTCGGGGCGGATTGTGTGTTCATATGTGGTGGGTTTTATGAGAGGATAGTAGCCATACTTAGCAGTCCCAAGTCTAGGTGTAGAAGGGGCAGCAGATATATGAGGTGTTCACACCACGAGAGACTTCTCGCAAGGACATTTTCAACAGTCCCAAAACTGGAACAATACATGAATAAACATCTTATAACACTGCTATGCCTATCGCATTATGCAGACCTTCCAGGCATCCGAAACCATCGCGCCCTTTCCTGTCCCACGATCACCTGCATTTTCTCCCTGCTATGTCTCTGTGTAAACCGATCTACCCAGCAAAGGCATTCCCCAAATCATGCTCCTATATCACTTGTTAGCACATCTCTCTCTCCCACCAATGTCAAAGGCAATCTCACCTTCATGTACTCCCCCCCCTTCTCCTCATACTCCTGCCTCGTCACCCTCGCCCTCCTGCACTCCCCCGTCCCCGCCCACCCCGCCGCCCCCCTCCAAGCATCCAGCACCGCATCCCCCGCCCTCCTAACCCTCAACTCACTCCCTGCAGGCAACAACCCCATCAACCCCCTCCTCAGCCTCTCGTCAAAGTTCTCAAACAACGTATTCCCCCCCGTAAGGAAAACATCCCTCAGAAACTCATCCCTATACTCCTCCCCTCCCAACCCCATCAGCCTCTGATTCAAAATATCCCCCGCAATCTCCACAATGCCCGCTTGATCAACCCCCGCGATCGCGCTCGGCTGAAAAATCACCTCCGGCACCCTTATCCGTTCCACATTAAGATGCAGCCTGTGCGTCTCGGCCGGATTAGAAGGATCAAACGGTCTCGGCCCATACCGAAACGCATGCAGCAGACTCTTGGACCAGTCGTTCTGCGCCTCAAGCGTGTTCTCGTAAGTAAAATCCTTGTCATACTCCAGCAAGTCCGCCTCCAGCGCCCTCACCGCAGCCTCCAAATCTTCTTCCCCCTCCTCGTCGTCGTCAGAGTCCCCCTTGTTGGCGCCGATAGCCACCGACCGGTAAACACCCCAGTCAGCATCATCCGCCCCAAAGTCATCATCATCCCCTCCGCGCCTCCGCTTGCGGCTCCCGCCCGTAGGTGTGTCCGAGGCCAGGTTGGCAATGTTCTTCATGCGTATTTGGCTGGCGAGCGACTTGCGATTGCCCAAATCAGCCTTCAGCCGATCCCGTTCCTTGATCTGCGCCAGCTTCGCCAACCTCGCCTGCCTCTTGTCTTCCAGCCACGCCTCGAGATCATTCGTTCTCCTCTCCTCGTCCAACCTCGCCTCCTCTGCTATCCTCGCCTTTTCAGCTTCCTTCTCCGCCCTGGCCCTCGCCCTCGCATCGTGGTTGGACTTCAGCAGCCGTTGCTGCCTCTTTTGCTTGATCCCCGCCTCGTCGAGCTGGTCATCCGGCACGTCTAGGAGGCTAAAATCAGGGGCTTCCTGCTCCTCCTCTGGTTCACCCAGGTCCTTTGTCCGCTGCTTCTTGATTGTCTTTTCCAGCTCCTTGATAATCTTCTCGAGCTGTGCCTCGTCCTTGACTTCAGCATCATCGAGGATCCGCTTCGTCTCCTTCTTGGTCTGGTCAACCAGCCGCCTCTGGACATCTTTGTAGTATTCCAGCTCCTCTTCCTTCTTCATCAGCCGCTCGAGGCGCATCTTGGCGGCTTGCTCCTGTAGTCTGCGGCCGCTTTCCTTCTTGCGCTCAGCGATCCGTGCAAGTTCCTCTTCCGATTTCTGAATAATGACCTCTTCGGTGTAAGGATATTGCACAATGCGTTCTCTGTCCTCCAGGCCGGTCCATTCTAGGTACCCCGAGAGTTCCTTGTCGTAGTCTAGAGATACGTAGCAAAAGTCCCGCACCATTTGCTCAGCCTGGGAGGCGTTCAGCTTCCCGGGGAAACCGGTGTGGTACTTCAGCTTGATGAGCTTGAGAAGGTATTCCGCCTCGTGCCAGCCGCCCCAGTTCAACCTCGTAGCTTGAGCTAGCATGGGTTTTTGGTTGTAGATAGGAATGAGATGGGTTGAGCTGTATGATGAGGATACGACAAGGCCTGTGTCGCCCTTGTTGTGGCGGTATGAGAAGAGAGAGTCGATGCCAGTGACGAGACTTGGTGCTTGGTAGCACTCAAAGATGATTTCAGCCATGGCTGGAAAGTGTCAGCACAACAACAGTATCAAGATAGAAGGGGGGAAAACACAAACATTTCCTCGAGTATGGAAAGTTGGCGACAGCTTCCGTCATAACAATAGGCATATCAATCCCGCCCTCCACCCCATTCATGCCAAGCTTGATGAAGATGTGGTCCAAAACATGCTCCATCACATCCCAGTTGCTTACGATGCCAGTCCCGGCCTCGAACGCATTGCGGATATGTCCCCTCGCAGTGGTGTCGGCGTAGCAGTCCTGGCCGGCGAACGAAAAGGTCTTGGCTAACTTGCGATCTCGGTACTTGGACATGATCGGGGGGATGGACAATCGGGGTTTGTCCTCGAAGGACCAGCCTGCGCGGACATTGTAGGAGCCTACGACAAAAAAAAACAATTGACATGTTAGCAATCTTGGTCTTGGTGTTGGGGACAGCAAAGCAAGCTGGCATACCATTATCAATGACAATCGCGGCCTGCCCTTGAGGCAAGGCTAGGGCGCGCTTGCGGCCGTCTGTTTGTGGCTCGAGGTATTTCTCGAATCTGGCTTCCTTGACCGGGTGCAATGTCGGTGGTGGGAGGGTCATCCAGGCATCCCGTGTGCTGACAACCCCTTCCATTGCCGAGGGCGCCATTGCTGCGAGTCGCAGATGGCAGGTGTACGGAAGCGCGCAACGTAAGGTTTCTGGTGATATGTTGACGAGTTTGGTAGAAATTCTCGAGGGGATTTTGGTATGATTCTGGACCGGATGTAACGTACTTGGAAAACTGGTTGCTAGTAAAAGAGATATTATTGCTTTGCCAAAGAGCAAGATGGAAGTTGTAAGTCCAGTGCGCAACGCCGCCATCCGCCTCGAGCTTGCCGCTGCCGGGAGCTGTCAGGGATGCGCGCCGCACCGTGCTGATACAGTTGGAATTTGGAGATGCACCGTGCGGTTGTTGTTGTAGGCACTTACAGAAAGTCATCAAAACAATAGATGATGAATATATCGACTTTGGCACTCAGAACAGTCTAGAAATATAGTATTCCTAAACGCCGCTGTAAAATACTTCCTGACATCAACATGATGAGCTTGCCATGGACACTAGCCTTGTTACTCAACCCATTGCAACTCTTCGCAGGTTACTTCACGCCGGGTCTTTCAAGTTGTCCGTAGCTGTACCGGTGTTAGTACAGTTCACAGTTGCATGTGACCCTTTAAAATCATGAGAGCTTACCCTCGAGATGGAAAAGGACATTGGACTGGTAATTCTTGAACATTTGGGCTACCAGCTCAATGTTCATGTTCTGAATGTTGATGTCCTACCAGCCGATTAGCTTGATATTAAGCAGTGATTTTGGAATATGATGTCCTACTTGAAGGGTCTTGTTCATGACAAGAATGGACTCGTTCAGTTTCTCCTGTATATCCATGAGTATGTGCTGTCTGCTTGCCATGTACCTAAGTTGACTTACAACATTGGTGATAATGCGCGACAGCAGGAGGTTCTGCTGATGCTCGTGTGGACTTTCCTGTTGCTTGTTAGTCCATATCATAAGGAAATATATATGAGAACGTACCATCTTGAGGGTTATCACAGCTCTGTCACTCCAAAATTGATGTCTTTCGTGGTAATAATGACTTGAATGGGCGAAGCATAACGTACAGCCCCACCCCCACAAAGTGTTTGGCGGGGCACGCTTTCTGGAGCGCGTCAACAGTGCGAACAACAAAAGCGGTCAGACGCGGCAGAGGTTCCAACACTTGAAGCTCCCAGCACTTGTTCCAGAAGTTGGCTCGCCATTGATCGCTGACCACAGCCCGCCACCACTCACCCATCAGCTCTCCAGCATCACTATCATAACCATGGCATCACAGAACCCCGAAGTCCTCGCCGCGCAAGCAGCCCACACAGCCCTCCTCGAGCAACTCGACATCCACTCCATCCACAAGACCTTCCGCAACCCACACTGGCGCCCCAACCAGCGCCGCAACAAGAACATCAAGACCATTCTCGGCGACGCCCAAAAGAAGGAAGCTTCCGTGATCGCTACCCCCCAAGACGCCAGCGGCGCCGCGACTCCAAAAGACCAAAACGACGACGGCCTCTCAACGAGTGGGACGTCTACACCTGCCAGCAGCGGCGGCAACAGCCTTCAACCCAACCTCGCCCAGGCGTCGAGGAGCTTGTCGAAGCTGGTGCTGGAAAAGTCATTAAACAACAACAACAACAACAAGCAAGGTAATGGAAACGGCAACGGAGCCACGTCCTCTGCCCCAATCCCAACATACACCAACATCGAAGGCGCTCCAAGTCTAGCTCCACAGAAGCGATACTGCGACGTCACTGGTCTACCAGCACCATACATTGACCCCAAGACGAGACTAAAGTATCACAACCGGGAGGTGTTTGGGATGATTCGATCTCTGCCCAATGGCGTAGGGGAGCAATTCTTGGAAGCCAGAGGGGCTCAGACGATACTGAAATAGAAGCGGGGCCAGTGGTTGGGAATCGCGTTCATTTGTTTTTATGATTGGGAAGCACGGCGTTACGGAAGCAGGGCAAAGGCATGGCAGCAGTTCCACAATAGAATCATAAATATCAAGATAATAAATTGTTCGACCAACAAAGTCAGGCCCCATCTATGCAACTCGCTGCCTTTCGACAGGAGTATCAAGTTGACGCCCCGGCTTAATCGTGATCAGTTGCTCTCTGCCTGAATATCGACAGACTTCCGGGTAAGGATCGGGATTACCAAACTCGGGGTGCTCCCAACGATGAACGATGGGAGCCGTCGCGGCATGTGTTTTTGTGTTGAGGGGGACATGAGAGAAAGGCGAGATATATATACCTACCGTCATTGACCTTGGCCATTGGAATAAGAGCTGACAGGTCTGTCAGTACTGGCAGTCCTTTTTCCCAAGAATACATCATCCTGGCGGCTTTGGGTATTTGTTGCTGCTCATTGCTCAACCAGCTTGGTCCATCCTCAGATGTTTCTTCGATGCAAGAAAGATGATTTTGACTTTCTACAAAAATTCAAGAAAAGCTCCCAAGAGTGGAGTCCTGTCATCAGCCAATCATATTTCCATCTTTCAAACCAGGGCCCTGCCTGCCGCAACGAGAAAGAAATGCTTAGGCCCCCTTTCCGTCTGTGAGAGAACCCCTGAAGAAATGTCCCTCTTGGCGTTGTCCCTTCCTGTCGCAAGCTGTTGCGTTGCGCTTGCTGTTGCAGCTTATCCATCATCCAACTGCTTTCGTGTCTTTTGAACTCTTGATACTTTACACACCACGACAAATCATCTGTAACACAATTTTACCTATTGCGAGCTAGGCAGCAGCAGCTTTTTGTTTCCTCTTCTCGACAGGACAGATATTACTTACCTTACCCTTTTCGCCCGACTAAAACGATACTTTGATTCAAGGCTTCACACCGCCAACGATCGCCGACCATCGTCTGGACAACGACTGTACCCTTCTCAAAATTCACCCCGAACACCGCCACGATAGCACCGCCGGGATCAGGAAACCGCAGCACCTGTCATACTTTCTGCTCGACCCAACGGGATTCTTCCTACGCACGATACAAACGTCAACAAAAAAGCAGACCGAGCAGTCTCTCACAAGGTGTGGGGGAGGCAATTCGGAGACCGTGTTCGGAGGAACACATCGTGGTGCTAGGGACACATCATCACGATTCTGTGGTGGCTTGCTGGACAGCTCTCTTGGCTGGTGCAATCATTAAGCAGAGACGTTGTTGAGACAAGAAGATGATGTGGTTATCAGACTCGCAGAGTACGTTCCCCCCTCCCCCTCCTCACATCCCATCCACCCTTCAAGGTAGTAACTAACAAACCTCCTCAGAGGTCGGAGTGGCCTTCTGCTCAGGCGGCGGCTTCTTTCTCATAGGGGGTGTACTCCTCTTCTTCGACAGAGCCATGCTCGCAATGGGCAATGTACGTTTCTTCTTCCTCTCCCCTTTCGCACCACCACTCACTAACCCTTTGCCCCCAGATCCTCTTCCTGATCGGCCTAACAATCATCATCGGCCCTGCCAAAACAGCCGTATTTTTCGCCCGCCGACAGAAAATCCAAGGAACTCTCGCCTTCTTTTCCGGCCTGACGTTGATTTTCCTCCGGTGGCCTCTGATCGGTTTTCTTATCGAGCTGTACGGGATTTTGATCTTGTTTGGGGACTTTTTGGGGACGATTCTCGGGTTTGCGAGGAATATTCCCGTTGTTGGGCCGTATGTGGGCATGTTGGTTGACAGGACGGGCTTGGGGGCGAGGAGGAATGCTGAGTTGCCTGTTTAGGTGATGGGATTCCTACAGGTGTTTAAGCGACGGGGTAGGAGGCAACAGAAAATGGAGGATGATCATGTTGAGGTGGTGGACGACAAGCTGGTGGACGACAAGCTGGTGAAAAGAAAAGATCCGCTTGATGTAGGGGATGTGAGAAAGGCGGGGAGGAAGTGGAGGAAGACGTGGATGAGGATGAAGCCTGTGGTGGAACAAATGGAGAAGGAAAAGAGGGAACGGGGGGTGGAGATGGCGAGGAAGATCTATGAGGACTGGATTGCTGAACAGGAGAGGCAGAGGGTGGAGGCGTGTGCCAAGGAGCGGTTTAGACAATTGGTACTGCGGAGGGAGATGGAGTTGACTTGTCGGGAGATTGAAAAGGAGAAGAGGAAGATGGAGAAGAGGCGGGAGTTGTTGGAGGCGTTTTCGAGGAATCCTAAAAAATACACTGGGTGGGTGAAGAGGGGGGCTTGTTGTGTAAACGTTGGTAGGGATGAGTAAGTACAACTTTTTTTTCTTTTTTTTTTTTAATATGGTGAGGTTTGGGTTTTTTTCTTCTTCCGGGAGAGGAGGGATATGACTGTCATGACGACGAGTATAACATGTGGTAATGGGAACAAGCGAAGATTGGACAGGTTACCTAGCTCTCTGTACCATCAATGGGTTGAGAAAAGTAAAGGGGGTATAGCGATGTTTTAATGGTGGTGGTGGAAAGGCGTTGGGAGAAAAAGAGAAATATTCCCCTGTTATAGATAATATTGATGGAGGAGGAAGGAGCGGTTTGTCTTGTGTACGACTATGATTGTACGGAGTATGAACATGGCCCTTTATGGGACAGGGATAAGAAGAGTATTATAGATGAGGAATTCAACGAGGCTCAGGCGCGCTTTGTGTTTTCAGCACATTGATATGTTTCCACATCGTTGCAAGTGATGCGAGAAGCAGGAAAGGAGATATCAGCTTCTCAGTTGTGATAGGGAACATAGACCTAGCTAAGTAGGGGGTTGCAAAAGGTAACAAGCATCGACAACCAGCACCACCAGCACCACCAGCACCACCACCGCAGCACCAGCTACACCAACACAATCAACAACAGCGATATAATCATCTCGAACCAGCCAGTTGTGCACATTCATTTGAGAGATTCAACAAAAAAAAAAGGGGTGTCTTCTTCTTTCTCTTTCCCTCATTCCTCATCCCACCACCACCATCTCTAATCAACCATCTTCTTCTCATGAATTGTCATAAACCCCCCTCTCTTTAAACAACCTACCGCCGCTTTCCTACACCACCAGTCTTTCCCGCACTTAATAACCAAGACCAATCAGGTAATCAGCCAGCGCCTCGACCGTCTGGGTGGCGTTGCCGGCCTGGGCGTTCTCGCCGTAGTGGCCGACGAGGATGGCCTGTTTGGTCTTGACGATGCAGATGCCCGTCCTCCCCTGGCGGCCGTAGACGTGGCGGTCCTCGTTGCGGGTGGCAACGTAGCGCTCTCCGCCGACGTGGATGCCCTCGGCGAAGGCCTTGGTGGCAGCGGGGCCGTTGGACTTGTCGGTTTCGTTGAGGATGGAGATGATGGAGGTTATTTCTGAGGGAGAGACCTGGGCATGAGAGTTAGAATGGGGGATGGTTTTCGGGGTGGGGATGGTGTGGTGGCAGGGGTGAGGCGGTGATGGAGGAGGAGGAGGAGCGGTGTGTAAAAGGGGGGAGGGGGGAGGATGGGAAAAGGGGTTGTTCATGTTGATGTCGGAATAGGGGGAGGGGGGGGGAACGTACGGTGAAGCCGGGGGTCGCGGCCCAAGTGCTGTCGCCGGCGGCGCTGACGATGGCGGCTTTGTCGATGTGGCCGGAGCCGACGAGGCTGGCGGGGGGGAGAGAAATGTTAGATTACTGTGGTAATAGCAGGGATTCTATGGGTATCGATGTTCAGGATGGTGAAGTAGTGGCTCGTACCTCGAGTCAACATAAGCTGTTGTTGTGGTGGTAAGGTTAGCTAAAACCGACTCCTGAATATCCCAAGGTGGGGTTGTTTCCCAAGCTTTGCTTCCGCGCGGGTTAAAACAGAACGACGTACCTTGCCAGGACATGATGTGTAGGTTGCTGTTGTGTGTCTGGTTCGGTGATGTGAGGGGATTTATTAGGGAGAGACGATGCCGATGTTAGGGCGAGTGTTGTGTTGTTGTTGGTGTTGTTGTTGTTGATGGGGGAGGGGCGCGCGAAAAGAAGTTGTTCGGTGGTTCCAGGTGCCGACGACGATAGGTTTCTGGGCCTTTCACTCATTCCAATTTACCCCGCCAGCGGAGGCCGTTTTGCTGAAGACGGGCACGGGAGAAGCACACCAGCCTACCACAGTGAGGGACTGCAGCGTTGAGTTTGTATTAGGTAAGCCACCTATACTATCCTTTTTGACCGCCAGTGTTAGGAGCGATCCACCAGTCGTCACTCAAGCAACTGATTGCAGCAGCCCCTCGATTGAATGGAGCCTCATGTGTGCTGGCGGGCTCGGCAATTGCCCAACATTCGGCGGGAGCATCCGAGAAAGCTTTTTTCTTTGTCATTTTCTGTCCGACCACCCAATGACGGTTACCACGCCTCATATGCTCAATTGAGCATGAAAACAGCCCAGCCCGCTGTGATCATCTTGCGATAAGGTCTGCGATATGCCACTAGGATGACGACCCAAACGTGACGCATCGGTGGCTACGGCCAAGAGAAATCCTCAACTCCAAAAATGGAGACCAGAGTGAGTTGTTCTCTGGAGACATTATCCGATATTCGAGGGGCCATCGTCATCACCGGAGGAAGCTCGCTACCATTGTCCGCCGCATCCTTCTTGTCGATTCTCTCGAGTTGGACACAGCTGAACAACCTTCTATTTAGCCAACGCGCTGAAGCAAAAGAGTCGAGACATGTGTGTGTGCTGGTACAAATCCGAGACGCTCAGAAGGAGATCATGAAGAATCACGCAAGCCGCCGCTGCTCAAACAATGTTCTAGAAGCCCGAGATCGAAACTGATTTACCCATCCAAGCGGGTAATCCTTCTCTTCTTCACCAAAATCTGACTCGAAGACATCAGCAATCACATCATTCTCAATCTCATCCCCAGGCGATCGTCCGTCCGAGGTTGGCGGGGCCATATGTATTTCTGAGACGTAGCTCAACGGCCTAACCCTGTTTGTCACTACGAAACAAAGTCTTCGGCAATACTTGGCACTTGACAACTTCGACTTCAACTTCAGACGAGACGACACTGCAACACCCGCACGGTCCGAAGATGCCAAATTTCTTTATGGCCGTTGTCGGCTGAGTTGCTGAAGCATGAACGAGTTGGCATGTTTGATACAGCATGTCTCCACAGCTATGGCCAACGACAAACATCATGAATTTCCCTTCAGCGGTCAAGCCACCACTTGCCTGTTTCGCATGATGACTGAGGCCATTAACTCTTAGGAGCCCCGATATTACCAACGTCGTCAGCTCGGCTCAGACAGCAAATTATTCCAATGGCACCAAAACATTTGACTTGTAGCAATCGCTAATAAAAGCCCATCTTGGTTACGATACGGAACATATCAGGCTTGGCGTCGTTGTCTTGAAGAAACGGCCGGCTCCGCAGTGAAGGCTAGTGTTGGTGCCCCTTGAAGGAGCGGAATTATTTCTCTTCAACATGTCCAACTCATCAGATGCCGCATGCAGTTTTGTTGTTCCTGCAGCAAGCCACCATCCCAAGCACCAACTAACCAAAGAGGGGTTGTCTCACAGTTGGGATCGGCATCATCAAGATAACAGACGCTCATGTGGTGACCAACTACGCATGGAGGAGGCGGCTTATACCAGGAAATGACCAAGGTAGTCCACGACATTGAGCCTGTATAGTACCAGGCCGTCTGGAGAGCGGCCCGCGGAAGTTGTATGGTCGAGTCGGCGGCCCATCGCTCCGCGCCTGCATCCGGCAGTGTAACGACATGTCGACGACAAAGATGCCGGATGGCACAAGGACTGGGGAGAGCCAGCACACGAAAGGAGGGGAGGGGGGAGATGGTGAAGTTCTGAGACACAGATTCTGCAGCGGGGCCTGACAAGGATGTCCTCCCGCAACATGGGTCGGTTGCGGCCCCTCATCGTTCGTTCGAATGCCGGGGTGCATGGACGATGTGCTGCCCTTTGCGGGACATGAACCCTCAACGGGCTGCCCAGGGGTCTCGGTGTGTCCACGACCCCTGTGGGCGATCAACCTCACCCAGAATAACCGCCGCCCTTCTCTGACTGACAGCGTGGTCAGAAGGCTCGAAATTCGCTCGTCGACATGTTGACACGGCTTCAGGCTCAAAATGTCGAGTGTCAGACACGAGGCTCAACAAGGCTGCTGCTTCCCAAAACACAAGCGGCTGGATGGCTGCTTGGGACGGCCTGTACGGATGAGTGGCTGAAGATATGTAGGTGATAATCTCCCGTTGTCTTCCACTCAGGACTCTTCCTGAGCCTCTGCCTCTTGTTTGGCTGCTGGCCTTTAATGAGGCTGTATTTTCGTTCTCCGGCGTCTGCGGCGTCCCTACAACAACAAAGGGCCATCTGCCTTCTCGATTCGTCCAACGGGTACCCCTCCGTAAATTAGACGATATTTTTCGAAACTACCCCGTCGACAGGGACCAGCTCCGGGACTTCCTGCAGCAAAAGTGACCTGCAGGGCCCCTGAGTGGTTGCAGTGGTTCCTGGGTTAAACGGCCACCATGTTGAAAGCGGCTAGGCGCCGTGCCACCTCAACAGCCCAAGATGCAGGAGTTAAGGTCGACGGTCGAGAAACGCACGGTCCGACGGCCCCCTCCACAGTCCAAGGACCAGGATCTGTATCAGATCCGCGCGATACAACAAGCACCAGCTCCAGACAGCCCAGCCGTCCAGTTGTTCAAAATGCAGACATCCCCCCCATCGCGTTTCCCGGAGGGCGGAACCCCTATCTTGACCGTCCTCTCCCCATTCCTCCCCGGCCCAAAACACCCTCCAACAAAACATCTACGGCCGTTGCTGCTGCCGTGGCAGTCAACACAGTCCCGCCTGTCATGCCGGCGAGGCCAAGTACCTCTTCAGGACCATCCAGCAAGGCGGCTGCTGGCTCAAGACCAAATTTTGACAAACGACAGTCCAGGGACGACATGGCTTTGAACATGGGCTCCAAGGGCAAGGGGCTCCAGCCATATATCATTGGCGTCAAGGGATCTGGACCCTTTACACCCGAGTCTAGTCCAGGCAGAATGAGAGCACCATCACCGGCACCCAACTTTTCAGTTCCTTCTCGGGTCATGACGCCAGAGTCTTTTCACTCTGGGGAGATTCCCATCGGTATGGCTTTGGGTAGTCCCACACAGGTTGTCGGCTATGCTGGGAGTTGGAATGGCTCCACTCAGAACATAGGCTACCAAGCACAGGTCGAGGCAAACGTTCAGAGATCACCATCACCGCCGCCAGTACAGAAGACGTCAGAGCCCACGGTTCAAAGGACGAAGACTCAAAAGAGGAGGCTGTTCGGGTCGTTATTTGGGAGGAAGCATGCCGAGCCAGCAAAGACGATGGAGACCGCCGAAGCAAACCAAAGTACTGTGTCGATCACGGTTACTGGTCCTGCAGAAGACAATGTCCCGACAAGAAGCAAAACAGTTAGCGGCAAAAAGGCCCCGAAACACAAGCCTATCGTGGTTAGGTCCAACACTTTGAAGGAAACCTCATCCCAACAAGACCTGAGAAGGACAGAAGAGCAGTTGAACAGCTTACAGCCATTGCCGGGAAGCTCTCCCTCCAAAGCGCCCATGTTGCTAGACCTGGAGATCCCAGACGTCAGGTTAGAACGCTACAGCATCATGTTCAGCGGCGTCTTGAACCCCAGCGGCATGACATCACCACAGTCCAAATCCTCGTTGTTGGAAAGACGACAAGCGACGTTGGAAAAGCTGAAGACGATCAAGGACCAAGAGGAAGAAGAAAGGATACGACCTCGGCGTGCCACATCCCCGCAACCCATGAAATCTCCAGGATTCACCCTCTTCCCCCAGGCCATGTCCTCGACCAACTCGCTCGCTCCTCCTCCACGGAAACTTCAGCGATCCAACACCTCGCCTTCGGTTCTCCCATCACCAGCCAGAGCAAACTTTTTCAGCACCCAAGAAGGCTCACCAGAGGCGGCGAAAAAAGAGCGCAAAACAGTCAGGATCGTTTCGCCGCGAGCGATGGACGAGATCAACCGTGCGGCTCAAGTTGAAAAGCTCCGTGAGCAGCAACAAGCCCAGCTAAACCCACTCCGCCAACCTCCACCAACAACAAACCCCTTCTACTTTGGACCCAATAACTCGGCCCTCATCCTCGACTCACCTGTCAGCTTCGCCACAACCTCCTCCCTCGCCGACGAGGATTACGAGCCGTTATCAGCCAGAGCAGCAGTAACTGCCATCCCGCTCCGCCCCGCAGTGCCAGAGCCAACATGGACGATGATTTCCCCTCCCTCCTCCTCGTCAGATAGCTCCAAGCAGTCGGCTGCCTCGTCAGTAACTACCAGTCCCTCCCTCGATACTTTACGGCCCTTGGAGCACAAGCCAAAAGTGCCGCCAGTGGAAGAAGACGACGTTGCTCTCAAGGCAGCAGTTGAAATCTCGATAGCGAGACAGATTAGTATCTCCCGACAACAGAGGAATATGCTCCGGCCGCTCGGGCAAGGGGCGACAATGTCGAGTTCTGCAAAGTCGGGGGCGATAAGGGGGAGGAGCGCGACGGTGGGAGGGGGGAGGGTTCAGGTGGAGATTTTGAAGAGGGGGACGAAACTTGGGGTGCCGATGGTGGTGAACGGGGGGGAGAATAGGAGGAGTGAGTTGGTGGAGGTTGTTGATCCTTAGGGGAACAAAAGGCAGGGACCCACTCGTACATTCATTTGGAGGGGATATATCTTTCAATTCTTGACAATCTTTTGGTCCTTTGAAGGATGAACACCGCTGCCTGTCTGGGACAGGGCGGTTTAGAGCACACTACCACACAACGACAACGATGACGACCATATCAGCGAGATGGAGGGGGAAAGAGATTTCATTTGTGTAAATATTCGATTCTACTGGGTGGATTTGGGATTTGGAAAGGGGTTGGCGAAACCAGCCCACCACCACCGGGCAAAGCAAGCAAACATTTGGAATTTTTTAATATTTTTTGGGGGGTTTGTTTTACTTTGTGTTCTAATTCTATTCCTCATAGCGCCTAGAGGGCGACAGAGTTGTGATACCTATTTTTTTCTCTTGGTTGGAGATTCGAGGGCGAGAAGAGAGGGGAAATAGAAAAATACAAAACTTCAAACACCGCAATGGTTTTTATGTCCTCAAAATTGCATGTGTGACTTCCACCGGGCACGCTTCCAACAATATAACCGGCATCACAGGTCAATATAACATATGATTATTGTTAACTTGTATCCTTTTGAAACAAGAATAGGACTTGAAAGGTAGAGCGAACAGACCTGTTGGTTTCCATTTGAGGCACAGTTCATGATCCAATGCACATTACATTACTTTTACAATGCCATTAAATTTTCAGGTTAAGATGCTCCCCATAACTTTCCTTCCCCAAACAAAACACATCATCACATAGCAGATAAGACAAATCATGATAATAATAAAATCAGTATTCTCGACACTAATCCCACAAACCCCCAAACGAGAAACCAACCTAACTAAGGTATCTCACCCCAAAGGCTACTGGTAGCTCGTCTGGCATCCCGCGAAGAAAATCAACACCGCAAATTCCTCACCCCTTGCAAACCTAACGCCCAAAAGAAACCAAACAGGAACTAAACCATATATCAAAGAAGAGGCTTCTCGCTCAGGGTACTAAAAAGCACCTCACCATCTCAAACAATATCAAACAACCTCCAACGCTCGAGACAAACCCCAAACAAGAAAAACATTACGTATGTACTTCCCCCCCGACCTTCCTTTCGCCTCTTCTAACCTTCTTCTTCCCACCCCCCTCATCCTCACCCAAACCCCCATCCATCCCCTCTCCATCCATCACCGCTGCGACCAGTCTCTACATAGCAGCCCCAGGCAGGTTCCCCTCCTGCCCCCCCTCCCCTTGCAACTGCCTCGTAATCTCCTCCGTAGTGCTAACATCCTCCCCTTCCCCCCTCATCGCCGCCACAGCCCTCAACCCGGCGTACGGATCATTCACTTGCTGCCCCCCTCTATGGCCCTGCTCGCTAGTCCTACTCAACCCCGCAACAGCCTGCGCGGCAACCTCCAGAGGATTCGGCGCCGGCACTGGCTGCTGCTGACCTTGAGCAGCCCCCGGCGGCGGTTGAACCGCACCCGCAGCCCCACCCTCAGGAGCTCTCCCCTGAACACTGCTAGGATGAGCAAGACTGATATTTTCCGGCGGCGGCGGGAAACTCCCTTGACTCTCTAGCAACCGCGACTGTAGGTGGATGATGTACTCCCTCAGCTGAAAATTCTCGGCCTGCATCGCCTTGACGCTCTCCTCCATCTGATTGAATTCCGCAACCTGCTGCTCAAGCTTCTTGATGTAGCCTTCTTTTCTTTGGCGGAATGCTCGCTGTTCATTGATCAGTCAGCACTGTTTACGTAAGGTAAGGGGTAAAATTGATCGCCAAGCTTGTTGTTACAAGTCACAGGCAACAATTGGTTCACGAAACGGAAGGATAACTCACCTGTGCGGCTCTGTTTTGGGCGGCGCGTTTAGACTGGGAAAGCTCACGCTTTTTTCTTCCGTCGGCCGTCTCTCCATTGTCCATCATGCCGGCTGTTGGAGCAATGACGGCAGTAGGACCAGACATGACGGCTACTTGTTCAGGTGGAGGGGGCACACCGGCGGGGATCATGGCAGGCGGGTGTGCGTAGCCAGGAGGAGGTGCAAGATCGTGAGCCGATCGTAGCTCTGGATGGATGTAAGCCTCACCTTGTTGCAATGGTGCGTGGCTATATCCATGTGGTGGCGGAGGGTGGCTGGCCACTGTTGTAGCAGGTGAGGTTCTGTTATCCCCAGGACCCTCAGGCTGCACGTGTGAATGGTTCTGGAAAGTTTGAGGTGGTTGTAAACCGCTGTGTTGGGGTGGTGCTAACACTGGGGCAGCAACTGGCGAGGGCACAGCTGGATCTTCTCGAGCAATAGGCTCTATGAATTATAATAGGTCAGTATACTCAGCCTGTTCAGGTATCCTGTGTAATGTGCAACGGTAGAAATAAATATATTTCCAAGCAACCACACATTGTCAAATGTGGGGAGGGGAAAGAAATGCTGAAAGTGTGAAAGGGTCAAAAAAGACCTCGGACTGAATAAGAGACAACGGTGCCGTATTAACATCCTCGGAGCCCGGAGATATAAGGTGAGAGACGCTGCTGGTTTGCCTGCGAAGGTAGGACATGTTGGGTTGGACAGATTATAAATCCAAGGCATGCTACCGGATGGGGATATACGCCGTCCTTGCAAACACAAGCACCAGCAGGCCGAGAGAGATCCAACGTCCAACAGCAAGGAAAGCCGGAGACCGAGCACTTACAACGGCAACAACAGATAATAACAAGATGCAAGTGGGTGGTGCAGGACAGATGCCGGCAAGGTGCCAACGTGGGATGGAGGGAAGAAGGAAGAATTATGTAAGGAAGTGCGTGGTGAGGAGGGGCAGGGATACGACGGCGGTAAGAAGGGCCTTCTTGTATCCAGAAGTGAACCAAAATCCTCAGCGCACAGTTGATGCGCCGCGTTACCACGGACCGAGCAAACAGACAGGGGCCCGCGGGGCACTACCATGAACCTAACGGAAACGGAGGATGCGGGGGAGGATCTGAGATGTCGGATGGGACGGTGGCCATCGGATTTGGTTGATAAGCAAGCCAGGGACCTGCCCTTGGAAGCGTATATACACCAGGACAAGATGTGGCAATGAGATGTCGCCGGCAAGAAGAAGTTCTGATGACCGAGAGTGTTTGACCACGCCAGAAATGTCCAGCAAAAGTATCACCATCTTTGTCGGCAACGGTAACGGCGACCGCTATTGCTGAGGGACACGAGGGACGACCATGGTGCAGCGCGAGCACTTGACAGGCAACAGCAAAACGGCCTGTTTCTGCGGACACCTGTACTGTGCAGCGCATGGCGCACTTGCACCTAGAGCTGCAGAAGAGAAGGCAACGACGGAATGACTGATGAATATTGGTTGCAGGACATGGTGTTTGTTGTCCGGTGTGTGGTTATATCTTTCCTCAAGGGTGAAACGAAGCAGATGACGACGATGAATGTAAAGTAACTTACCGATCTTGACGCTAGACATTGGACAGGTCGATGCCACAGTGGCCGTCCTGACTCAGCAGTGCAGTTCGATGGAGTTGATTAGGTGATGGAAGTTTTGGTGGGTGGTGGTGGTGAGGCGAGGGGTGGCGTACAGAGCGTACAAAAGCAATACCTGTACACACCAACTCGAGCCACTGAATGCACTGCGCCGACCGGCAATGGCAATTGGAATGCTGACTGTCCTTCTTTTTTTGTTTCTTTCTGGAGCAACGGATGGCCTTGTGCAGCGCGGGCTTGGCTATGTCAGCATCTTGTTTTTAAACCCCCATTCCATCATCAAAGCCGCGGGACTTACCAACGGATACGGATCTTGTTATACCGTCAAATCCGAGGGGCTGGGAATAACACGTTCAGAACGCGACAACACGACGAGAGCAAGCAGCCAGATCGAGACGTTTCGGTCTGTATGTATTACCCAGTACCTCGACACCACAGCTTAAGTGAGCAGCAGTTTGAACGGACCAAGGGAAAACCAGCCAGGAGATAAGGGACTCTCGGAAATGCGTCAAATTTTCCGATCTGTGATCCCGCGAGTTCTTTTCCCGTCCAAGCAGCAAATATCGCGCCTCTTCTTGGGGATGCCGGCCAGGGTTTGTCGTTTGCTCGAATGATGCTCTTTGTCAGATGGGATATTGCTTTGTCAGCAATTGCTTGGATGCTTGGACGAGGAGACCGCGCGGTTGCGTGATGTGTCATCAAAGATGTGTGAGGTGGATTCTGTTGCAGCAGCGGGGAAGGTTTGGCTTGGCAATTTTGCTGCAGAGTGGAAATATTCTTGGCACAAATCTACCGGCCGGTTTGCTTTTCCGGTTCCGAAGAGAGGATGCTGGTCCGTGCCCACATGAAGCTTAGGTGAGGTTCTGGGATGAATTCAATTTCGATATCTGAGCTTCTGAACTTCGTCCCTTCTCAATATCAAACATGCGTTGCAGTTGTTGCGGCTTGGGATTGTCTCATCGGTCAGATAAACGACACAACCCACCACCAACCCGACTTACACCAAGACAAGGCCATGCATCCTCAAAGCCAGTGGCTGCCACGCTTGCCTGCATTCTCCCACTCGTATACCATGCTCGTCCTCCTGGTCTCGATGTTATTCAACATTAACTTTCATCCGCCCTTACATACGCCGGCTGCAGCAAACATTTACACTCTCGGTAACCACCGGCCGGTTTCTTTGCTTTCTCATAGCTAGCAGGTTCGGAAGTCATGTGCGTAGTCATCGTCATTGCTACCATGGTGAGCAGTCAACTTTGTCAGTACCAAGTGAAGCTCCGAAGCTCCGAATTACTTCATCTCGTCGAGATAAGCCGCATCTTAGACGTCTAGTAGAATACGGTGACCCCCAAAAGGAAAATGGTAAAGAATGAGGAACGAGGGCGCAGACGGGACGGCCATCTAGCTTCCGAATTCAGTAATTTTGCCAGTTTAATCGACGCCATCGTGGCGGTAGCCTCGCATGCCCAGGAAAGAAGGACACTGCCGAGAAGAGGGGATTACTATTCACAGGGCCTGACTAACACCATATATGGGTACGGTGAACTTCAGCACATTTATCTCGCGTGTTCGCGAAGGAAACGCTGAACAGAAACTTGAATGTTGTGGGTGGGATCGCCTCTTGTCACCCAATCGGTAGCATTGCCATGCGTATACGGTGAGACTTCGAGAGAGCACACAAGATCAGCGGGGTGGTAAGGGTACGATATCCCACTCTGACCCTCGTAAGCCATATGCAGTCTCTATTGATCTTTCCTGAAGCATTTCCTGTTCACTTATACAGCGTTCGATCAATATGACTCAGTCACTCGTGTGGCTTCTTCCGCAGCTGTCTCCTCACGGTTAGGATGGAGCAGCCTGTGCAAGAAACGAGGGTTGGGATCTATCTCTGTCAGTCCACACGCTCAGGAGGCGATGTCCTAAAAGTATCACTTACAGTAGGCAGATTTCTACGCTTTTCCCCGGGAATACCACAACAGCACATTGGTAAAGGATCGTAATTCAGACACTTCTCAAAGTATTCCACTTTGCCTGGGCCTACTCATCATCAGTTATGTGTAGTGAGCTGAAGGTGGTTCACAGGAACACCTACCGATGCATTGGACTTGATAGCCTGAGTAATCGAGCTCCTCGCAGCACATGGTCTGACGCCCTGGTGCGCAAGCCAATCCTGGCTTGCTGGCATCGATGGCGAAGGTGTGGTTGTAGGGATCGTTGGAGAAGGACAGACCAGTGGTCCTGGCCACGAGCATGCTGATGAGCACAACAGCAAGCATCTTGATACTTTGAAGGTCACTTTTATGGAATGAAAATGGAAAAGCCAGTGAACCTCGACACCATTAAAAATGGCATGGTCATCTCGAGTTTTTAGGTTTGTGAATGTGGCTTGCTGTTGTGGAGAGAGTCCCGACTAGCCTAATCAATATCCGTTATGTTTTATTCCAGTTTCAACTTGCTGCCCCTTGACAACCTTCACAGTGCTTTCACCATGTCCCCCATCAAACACATCCGGGAATGCCCTCATCATGATCCGTAACGTAATTACACAGATGGTGTATCATCGCGTAATATTACCTGCCCAATCAAAGAAATCTCGGGATGCACAGGCCACTCGCTACCCGACTGCATGGATGAGGTGACATAGCTCAGCTGTCGAGTGACGTCGATCCCGCTTTCTGTTCAGGTTTCATTACGCTTTTCCCCACGAGAACTTCAGCTGGGTCGGGTCATTGCCAAGGAAATATCTTTGTGACCCCATCAGTTGGGCTAGCAGGTATAGAGAGGGATCCTCGTCATTTCCCTACATTTCATTTTCTTTCTTGTCGAGAAAGAAACTCTTCAATTTCAACCCAAGAAACACCTCACCAACAACTAGCTCTCTGAAACCGCTCACTTACACCACAGCCCAACGGCTCACCACCACCAGCTATGGCGGACTCCCCCCGCGATAGCAGTCCAGAAGGACTTGTTTCAAGCAACAGCAACAGCAAATACCCCAACTTTGAGTACATCCCCCATTTTACTTCCACCTGTCCCCTGTGAACCAGCTACTAACATCCCCCTTTCCAGAGTCGACTACGTAATCTCCTACTCCCTCCCACCCCCCTCCCCCCCCTCCCAACAACTAGCCGAAGCCGAAGCCTCCTTCAGCCAACTCATCCACCTCCTCTCCAAAACCGGCTTCGCAGTCGAGGTCCGCCCCGGCCGCCCACCCACCACCCCGACCTCCCCCTCGTCCCTGCTCATCTTCCTCCGCATCGCCTCCCACTCCCTCCTCGAAAAGCAAATCTACCGCTACCGCGTCCAGGACTGGCTCTACGGCGTCCGCACCGCCGCCCCGGGACCACCAAACAGCCTCTCGGAGCAGGAGCCCATCACCGACGCTGAACGTCTCCGGCTGGCGTACTTGTTGATCACGAAACCGGTCAACGAAGGAGGAGCAGGCATCACACCCGGGGTGGGCCAATGGCGCTTTGTAAAAAGCGTTTTCCCCCTTCACGACAGAAAGTTCAACAAGGAGTGGATCAAGGACTGGTCGACAAAGTATATCCTTGACGATGAAGATCTGTTGAAGATTAGGAACCAGTTTGGCGAAAAGGTTGCGTTTTACTTTGCGTTCCTGCAGTCGTACTTTCAGTTTTTGCTGTTTCCTGCTCTGTTCGGGTCGGCGGCGTGGTTGGTGCTGGGTGGGTTTAGCTGGGTTTATGCCGTGGTTAATTGTCTCTGGGGTGTGATCTTCTTTGAGCATTGGAAGGTGAAGGAGGTTGATCTGGCGGTTCAGTGGGGGGTGAGGGGGGTGGGCAAGATTCAGCTGCCGAGACCGCAGTTCAAGTTTGAGAGGGAGGGGGTTGATGCGGTGACGGGGGAGATTGTAAAGGTTTATAGCCCGTACAAGAGGCTGGCGAGGCAGGCGTTGCAGGTGCCGTTTGCGGGGGCTTGCGTGGTGGTGCTGGGGGGGTTGATTCTGGGGTGTTTTAGCATTGAGATTTTCATTACCGAGGTTTACATGGGGCCTTTTAAACAGTATTTGGTGAGTGTTTGGTCTGGTATTGAAGTTAGGGGGAAAAGAAGCTGACAGGATGCATATAGACTTTTTTGCCCACGGTGCTGCTTACGATTTTTATGCCCACCTTCACGACACTGCTCACGAAGCTGGCAGAAAGGTTGACGGAGCTGGAAAACTATGAGACGGTCGATGCGCATCAAGCTTCGTTTGTGCAAAAGATTTTTGTGCTCAACTTTATCACCTCGTATCTCGGCATTTTCCTCACGGCTTTTGTTTATGTACCCTTTGGCAAGATCTTGGTTCCCTATCTGGATGTATTTCAGTTGACGGCTCAGAAATTTACTGTGGAGGGGAAGCCGTTGCCGACGAAGGAATGGGTTATCAATCCTGACCGGCTGAGGAAGCAGGTGATTTACTTTACCGTGACGGCTCAGATTGTTAACTTTGCCACCGAGGTTATCGTCCCTTATGCGAAGAGGAGGATTTTCAAGACGGTGGAGAAGGTTCAGATGGAGGTCAAGGGGGAGAAGGGGGCGGGTGTGGAGTGGCCGAAGGATGCGGACGAGGAGCACAAGTTCTTGAAGAGGGTGAGGGAGGAGGCTGAGCTGGAGCAGTATGATGTTACGATTGACTACAGGGAGATGGTGATTCAGTTTGGGTATCTGTCCCTTTTCAGTGTTGTCTGGCCGCTGACTGGGTGTTCGTTCTTGGTCAACAACTGGATTGAAGCGAGATCAGATGCGATGAAGATTGCCGCGAATAGTCAGAGGCCGATTCCATGGAGGGCGGATAGTATTGGGCCTTGGTTGAATGCGCTTGGGTTTTTGTCTTGGCTTGGTTCCATCACGTCGGCCGCGCTGGTGTATCTGTTCAATAAATCTGGGGGAGGTCAGCTTGGTGTTGGGTCGGTGTGGGATATCCCCGGCTGGGCGCTGCTGTTGGCTATTCTTTGCAGTGAGCATGTCTACTTGGGCGTGCAGTTTGTTGTTAGGGGGGTGATCAAGAGGTTGGACAGCCCCGGCTTGCAGAAGGAGAGGGCGGAGAGGTTTGCTATGAGGAAGGAGTTGCTTGAGAGGATGGTGGAGGAGGAGGTGGTTAGTGCGCAGGCTGAGAAGGGGGTGGGTGTGAGGGATGGGGAGAAGATTACCAGGGAGGTGTTGGAGGAGGAGGCGAGACAACATAGTGGGTTGGGGCCGGAGAAGGTTTTTTGGTTGAGGCAGCGGGGCGCGGGGGAGAGTGTGGAGGTGGGGAGGGGGTTGATTCAGTTGGTGAGTAACTAATTTTGAGGAAAATGGGGCGAGGCAGATGATGCTGATGAGATGTAGGTTTCGCTTGCGAATAATAACACTGCGAAGAGGGAGTAGAGGGTGAGGATGAAAGGTTGTTCGAGCGAGGAAGGTATTAGGTGAGAGAAGGGGGTGGTGGTGATGAGTTGGGGAAAGACTGTCCTTTGAGGGGGGAGTTATTTCAGGGGAGGGAGAATGAATGAAGTAGTATAATGGGTGCTTTGTTCTCTGGCTGAGTTTCCATTATGATGTGTTTTATGTTCCAAGGTGAATGGATGTTTTATTGAAGTTGCACATTCATTCAAGCCATATTTAATTTACTCGTTCCACGGGGCGCCCTTTTCACTCTAGTGTAGTCTTGATTATCCCTCCTATGTACATATCCATGGACATCAATATTTCCACCTGACCCCCATTTTCTCTTCTAAAATGCTATCCTTTCTGTTTCTTCTTTCTGATCCCTCTCATTATGTTGTTACATGAGTTTTGGTGTTACAAGTTCTATAGCATGAAAACAAGACAAACGAGGTATCTCTATGTTTTCATAAATCAGGTAGGTATATGTACATGAGCTGGCGGGTTATCTACATTTGTTTTTTTCGTAGATGACACGGCCGTTTGTGGCGGACGGCAGGGTCCAGCTGCGTTGTTGAGGTTTTCCTGCCTGTGGCGGGGGCGAAAAGTCGTCGTGGTAGGGAGAATTGGTTGTTGTTGGATATGGTAATGGTAGTGGTGTGGCGGGCCTTGTTCGTGAGCGGAAGTTTGGTCATAGAGGTCCACATCCTCTCTCTTCCCTTCCTTGCGCCGGTTACTCGATGATGATGGCTGCTGGGGTGGCCTCGACTTTCGAGTATCGTCGTCCATCTCCGCGTCGCCCCGCCTCGCCCCGCCTGGGGAGAATATCGCCCCAGCGTCTTGACATAGCATCGCTGGGCGAAGCAAGATTGTTGGTCATAAACTCCGCATACAAATTTAATCCCCTCAAGGCTGGCGGTACTGGCGGAGGATGGTCTGAAACCAAGGGATTCGATCTGGCGGCTTCTTTTTGTCCACCACCGCCACGTCGTCACTTTCCTGCTCTGGCTTCGCCTCCGATTTTCGTAGGTTTTGCGACTTGAGCACTAGCCTGTCAACCTCCTTTTCTGGCGCCTCGGCTTCTGCCGCTTGTGATTTCAGCTCTGCTTCAGCCTTTCGTGGTTCTCGTAGCTCCGACGATGGTTTCTTCTTCTCCCCCTCCTCTGCCCTAGCTTCTGCCAATTGTGATTGAACCGCCTCTCCAGTCGTCCCATTCGGTAACACCGGTGGTTTTTGCAACCCATTTCCCCTCTCCTCCACCAACCTCCTCTCCATCTTCTTCGCCTGCCTCCACTCATGATTCGCCCTCCTAAAAAACTTGAGCCGATCCGTAATCTCCTCTTCTATTTTCACCCTCTCCTGCGATAGTTCCCTCGTGAATCTATACTCCCCGCTCTGATGCCTTGCCGCCAGCTCGTCGAATACTCTCGCTGCTTCCCGGACTTCTTCTAATGTGCAGGGTTTCCCCCGTATCCTAGCCACCGTCTCTTCTAGACATTGCCAGTCCAGCTTTAGAATCTCCTCGAGGGGACGTGCTGTGGATGTGTTATCTTTTGGAGGGTGATGATCTGGTTGCCGGGGGTGATCGCTTTGCTCTGATGGTGGTGGTTGTGGAAAAGAGTCCTCTTTTGGCGGGTTTATTGCCGCTTGCTCGTCCGATGGCGGCTGTTGGGAGGGGTTGGTTTGTTGTGATGGTGGTTCTGGAGAGGACTTCTCCTCAGGTGGGTCTGCGACCACCTGTTCGTCTGGTGTTGTTGGTACTTTTGGTTGGTGGTCGATTCGGTTAGGTGTATTCTCTGCATCGTTGCTCGTCTCTGGTGGAGATTGTTCAGTTGCTTCGACCGGGGCAATTTGTTGTCCCTCGTGTGATTGTTTTTCGATAGTGGTGTTGTTGATGGTGGTGCCAAGTTCAGTAGGTATTGCTACCGCCTTGGTGACCTCAGGAGTGGCAGCAGTGCTGGAAGCACCCGAGCCGCTGACAATCTTCCCATCCGGTATTGGTGACGCCGAAGCAGTACCCGTCCTCTCCTCTGGCTTCCTGTTCCCCCCCCCCGGCATAACCTCACCAAAGAACCTCGCCTGCTCATCACAAAACCCCGCCAGCTCAATATCCAGCATCGAAATATGATTCTCCGGCTCATGAGTCCTCCACCGTATAAAAACCGTCCTAAAAGTCTAAATCTCCTCATCAGCAATCAAATCCCCCAACATCCAGGTCCCCCCCCCAAAAAAAAAAAAAAAAAAAAAAAACTCACATTCGACCACTCCGGATGATGCCTCCTAGCCTTACACTCCCCCGCAACAGCCCCCATAAACCCCCACGCCTTAGCAAAACTTCGAAACTCAAAATACCTCTCCAACCCCGTCCCATCCTCCGTAATCCTCCACCGTCCCCCGCCCCCAACCAACAACCCCTCAAGCCCCCTCCTCCAAATCTCATGCTCCTCGTCCGCCCCCTTCGTCTCCTTCTCCCCCCTTAAAACCTCCTCCCCCTTCCTCCTCAACGGCCCAATAACCCCTAACTTCAAATCCAACTTCCTCACCCCCCCATAATACCCCCAAACAGCCGGATTGTCCCTCGGCGCCGTCTTCAACACACTAAACGGGTCCTCATACTTCCTGTGCAGGCCCGTCCGGATCGGGTCGGTGAGCGAGGCAGGCCTGGTGGGCTTGATAAACTGTCGTCTCGTCGTCGTCCTTGTCCGATGATCATGATCATGAGGTGAAGAAAGGCAGCAGCGCAAGCCCGGTGACCGCCTTGGTTTGGCAACAAGAAGAGAGTGGCGCATCTGTCAGAAACAAGAAAAAGACCACGCCGGCTCTCATGGTTGTTGCCGTAATCTCCAATATCAAAATGTTGAATTGAAACAGCTGCTGCCCGCTCACGTTCAAAATTCACAAAGAGAGCCAATGATGATGGTGGAGCAAATTGGGTGCATCCGGGGCGCCATGATTGGCCATGGCCAAGCTGGCAGGTGGGGTGTGGGGTGAGGGGTTGGAGCGTGGGTTAGGGTTGTAGCTGAAGCCACATCGACAACCACATATGTGCCATGCAAACAACATCTGTGGCTCAACTGCACTACACATTCACATAGAACTACACCTGGTTGGAAGATATGGTCTGCTTCTGTGAGTTTGGACTGGGCCTAGCTATACCGTTCTCATGATCCTCACATGTCAATGTCACAGAACTCACTAACAGCACACACATTGCAAAAAAAAAGAGATCCTTTTGTATTTCAGACACAGACACTAAGCTAAACCACAGACAGTAAAAAGAGTGCGAAGAAAAAACTTGTTAAAAAAGAGTTAGGCTATTGTAGGTGTGCAATGTTTTGGGGGCAAGCGAAATTGGAAAAAGCTAGGAAACTAAACTGAGAAACGTCGTGATTGTGGTGATGGGTGTTGCGTGTGTTTCTCTTGCCGTCGAGAGCCGAGTCGTTGGTTTTGTTGTGTTGTAAGAGAGAAATCGAGGCCCCCAGCCGAGACAAGGAAACCGAGCTGAGAGATGAGAGAGAAAAGAGGCTCTTCTTCCGTGAGGGAGGTCGGGGGTATGATAGAGAGGACCAGTGGTTCGTTTCCTGTTTCCCGCGCCAAAGACAAATAGTTGGATCAAACGAAAGTAAGAAAGCAAAACCTCCCAAATGAAAATAAAAGCAGCCTCCCCCCAACTCATCTCCGTGTCCCATTTCCCCCCGTCCAAGCCGGCCGTAAAATGCAACAGCTGGGTATTTGGTCGTATATCTTCATCCATACCTCGCATCCCATGATCCCCAAACAGCCGCCATCCGCCATCCCCTCTCTGCCCTTCTCTCCAGCCAGCCTCGTCAACAGCTGCGAGGTCCGGGAAGGAGGTGGTGTCGTTGGTTAGCTAGCTCTGCACAGGTGGGCCGAGGAGGTAAGGACGGGCCATCGTATGCGAGACAAACCCGTTCAAGGAGCGTGATTGGCTCTGAGATATCGTAGAACAGACATCCAACTTGTGACGTGACCTCGTGAGACGCACCATAAGCCTTCAGCCCGAGTCCCCTGCGCCCAAAACCTCATTGCATCTCCAACAGCATGGTATCTCTGTTCAGATCATGCCCCGGCGTTGTACAAATGCTCAGCATTCCCCTTCAGCCAATTATATCTGCATAGTACAACAACGGCCACCCGGACTCTCATCCGCCGTGACCTAGACCCGCCCAGTGACAGACGCCCCTGCAAGACTTTTCGCGGCCGTCCCCCCAAGCCATCGTTCGCCAAGTATTAGGGAGTGTTCGATTAAAAGGCGTGACAAATGAAAATGAAGAAGTGAAAGAGAGAGAGAGAGAGAGAGAGAGAGAGAGAGAGAGAGAGAGAGAGCCGGCAAGCTGGTTGTTGTTTGGATATCATGAGAGTGTGAGACGTGTCGTGGGAGTAGGGAAAGAAGCGGTAAGGCTGCCAGATTACCGGAGCGAAAAGCCCTTCCTCTTCGGTTCCTTCTCCAGTGGCCGCCCGCTCTCCACTCTCGACTTCTTCTCCTCGAGCTCCAGTCGTTGCCGTTCGAGCTGCTCCTTCATCTCGCGGTGGCGAGCGTAGAGCTCCTCTTCGCTCTGCTTCAGCTTGGATTCCTTCTCAGCGACCTTCTGTTGGAAGACCATCTTCATCTCGGCTTCCATCTTGGCGAGCTTCTGCTCATGGAGCGCGCGCTCCTCCTCCTGCTTGACGGCGGGGTTGACCTCCTTGAAGACACTGGGATCTTGCGACACGCCCATAGCGATAAGCTTGTCTGTTCGGTAGTTCTCGTAGAGCGTGTTGTTGGTGTTCTCCTTGAGCTCCTCCATGTGGGTGCGGATGAGCATCTGGCGGAGCTTGACGAAGTCGCAGTGCTCCTCGTTGTCCACCTCGATAACACCCCAGGGGTAGGCACGGCCACGGACCTTGCGCCCGTCGGCGTTGGTCACCTCGGTGTTGGCACCGACAACGGCAAAGGGAACCTTGGACATGATCTCGTTGTTCTCGGCAATCGTTTCCTCGTCATCAAGCTCATACCTGGGCCCCTCGAAGATCTGGACCTTGTGGTACTTGATGTCGGCAAGAATCTGCAAACAAGTCAGCGGTGCGTGCCCAGCCCCTCCGGAGAAAAAAGAACGTACTCTGGCCTTGAAGGCAACAACCTCCTCATCGGTGAGGGTGTCGGACTTGGCAATGACTGGGATCAGGTTGACCTTGGTGTGGAGACGCTTCATGACCTCGATATCCAAGGGCTTGAGGGAGTGGCCAGTGGGCTGGATGAAGAAGACGCAGGCGTGGATGCGGTTGTCAACAATGTTCATGCGGTTGACCTTGTTCTCAGCATCGAGGTAGGCGTCGAAGCGCTGCTCGATGTTGTCGACAATCGGCCTCCAGGACTCATCGTTGTTGACAAAGTCACCGAAGCCAGGCGTGTCGACGACCGTAAGCCTGAGACGAACACCCGCCTCCTCAATATCTGCGCTGATAGATTGAATACTGACGGTCTTGGGAACAATTTCGAGGCTGGGTCCCTTGCGCTCCTTGGGTGGGTACAACGACGTGTTGAAAAGAGTGTTGACGAGAGTAGACTTTCCGAGGCCGGATTCACCTGGATAACAGCTTGATCAGAGCTTGTCCACATACACAGAGCCAAAACACGTACCGACAACCATAACGTTGAAGTTGAAGCCCTTGCGAACACTCTTGCGGTGCCATTGGTTAGGGAGGTTGGCGAAACCGACATAGCCCGTCAACTTGCGGCGGACAATGTTACGGTCGTCACTCAAAGCTGAAGGAGCTGCGGCGAAGGAGTCAGAGGGACCTTCTCTCGAGTCTTGAGATCCGGGTGTCGAGGGCTTGCCAGTGGGCACCACTGGCGAGGCCCTGACGGGGGGAGGGGGACTGTTGGGAATACCGTTTGAAGCTGCAGCACCGCGTTGTTAGCAAGACTCCTCCCGAATGGTCAATGTATAGTAGCAATGCGAAGATGCCAGGTCCAGGGGCGAATGGGGCCTGACAAATGGTATCATGGGGTCTCCTCATTGGAATCCGCTGGTGTCTGTGGACCACGACAGAATCGCCAGGTTTGGGATACAGCGAGCCGTACGAAAGCGGTTTGGCCATGGGGAGCTTGGGGGGGTCCTCGATGTTCAGCATGCTTCGGTAGTGGCGGATAATATTCTCCTTGCTCTCGCTGCCCAAGGGTAGACTGCTTGTCCTGCTCCCGGGGACTGGTGGAGACGTGGCACCGTCCCGCGATGAGCTACCGTCTGTGTCCAGGCTGATTACACTCTTCTCAAATTGCACGCTCTTGGTACGGGATCTGGTGGCGTTGTGGACCATGGTAGCGAAGTGCATCTCGGCAAGAGTGTTGTGTTGTGTGTATCTCGATGGGTAAGATGCTCGTCGTCCAAAAAACGAATTCCCAAGAAACGGTAAATGGCAGAGAACGAATGCGGTGGGTGGTATCCGGTGAGCGATTGTGGTGATGCTGGTGAGAAAAGAGAGAGGAAAAGTTCAGGTCGAGTGTGTCGAGATACATATCGGGTCGGACTCATATGGGGCGGCTAGTAAGGTGCGATGTGGTGGTCGGCTTCCCGCAGCGGACGGCGATACTTGCATTTTGTTGTCCTCAAAGGACCGGCACTGACGACAGCGAAGAACAAAAAGCAGGAGCTTACCCATTGTTTAGAGGCACCACAGTGGATGAAGCAGGTGGTTATTCGGTAGGTTGGTAATGAGGGGAAGGCACGAAGTCTGTGTAGTAGAAAGAACGTCAGCAATAAGCTCTGGTTTTGTCCCTCGTACCCTAACTTCCCAACTGGCACACGCACGATGTCCCAAAACGAGCTAGAGCCACCAAGCACCAGCCAAAGCCAGGAGCTATTGGTCCTGACGGTCCTGCCCTTCGTTCTGGACACTCCTCTCTCTTTGATGGGATCTCCAGACACGTTTGTTGTATGTTGCTTGACCACAGTGCAGGCACAGAGAGCGAAGCAGATAAACACAGCCGGGCGTGCGTGGGCAGAATGGTAGGTTCAAGCCAGGAGGTGCTGGGGGCTGGGCTTCACGTACGTACCGGGCAGACAGCGAAGCTTGTTTGATATGAGCGAGTCGCGTGTCGGCAGGTGTGAAGGAAGGGAGTTGGGTAGTAAAGGTAAGGTAAAAGGATCTGGTAACGCTGGATCGCGTAGAAATACGGCGGGGGAAAAAAGAGTGTTCGAAAGGTACGAAATGTCGATGAAGAAGGATGTGAAGTTGTCGATAGTGACGAGGTGTCGCGGTCGTCGTGAAGAGAAATCAAAAAAAAAATTAGGGTGCGACAAACAGGCAGGCAGGGTGGCTTTGGGTTGGGAGATTTCCCGTCGTCTGGTGCTGCGCTGCTCTGGGCTCGGCGCGGGCGCTGGGACTGGTCTCTCGCAAAAGGGGTTGATGCGCTGGAGGAAGTGGGTGGCCGCTGCGTCCCGTCACAGTGCGCAGGGGTCCTGGAAAGGTAATGACCGGGGGCCGGGATGTTGGGAGCTTGTGATTCGCCAACAGCCTGCCAATGGCTTCAAACATCCCCAGACCAAAAGGAACCAGAAATCTCGGGCCTGTTGAAGCTAATTAGACAAGACTCTGCATTCATTCCTCCATTTCTTTTTGATTTTCATTTTTTTTTTTTGAAGAAGAAGGAGGCCTGCACTCTGGCCTTCTGCTAAAAACATCCCGACGGCCGTCAACAACACCGTGCTACAGACTCAGATACAGACACAATTGTCACCTCAACCACGGAGTCAATACCGAGAGACAACTTTCTCGAATAGGGTGACCCCAGTCTTTTCAGGTACGGATATCTTAATCGCTGCCCACACCCCACCGAGCATCACAATGCCGGCATCACCCAGTCCGTCGGTTGTCGGTACTTTTGGCAACTGTCAATGATTCTTCAGACGATCAAACACGGCCTGTTCTGGACGAAGAAAACTGTGAATGCAGCAACTTCGGAGTTGCATATCTTTTCAGCGTCAGATGGGGGCACGGACAGAACCTCAGGTCGCCGTTTCAACGGCCATTCAACATCAATTGGAAACGTTGTTTCAAGCACCACTTCAACCTGACCTGACAGAAATCCTCAACCAAAAAAACAAAACAAAAAAAAAACCATGTGGGCTCTTGGCCATGATTTTCTTCAAGGAGGGTAGGTGTGGTGCCAGGGGGTCGGTGCGCTACCACTGGAACCATTTGTTTCGAAAGGAGGTGACACGGGATCACTTCATTCGATGCTCGAAATTAACGACCCCTTTTATGAATTTCTTCCGCACAGCGTAGAGTCCTATGATCTGGTAAGCCCCGGTATCTTCAAGACTAGCTACAGCTTCAAGATACTACTATTGTATGCATGTTCGCTAGCGAACCAAATCCAAATCATACGAGCTGCAGGCATTCCGGAACGCTCATGCATACATATTGCTCGTGTCACCCCTCCGAGATGTGGCAGAGACGTATTGGTGAAAGGTGAGAGCTGAGCGTCAGAGTGAAGTTGTGGACAGTACCACTTCTAGTCACAATGACTAGGTATAAGCTTCCTATCTCTATGATTACATTTATGTCTTCCTAACAAGGAGGTCAGCTCCTATTGTTCTCATCAACACCGTCCTCACTCTCCCAAGACCCCTGATTATCTAACCAACACAAATGTGGCCTGTGCGCCGTCCCTGAATGCCGAGCTCCCCCCAAATCGGAGCTTGGGCCGCCCCCTCTGGCGATGATGTAACCAGATCGGGCCTTTTGGGTCCTTGAATTCTTGCGACTTCGACGGCAGCAGCAGGTTTGCAAGTTTTCTTTGCAGATTCTGTTTTTGTCGGTTCCGGTTTTTTTTCATTTGCCTCGTTTTCCTCCATCCCTTTATATCTCCTAGACATCACGCCACTCGGCTTCAAACATACCTACTACCTAAACAAACAATGCGCCGGAACCCCGCCATTCTCGGAGAGACAATGCTGGAAAGCCGGTAAGAACGATATAATCAACAACCACCACAACAAGACAAAATGATACCGCCACGCTCGGTACTACACAAATGCCTTACGGGGATTACAAGGCGGCGACCGCTATTCAGCGTTACGACGACGACAAGATCACCCAGGAGAGCACCGTTCAACGGCCGTCATGGCTTCTTTACAAGCTCACGACAGGGGGCGGAACAAAAGGGGTCGTCAAAAGTGGGCATCACCCGAACCGTTGGTTTATCGACGACTTGCGCTTTGCTTGCTCTTTGGCTCTATCCGCACGAATCACTGACGCAGCTTACGAAGCCTTTCGGCTTAGTTGCCGACGAAAGGAGAACGTCGCCCGATGGCGTGGAGATCAAGGTTATCAAGAGCACCGAGAAGGGCCGGCAAAAGGAGAAACGGGAAGAAGAGAGTGTCTGGGCTGGGATTGCCAAAAGCTTGGAAGGATTTCCTTCGATTCCGGGCCCGCCCGAGAATATAACTGATATGGTTGTCGACTTAATTTTGCCCGAGTGGACCAAGAGTTTGCCTGGGTTGATGAGGAAGTTGCAGCGGGAGTTGGAGATGGCACCGGGGTCGTTGGCGGCGGAGATCTGGGACGAGGCAAGGGATCCGTTTACGCACCCCGAGATTGAGTGGGAGGCTAAAGTGAGAGTGTCGAATGCGCTCTGTGAGGAGGAAAAGACTTTCTTGGAGAGGCGGAAGAAGGTTATTGTGCCTGCACTGGCAAAATACTTGGGATTGAAAGAGGAGGATATACACCCCGATGACGTCCCCACTGTGGCCATTTGCGGCTCAGGAGGAGGTTTGAGAGCGTTGGTTGCTGGAACTGGGTCTTTCCTGGCGTCCACCGAGGACGGCTTGTTCGACTGTGTGACGTATGCTTCGGGCGTGTCTGGGTCGTGCTGGCTTCAGTCCCTCTACTATTCCTCAGTCACGGGCAACAGCTTTCAGCGAGCGATCGACCATCTCAAAGCACGCCTCGGCACCCATATTGCTGACCCCCCGGTGGCTTTCAACTCGTTGACTTCGGCGCCGACGAACAAATATCTGCTGAGCGGGATTGTGGAAAAGTTCAAGGGGGATCCAGCAGCGTCCTTCAGTCTTGTCGATGTCTATGGTATACTGTTGGCGGCGAGGCTCCTTGTTCCCAAGGGCGAGTTGGAGGTCAATGAGAAAGACTTCAAGCTGTCCAGCCAGCGGGAATACGTCAGATACGGCCAGAACCCACTACCCATCTACACCGCCGTTCGTCACGAGATTCCAGAAATGGACGAGCAAGACGCCGACGGGAACCCGCCCGTTTCAGAAGAGGCCAAAGAACGTGCAAAGAAGGAAGCCTGGTTTCAGTGGTTCGAAATAACACCCTACGAACTATTCTGCGAGGAGTTTTCCGCTGGTATTCCCACCTGGGCACTCGGCCGCAAGTTCAAAAACGGCTCTGACACTGGTCTCCGTCTGCCTGAAGTCCGTATGCCTCTCCTCCTCGGCATCTGGGGTAGCGCCTTTTGCGCGACTCTCAGCCACTACTACCGTGAAATCCGCCCCATCATCCGCAGCATCGTCGGTTTTGGCCCCATCGACGGACTTATCTGGAACAACCTCAACGAGGACCTTAGTAAGGTCCATCCTATCGACCCTGCCTCGATGCCGAATTTTGTGTATGGCATGCACGGCAAGTTACCGTCCACCGTTCCCGAAACCGTCTACGACAATGAAAACATCCAACTTATGGATGCGGGTATGTCGAACAACCTGCCCATTTATCCGCTGTTGCGCCCGGGGAGGGATGTAGACATCATCATCTCTTTTGATGCATCAGCAGACATCAAGACAGACAACTGGCTCTCGGTGGTGGAAGGGTACGCCATGCAACGCGGGATCAAAGGGTGGCCGTTGGGGATTGGGTGGCCCAAGCCGGAAGCGTCGGCGAACGAAACAGCGAAGCAGCTCGACAAGGCGGAGAGTGCCTCTTCGCCGTCTGAATCTCAAGATCGCGTCGCGGACGCGAAGATGGAGCAGGCAGCCCGTCAACAGCAGATGCAAGAGGATGACAGTTCCAGAAGGACCGAAGCGGAAAAACATCAGCAGGCTTCGGACGAGTTGGGGTACTGCACGGTTTGGGTTGGGACCACGCAGGAGAGGAGTAGTGCTCCGCCGCCGCCGCCAAAGCCGATTGATGATGAAAGTAGCTGGAGACTTATGGAGCCGGACGCGGGGATAGCGGTTGTTTACATGCCGTTTTTGGCGAACGAGAAGAAGGTTCCCGGGGTAGATCCGGCGGGGAGTGAGTACATGAGCACGTGGAATTTTGTGTACAGTCCGGAGGATGTGGAGGGGGTGGTGAGGTTGGCGAGGGCGAATTATGAGGAAGGGAGGGGCCAGATCAAGGCGACGGTGAGGGCTGTTTATGAGAGGAAGAAGAGGAGGAGGGAGGAGCATGCCAGGAGGGTGAAGGAGGAGGCGTGGAGGAGGGTGATAAGGGGGGGCCGGGCTGGGAAGGTTGGGGTGGAGGGGGGGGATCAGTTTAGTTAGGAAACGGACTGGTGTCAGGTGGTAGGATAGGAGCGCGGAGGATAGATGGTTGGAATGGTTAGATACCCTGTTCAATAGATTTGCTTTTCATGATTATTATATTCATCTGGAGCGGGCAGGCAGTGTGAAGTCCAAGATACGTTTTTTTTTTTTTTGCAACATTTAAAAACACAATACTATACATACATACCACACCTTTGACCGGCCAACCCCTTTCTCACCCCTTTCCCAGCCCCAGCTCTTCCATGCCCACCCATCTAATGCCTTCCTCCTATTTTTTGGTATACTCTCTTTTGCACAAATCGTTCTTTCTTTCTTCACAGCGCCATAATGTGTAATGTGTGTGGGAAAAAAAAATGCTCTAGATATACAAAAATACAAGTTCTCTTCTTCCCTCTTTCAACTTGCATTTTCTTCCCCACAAAACACCTATCACTTGCATCTGATTGATTTGCCCATCTAACGAGAAATCAACTCGCCAATATCAATATAAGCCGGCTCCCACCCCTTATTCTTCCCCTGCTGCCCCTGCCCTTGTCCCTGCTGCTCACCACCACCACCACCACCACCACCACCACCCGTCTCCATTTCAAGCACATCACTGGGCACCTTGGCCCCCTCCCCAGGGCTGTACAAATACCATGCCTTCAACGCATGCATCGCAGCCTTCAACCTAGCCTGCTCCAACGTCGCCCCCTGCCCCTCCCCCAGCTTATCATTCCCCGAGTACACCCCCACCACAAAAACAGGCGTCCTCGACAGCCGACCGGTCTCCGAAAGCAGCCTCGCGACCGGGGGCTCAAACTCCTCTCTGGCGCAGAGCATAGCCAGTTCAAGAGTGGGATGCTTAAACGCAAACAACCGCTCCAGATCCAGCTCGCGGCAGAGGACGTGGGCCTTGACAAACGATTTGGCCGCCGCGCGGCCGCAGTGGGTGTACACCGCTCCGACAACAGCACGCGCAAAATTTGCGTGCGCCTTTTCCGATAGCTCGCGGGTGGTGGAGGAGCCGTAAGACGTGGGGGAGAATTTGGGGGTGGGGTTTGCTGCTTCTTCGTGGTAGACACCTTGGCCCTGATCTTCCTCGACGGCCTTGTCTTCAGACTCTTTAGTTTTGCGGGGCATGATCAACTGCCCGAAATCGTCATCGTAGATTACCTTGGAGGCGACCGATCGCTTCCAGTTGTTCTTGTTGATCTTGTCGACCACTGTGCGGGTGTACCCGAACCCGGCGATGCTTTCCCCTGGGTTTTCGAGGCTGAATTGGAGAAGACCAGGATCGACCTCGCCGCCGGGGGCGGCGGCCACTTCAATACCCCACGATTTCGCTATCCTGTTGAGGGGCGCGGGGCCAGCGAGGCCGGCCATGGCGGCGAAGAGGACGTCCATGGGGAGACGGGGGTAGTGGACCATGAACCATTCTGAGGCGTGGTAGTTGATTATTGTGGCGCCGAGGAAGGCCAGGCTGGAGTTGTTGAACAGGGGGTTCGGGTCGGCCGAGGCGTCGACGAGGGTGCGGGCGAGGGTTTGGAGGGGGATTTTGGGGGAGAGCGACAGGCGGGCGTGGAGGGCGGAGAGTTTTGCTGATTCGAGGGCCCGGTAGGGTAGGGGGGAGGGGAGGGTGGATGTGTTGGGTGGGAGCTTCTCGAGGGGGGGGAAGCGGGAGTGGTCGGTCCCGTCTTCTTCGTAGACGGGTTCGGTCTCGACGGCGGAGGAGGAGGATGAGTACCGTACTGGTGCTACTTGGGTGGCGCACTTATATGAGGACCGGAGGGCGGCGCCGGGGGTGGAGGGGCAGCCGGGGCGAGCGGCGAGCAGTTGGCCCGTTGCTCTTTCGATTCGTAACCTCTTCATCATTGGGTGGGCGGGCTGAGGAAGATATGGAGGAGGTATGGTGGTGGAGGTGGGTTGGGAAAAAACTCGTCCAGTTTCGCCCGGGGGTCCAGTATTCCTCGGTGAGAATCGCCGGGGTTTCCTCCTCTTTTCCCAAGACGTCGGGGGCCGGATTGTTCGGGGGCGTTGGTCAGTAAAAAGGGTGGTGCGGTCGTGGGTTGCTGCACCGTTCCCCGGTTCGTCGCCGTCAATCTCGGAAAAGGAAAAAAAGTTCTCCAATGGGCCGTGAAGCTGCACAGCGCCAGTGCTGTTGCAGGGATCTCAGTCCCGCAGAGGTTGTGGCTGACATAATATTTTTTGAGTATAGGTAGTGTAGCACCCCGCTATCTACTATCAGGCCCAAGCTTTCAGTTTGCGGGAGCTCTCTGTGTGATGCTCGCCCAGGAACAGCACCCACTGCCCGCCAGCGCCTGTGACGGATTAACCATTCGCCCTTTTCCCTGCCATTGATTGGACCGCGCGAGCCCCCCAGCGACGACGTCAAGTTCGAGAGGCTTGACAGCTTATCCCACGTCAATTCACATCCTCCTATACAATTAGTCAACATGGTATGTTACCTAAACGTCTTCTCTGTTCGCGTCAATTGAGCCCTATGCTGACACTATCTCTCTAGGGTGGCGGTCCCAAGATCCCGTGAGTTTGCACCTTTCCCAGAGATAGACCTAGCGACGCCATAAGCCAGACCTCAAGAGTCCTAACGAGACCGACCCCGACATACAGGTATCCCAAGCACGTCTGGTCGCCGGCCGGTGGTTGGTACGCCCAGCCTGCCAACTGGAAGGCCAACACGGCCATTCTCGGTGTCTGCGTCTTTGGCATCACTGCTATGGTCTGGAACCTGAGCGCCGAGAGGGAGTTCCGTCACAAGATGCCCGAGCCAGGACGTTTCTACCCAAGCAGATAGTATGTTGATGCTGGCTGCCATTGTCTTTGTCGGTTCACGAGCACTGACCTTCCCTTCCAGCTGGAGCAAACAAATCATCGAACACGAGCGGGCGCAAAAGGAAAAGGCAGAGGCAGAGAAGAAGTCATCATAAGACAACAGTACCCAAACCGGGGCGGGGGCCATTTTCACGGTGTAACTTGTACATGAATTCAACAAATTTTGGAACCTCCAGGCATTGATGCCATCTTTTTTTTTTTCCTTTGGTGTTTGGAGCCTCATCACAATGCCTTTGTTCTTGGTCGCTACGGGTTTCCGTACAATACGGCTGTGTTCTACGCAACAACCCTGTTCACAACACATTGTTCGGTGTTGCTGCTGAACGGATACTATTAAAGCGCAGCTATATACTGACTCTCCCAGGGTTCAAAAGGGCATCAAAACCATCATCAACATCTTTACTACTACCATTCGACTACGCCCACCATGTCCGGCTTTTGGAATTCCATAGACTTGCAGTCTGAGCAGTCGGACGGCTCATCCGTCGCTTCTAATCTCCCCTCTAACCCCCCTTCTCCTTCACGGTCACTTCTATATGAGCCTGACATTGCAGAGTACGACTCGGACCTTCCTGATTACGAGTCTGAATCTTCTGAAGACACCATCAGAATCATCAACAATGTCTCGGATTTAGACGAACCAGAAACTCGAGAATGGCGCAGTCTTCGAGACGATCTCGAGGAAGCAGAAATTCGGGAACGTAGCACCCTTCACAGAGAAGACGCCGGTCTTGAAGAAGAGGAGGCTGAACATCAACCTCAAGACATGGGCACCTACGTTCCCGACCCCAAATTCACCTTCCTTTTCGACCCTGGCCGCCACCACCCCCATCACCAACACACATGCTCCATTTGCATGATCTCCCCCCTTCGCATCCTTCCCGCTACCCAACGCCAGAGCATCTACAATCAAAACAACGATTCTGTGCCTTGTGTGCTACCGTGCGGTCACATATTCGGCCAAGCTTGCATCCGTCAATGGATGCAAGACCGCGACCAATGCCCCGTTTGTCGGACTCCCATGGTTCACGAGCTGTGTAAACACAAGATTAGGCTTAGACCGCTGTGGAAGGAGACCATCTGGTTGGTTCCACGGACTATTCCTGACGGGGGGAAGATTGCTGCTTTTTGCTCCACTTGCGAGGCGGTGGAGAGGCGGGCGGTGATCAATGGGTTGATGGAGACGCTGGGGAGGTTGTATTATGATGCGAAGCTGAGGTGGAAGAGGACGGGGAGGGAGAAGGATCGGGTGCAGATGGTGAAGTATAGGGTGAGGATGGATGACGATTTGAAGAGGTTGGTGACGAGGGAGACGGTTGGGGAGTGGTGAGTTTTTCTCTTTTCCCGCTTTTTCGATTTGGCTTGCGTTGCTGGCTGACGAGGCTGTTGTTGTTTTGTGCTGACGCAGGTGCTGGTGGCTTGCTTGGGTGCTTAGGTACTAGGCTTTTGATCAAAATAGAACTTTTTGTTATTTACTTTTCTTGAATACACGCATACATTTGTTCCTGATGTTTTGATGATTATTGTGGTGTACATACTTCGTTTGGCATATGCTGCCCCTTTTACGCCCAAGGTCTCCTCCAATGTTGAGAGAGGTATATATACACCTTTTAATCATTCAAAGGCTTTCGACAATACTCTGAAGCTACGGCCCCCGAGGCTTGGTTTTATTGATCGCTTGCTCCGGAGGTACTGCATAATAGCATTGGATCCCTCCCCTACACGGGAGGCCCGAACCACACGGCCCGCCAAGCCGGTCCTCTCGCCGCTCTTGGCATCACCCATCCCGGCCCGTAATTCTTTCAACTTCCTCCTTTTCAGACAAAACTGTTCATATCCCAGTTGCCCAGCCAACCTACCATACAACTGTGAAACTGCACTTTCCTTTCCAGCCTCTTATGTAACCACCCTCTTCCCTTTTCATGAAAATGTCCTCCACAGACTCCAAAAAGCAAGCCAACCTCTCCCGCATCCGCACCAACCAGCGCCTCTCCCGCGCCCGCCGAAAAGAGTACATCTCTTCCCTAGAATCCCGCATCAGGGAGCACGAAGAAAAGGGGGTGCAGGCAACACTAGAGATCCAGCTCGCCGCGAGAAAAGTCGCGGAAGAAAACCAGAGGCTGAGAGAGTTGCTCGGCAAGGTTGGGGTCAGCGAGGCTGGTATAAGAGAGTACCTGCAACAGCCGCCATCCCAGACGCCCTGTAGACGTGAGGAGCAACAGAAGGACGCAGAGCCTAACGAGTGTTCCATGGCGGCTGATTTGTAAGTTACCAACCAGTCCAACTGAATTGGAAGCTGATAAACAGCAGAATATCCCACATCACCGGCGCAAACACCAGCCAAGTCCGTGTGACGTTGGGATGTGCTCCCGGAAGGAATTGTGACGTTGATGAAGAGGCTATTGAGAAGACTATCACTCGACTGAAGGGCTCAACCTCAAACTAAAAAGCAACGACAGCACATGGCGATGAATTCATATTTTCCGCTTACTTTGCCAGGGGCATAGGGGGTATAACTCATGATAAGTAATAGGTACAATCAATGTGCCCAAATACAATAAACAATCAAACCGCTTCTTAAAAAAAAAAAAAAAGGCCCAGATATCCCTCAACACCAACCCAGATTTGCAAAAAAAAAAAAAAAAAAAAAAAAAGTTCAGACCGCCGGTATCACAAAAAGTAGTCGGCAACGGGCTTCTTAGCCGGCATCCCCCTCGAATCCTGCGGCGCCGCCTGGAAAACCCGATACCTCCTTGCCGGCCCAGCTTTGTTGTAGCCCAGCAAGTCATTCTCCATCAAAACACCTCTTGACCCCTGCCCGCCCATCCCGTCACTCCTGTTCACATCCCCATTACTCCTCGCCAGCACTCCCAACCCAGAGTCATCCTCCGACAGCTCCAGCAACGCAGCCACATTCCCGCATCGGTAGCAGTAATTGGGCGCCGACCACACCGTGACGATACTCGCATCAAACATCTCCTTGAACCCCTCCATAACCAGCTGATGCGCCCTCGCAATCAAGCTCAGGTCGTTCCTGTGGTTGAACACCTTGACGATATCGGCCCCAAACAAGAACCCAGCCCCCCTCGGCGACAACCCCCACCCATCAATCTCATCCGGATCCGACCAGAGCAAGTCGCACATCGCACCCTCATGAGGAACTTCCTGTTTCCGGTCCAGCAGCCGAATCTTGTCCACACTATCAATCAACGGACTCAACCCGCCATGAACACACAACACCGCCCCCGCCGGATTCCCAATACTTCCCCCACTCGCCCCGCTCGCCCCCGACCCCGGCGGTCCCGTATTCGTCGGCGCCGGCGGCCCACCGCCATCCCCGAACCCATTCGTCGTCGGCTGCCCCCCTGCCGCACCATTCGGACTCCCTTCCGTCCGCCCCCTCTCAGGACTGCTCCCGCCCTCCCCAACCTGACTTTCCCCCGCCTGACTCCCCTCCCTCGAAGAAGAAGCAGAAGAAGAAGACCCCTTCCTCAAAAACCTCGAAATAATCTGCTGATCCGCATTACAAACCTCAATCTCCACATCCGACCCCACCACCGGCACCGTACTACCACCACCACCACCACCACCCCCCTCGGAAAGAGTATTACTAGCCCCCAACACAATCGCCCCCAGCGCCAAGTAATCAAACACATCACAACAATACCTCCAAACATTCGCGCTCCCATACTTCCTCAAGCACTCGTCATAGAACCCATACACCATCGTAATCTGGCGAGACTCGTGGTTCCCGCGAATGAGCGTCATGCGGTCTGGGTACCGAACTTTGAGGCAGAGCAAGAGGAGGAAGGACTCGAGCGAGTAGAAACCACGGTCGACAAAGTCGCCCATGAAGAGGTAGTTCGTGTCGGGGACATCGCCGCCGACGCGGAAGAGCTCCATCAGGTCGTGGAACTGGCCGTGGATGTCGCCGCATATTGTCACGGGCGCGTTGACGGTCACGACGTTGCCTTCTTCGATGAGGAGCTCGCGGGCTTTGTGGCAGAGCTCGCGGACGTCGTTTTCGGGGATGGGGCGGCAGGCTCGGAGCTGGGCTATGGCTCTGTTTTTGGGGGGGAGTAGGTTAGAAAGGGGATGATGGATTGCGCGCGGGTGTATGAGTTCTTGCCTGTCGAGATCACTCATTTTCCTTGTTTGTGTGTGCTGTGGGAGGGTGCCGGGTATCTAGATGTTGGATTATTGTGTGTGTGTGTGTGTGTGTGCTTGTCGCAAAGAGAGTTTGTCGCGATCGATGTGGGTGATGGCGTAGGGGAGCAGCAGGGTGATAAGTCCTATCCGATAAAATAAACTTGGTGGTTGTTCTTGTCTAGACACCTTGTTGTATTTGCGCCGCGCTGGGCTTGAACAAGAACAGATTTGTGTCGGCTACTCCTCTAGCAATAATGAATAAAGAAGCCGCAAATATCAGATGAAAGAATGCTTTTCCCCCCAATTTTTCCCTTGTAGAAATATGTTTTGCGCAAAAGGCGACGTCCCCAGTCGTGGTTAGCCAAGCTGAAACCCGACAATTAACTACCCTGGCCCGTGCGTCCCTAGCTCCGGTAAGCTTTAGCGCGTAAAAATAAAAAAAGGTGCAGTGACGCGCGCCTGACTGACAGCTCAGGCTCGGGCTCAAGACTAGGAAAACGGCATTGTGGGGCACCAATCCATCAATCCACCAAGCTCCATCCATCCAGCACCCATATCTCGAAGTAGAGCTCCTGCCCCCCCCCGACCCGACCCGACCTCCCCGAAGAGCCAGCCCATCGTTCGTTAGATTTGTTTCAGGGCTGGAGCCATGATATAATCCCTTCTCTCCCCTATCTCACGCACTCAGTTAGTATGTTATCCCCCATTCTACCCTTATTCGAGAAAAGCTAACAATCCCCTCAGTTCCCCCCTCCACCACCAACAAAACCACAATAATGCCACCCCCCCACCTCCACCCTCGCTCCCGCTCAACATCAACCCTCTTTGCAACCACCCTCCTCGCCTCCTTCCTCGTCGTCGCCCTCCCCCACATCCTCCCCTGTCCAGCACCCCGACGAACCCTCGCCGACGGGGAGCTCGATCCCAACGCCACCAAGAGAAGAAAAAAACAAATCGTGGGGGAGGACGGGGTGGCTAGATTCAACAATGCAATCGCCACCACGCCAGAAGAGCTCCAAAAGCTAAGAATGGAGAGGCAGAGGGAACGAAAGGCGGAGAGGGAGTGTCCGGTTCCGAAACCGGGGGGGATATTGGGGGAGTGGTTGGGGTTTCACAAGGAAGAGGAGAAGACAGTCGAGAAGGCTGAACCGAGGAGGGAGGGGAGGTGATGGCTTGACAAAGATGAGATGGGCCGACGGACATACAGGAAGGGGGCAATAACAACAACAACAACAACAATAACAAGGGGTTGGGGGATAATAAAACAAAGGGAAATACCACAAAGTTTGGTTGGGGGTTGTGCATACGGGACAGGCTTCGGAAGCAGGGAACGGTTGGGCCGGCCGGATGGCAAGAAGTGGAAGATGAATGCGGACTGATAGATGGATAATACCCTCAGGCGAAAACAACAGCAGTGGGACAGAAGCTGCAAGGAGACATAAATCGAAATAAATGGAATTGAGAAGCCAAAAAAAGTACGCTGCTGATTGGAGTGGTGCACAAGCCTACCTATACAATCTTCCTCGACGCCTATCTATGTAGGTATGACCGACCCAACACAAACATGATCGTTTGGTAACCCTTAAGCGATATGAACGTCAAAAAGAAGCCCTCGGTACATCATATGAAAAGGAAAAGTGCTAATACTATACCAGAAAAAGCTTGACAAGGGTGCTGAAGCATAGAAATAAACATGTTGTGATAAACATGTGACGAGACTTTCAAGACTTAGACCAGCTCGCACCGCAAACATAATCATTCGCAACCTCACTCAAGCCGTTTAATCACCAAAATTATATTTATTGCTCTCCCATATGTAACTGATGTCTGAACCCCCATCTCAGAATCCATTAGCAACGAACTAATATAAACCACCCAAAGTCCCAAAGTAAAGCAGTTTATGCAGCTAGTTAACCTCAGCCATGTTCGCAACCATTTTGATCCCCCCCTTTCCCCATTTCCTCTCCCCGCCATTCCCTTCCCATCCCATCCCAAAACGCCAATCATATCAATACCCTTCCCCGTCCCAAAGAAATCAACCCCCCCGCAAAACGCCTGCTGTTCATGTTGATTTTCTCTGAAGGAAAAAAAAAATGGCAACTAAAACCAATCCCCCTCCTCCCCCTCCCCTTCCTCCTCCTCCCTAGCAACTTTCTTCGGCCGTCCCCTCTTCCTAGGTTGCCCCCCCATACTCCCACTCCTACCCCTCTTCTTCTTCCCCGGCGTCCCCTGACTACCCGCATCACTCTTCCTCTTCCTCCCCCTCTTCCTCTCTCCCACCAGCTCATCATCCTCCCCACCACTCATCGGACTTGCCCCCCCCTCTTCCATCAACCCCTCCTCATCCTCGTCCCCAACCAAAAACTCCTTATCAACATTCATCAACTCCACAAACCCCCTACAAACCCCCATCATCCCCTCCCTACTCCCCAACCTCTCCCCCAACACCCCCATCTCCTCCCACAACTTCTCCCCCGTCACCCCCTGCGCCTTGACAGGGGCCTTACTCAAGTCCTTCCCCAACATCTTGACTTTATTCTCCCTCCTCCCCCCAATCCCAAGCCCATACAACCTCCTGAGGTAAGTCCTCGCCTCCCAAACACCCAACAAAACCACCGCCCCCGCCGTAAGACGCCTCAACTTCTCAAGCTCCACCCTAGGGGCCTCCTGCAACTGATTCACCGACAACGACGACAGCGACCCAGCAGCAGCACCAGCAGCCTGTCCATTCTCTCCCAAGACCTGCTGTTGCTGCTGCTCCTCCTCAAGAACATCCACCCTAAACCCCAAAACCTCCATCTCAATCGCCTGCGCAACGCCCGCCCCCGTCCCGGTGACCAACCTCTCCAGCGCCCCAACCACACACCCCACCTCGCCCACGGTCAAGTACTCAAAGTACGCCAGACACTCCGTCACAAACCTCACATACACCACATGGCTCGGCACTCGCTCCCCCATGTCCAGCTTGCCCACATCAAAGTCGAGCTGCCCGCACAGCTTCTCCAGAAACTTTTGCCGATTCTTTGACTTGCTGATCTTGAGCACCTCCATCAGGAGATGAAGCTTGGGAGTAAAGACCCCGTTGCCAGTGGCGATCGCACCGCGTGAATCCTTGACAATGTCCCGCTGGTACGCAAAAGCCGACTGAACAGCCTTGACATACTCCCTTTCCACAACCGTCTCATGCTTGGCGTGCAGCGCTTTATGTTCCAGAAAGGCAAGCTCCGAAATCCTAGGATTGGACGACGTTTCAAGCGTAATGAACGTGACGCCCGTCTCCTTGGGGTGTACCAAACCCTGCCTGTTGATGCTGGCGAGAACCTCCACCGCAAGGAAAGCATGGTTGTCTTGCGTGGCGGTAGCAATCCGAATAATCTCCTTGAGGAATCGATGCGTCGTCGCACTCGCAACATCGTCGTAGTTCGTGCCACCAATAACAGTCAACTCCCTCTTCTTCTCCTGCTTCGCCCCCCCATTCATCCCCGTCGGCGCCTCCGCCGCCTCCTCCGACCTCTTCTCCTCCGTCAGCAAAAACTCCTTAAACGACCTCAGCACCATCGCCTCCAGCACCGGAACCTGCTCGTCAAACACGTGCTGAAACGTCGTGTAAACATTTGCAGAAACGTAGTTCCTCGGCCAGGCCTGACACACCAGCCCCACCGAGTCCAACGCTGCCTTCCTCATGTCCATATGATACGACGGGGCAGCAAAAGGGACCACCAGATCAACCATCAACTTTGAGACGGAGCTACCATTCGTCTTCAACATCTTGTTGAAAAAGTCCAAATGGCTGTCGAGGTTGAAGTGTTTGCCCGCCATACCGACAATGAGCGAGTACCGCTCAAACTGGCGCATGGTGCGGGTATCCAGAGGCTGCGTCTTGCTCTTTGCATGCAGCGCCTGGATATTCCTCAGGCTTGAGGCCGCAAGCCTGGCCATGTGTTCCGAAGTGTCGAGCAGCCCGCTAATGATCCACAAGCAAGCCATGACCTCGTTCATCAGAGGCCGTGAAACTGTCGTCATGGTAGGCATCAGCTCACTGCGCACCTCGGTAAGGAACTGAGAATGCGCGCTCGACAGCTGCGGAAGCACCCGACGATAGATAACCACCACAGCCTTGGACACGGCCGGGTCCTCGTTGCTGCGGATGCTGCTGATATAAGGCCTCAACAGCCGCAACTGCTCAAACGTAAAGAGACTAGCTTCCGCCTTTGCAAAAATCATCAGAATCTGCAAGACATCTCTTCCCGAAGGCTTGGTCGTGTCCTCCGGATCCGAGCTGTCAACCAGGTCAAACATGCTCTCCACCAGTTTCGTGCAGACCTCCAACGAAGCCTGCGCCGTCTTGTTGCTCGGCGCCAGCAGTGCTTGAAGCACCTTATCCAGCACACTGACAACATTGCCCCGGTTCACCGTCTGCACCATAAGCGAAACATGATCCGCAAGAGAAATCTTGGACGCGGCCGAGGTCTGGCCGCTGTGAAAAGGGGCAAACCATATCTCCTCAATCACCTGCTTGGCCAGCTCCCTAACGCTCTCCTCCGGGTCCTGAATCCGATGCAGCAGCCCATTCGCAATCGTGCTCCTCAGCGTCCGGTTGCTGTTGCGAAGGTAAATATCCTTGGCAAGCTTCATGGCCCTCTTCCGAACACCATGCCCAGCATCATTAAATCGCTCCACAACCGTGGGGGTAATCTGCTCCTCCAACGCCGGCCGCATGCTGATGCACTTGCCAATCAACCCAAGCGCCGAATCACGCACCTGCGTCGACGAGTCGTTGGAACATCTCAGAATGAGCTGCACCACCACGGAATCTCCATCCAGAATGGACGGGTCCGTTTCCAGGACCTGGTTGACACTCTTCAAGCTCTTGCTTCGTACCGTCGGCTGGTCACTAGCCATTGAGTTGAGAAGAATGTTCAGAATCGTATTGAAGGCCTCACAGAGTGGGGACCTCAAGAGGGTGATCGAGTAAGACAGCCTCGCATAGCTCTGGCTAATGTCTTTGAAAGAATACTCCCTCGACAGCCACTGACGATCGTGTATCATTTGCCGGAGCCTGTAGGCGAGTCGGCCAAGCTCATGATCACGCTCGGCAACATCGTCTTCATAGTCGTCGTAGGTCTTGCATGTCTTGCTTGCCCAGTCGGAAACCAAGAAAGAGATGGCACTCGCCAGATGAGGATCCTCTGAGAAGCGGCTCTCGAGGTGCTCAAGCGTAGCACGATATGGCCCAGTCCAAGCCACCATCTGCTCCGGGCGAGACTTGAGCTCCAGCGCCGCAGCAGCCAAGTCGGAAAGGAGCAACCCCAGGCCGTCGCTGTCTTGCGTGTCGAGACTGCTAACACCTTTCCTCACATGCCCGCGGAGCTTGGAAACAGCGGCACCCATGCTTCCCAACAGCTCCAGAGCCATGTTCTTCGCAGTGACGGGTTGCTTGTCATTTTCGATGAGCTGAAACATCAGATGCATAAAGATTCGAAGCAACAGCTCCGCCGCAGGCCAGTCGGGATTGTCAAGACAGAGAGCAAAGTCCTCCACAAACATGTCAAGGAGGTTGCGATACGGCGTATCACCAGACTTGGTCGACTTGAGCGCTCGGCTCACAATAAACTGGACAACGTCTGAGGCGCTGTTGGTGGCTGTCTTGATCAAGGCCTCAGAAACGTCGTCAAGCTCTTGAATGGCGATACGATGCTGCGAGGAACCGTGCTCCTCATCCTGAATGGAAAACGACTGCGGCAGCCGCCTGGGGCCTTCGGCCGCCTCGTCCTCGACAGGCATAGTATTCCCCTTTCCTCGACCCGCATCGCCAACCTTGCCAGCACTGGTCTGAACCAACCGCATGATGAGAGCAGACACTGGCTGGATACTCGTGCCATCCACAAGTTTGAAAGTCCTCGCTCTCTTCCCAAGCGGCAGCTTCTCCAACGAGCTCAAAATCTCATTGAAAATGCCCTTCCGCTGTTCAGGGTTCAGCAGGAAAATCTGCGAAAGCATATCCATAGCGACCAAACGAAGTCCATCGAACTTTTGCGTGTCAATGACGGAGTCCTTTTCCGCATGTGCCGTCTCCATAAAGATGAGCCGCGAGGCAGTGAACTCGAGCGTGTTTGTCACCGCGTCCGAGGTGTCGATGGACGAGATCAAAGTCGCCATCATAGAAAACAGCTTCTGGCAATCGTTGAACAAGGCCACAATCTTCTTCTTGTTCTGAGCCAACGTCTTGAAGAGTTCGTTAGCCCCTGGTGTGGCTCTCAACTCGGCAATCGGAATGACGATGCCGTCAATGATACGCTTGAACAGGTCAAGACAGTGTTCTATTGTGTCTTGGGAGTAAAGCTGCTTCTCTTGACGGCCGCCACACATGATTCTCAGAGACGTGCGGCCAGCCCGAATCGCAATCTCTAACCAGGGCAGCTGGCTCAGCCACTGCTCCACATCGGCAGCTACCCAGGTCTCGTCAACCTTGATGTCTAGCGTTTCGGCCAACTTTAAAGCACCTTCGGAAAGCCGAATGAGGTGAAGTAGCTCCTCGAGAGGCGAATTCTTGAAACAGTTCAAGGTGATCGTCTTGCCCAGTAGGGCCTGCGCCTTGGATTGTGCGGTTGCTGTCAGGGTAGCTTCGTTCTCAGAAACCAAAACCACCATGTCGTTTCCTTGCCTTCGGGCAAGCACAGCGTTCTCTGCCTGGAAAGCGTTGTGAAGAAACACTCTCAGGTCATGAAGAGCCGCATCAGCTCTCTGGCGAAGATCCAAGCTCTCTCCATAGATGTCGTCACCATCAATATCACCGTGCTTCCGCTTCTTCAATGGCAAGTTGGCAGGCTCCTCAGGCTCATCTGCAACCACCATAAACTCACTCTTGTCAAAAGTCTTGGTCTTGGGAAGCTCAATAGCAATGACTGGCTTTTGAGAGCTGGATATGCTTTGCGATCCGGGCCGCTCTGGGGGCGTGGCAGTTCTTGAGGCCGCGGTAGCTTCTACAGAGCTGAGGGGTGGGAGAGCAGGCTGCGGTGGGTGTTGCTGACTGCGTTGTTGTTGTTGTTGTTGTTGTTGTTGAACCTGATGTTGTTGCGGGACCTGATGCTGTTGGTGTACTTGCGGTTGATGCTGTACCTGAGGTGAGTGTTGAACCTGAGGCTGATACTGAGGATGATACGCCGGAGTCGGGGGAGCAACTGGCGCAGGCGGAGCGCGTGGAGTCACATTAGACGAAGGGTGCGGCTTGATATTCGCAAGGCCGGCCGGCTGTTCAAGCTCCTTCTTGGTGGGCAAGACAATCTCGAATCGCGCCTTATTCGCAGCATGTGCCTGCTGGTTCGCTGATGTGGCCGGGCTCGCAGAAGGGCCCGGTGTGTTTGCAGGAATACTGCTCAGTTTCTTTCCTTGGCCTGGTTCTTTCTTAATGACCGGCTTGGCAGAAATCTTCTGTTTCGTGGGAACGGGCGTGGTAATGACGTTCGGATGATTATTCGCAGCGGGTGTGGGGGTATCTGGGGTCGGATACCGAAACGGTATCGACGTTGAATCGTGCACCATTTTCGAGAACGGTGACAGTCCCGCAGCCAGAGAACTGTGTTTCGCTGGTGAAGGAGAAGTCGTCGCGCGTGGTCCAGTCTTGAATTTGCTTCGGCAATATTAGCTTCAATATCTTGCCATTCCACCGGGTATCAAACATACTATTCGGGGATATTTCCTCTCTCTAGAAGCCTTTGAACCTGGCCGACTGTCTGCTGTAGTAACCTCGAGGCCGTATTCGTGGAAGCCTCTTGATTTAACGATTCGAAGTCGAGACTTGGTATCAGGTCGGTTACTGGGGGAGCGGGCGACGCAGAACCTATCGATGGTGAAGGAAGCACACCTATTCAGGAGAGGATATCGTCAGAAAATGATAGTTCAATCCCATAGAAGTGAGTAAAGTCAAGAGAAAAGCATACTCGAGTCAAAGGGAGCTATCGCCGAGAATGGTGTGTAGGGCAAGACTTCGGCGAGTGTGAATGGCCTCGCAAAGCCAGCAGGTTGCGAAACTGAAGGTGGTGGTGGGTTGGCCTGAGGAGCTCCATCCCAATTGTTATTGTTTGGAGGGCCATTGTGGGCGCCCGACCATGAGTTCGCCATGGTTGGTGGGAGCAAAGCAGATCTGTTTGCAGTCGAATTACGACAAGAGGTGTCGGAACATGGCTCGCGGGGCGATCGCAGCAAGCTCTCGAGGCGCTCTCTCCAGGAGGTTCAAAGACGTGAAAGTGGAAAGTCGAGGGATTCAACGCGGAGGGCTGTGGTTCTTTTCAGCAATCAGCAAGAGGTTCATCCTCGCCTGACAGCTGGACTGCAACAAAACGCGACAATGGTCGTCAAACAGAAAGCAAATGATAATCCTGTCCTGGTCGTGCCTGGCACTCTCGATTGGGAGTTGGATCCCAGAAAGAAGGACCGCCAAGTGCAGCCTCACTCGCGCCTGCCGTCGCTTCTCCAGCATCTTTCAGCGCCGCCTTGCAGCTTTTGGGGAGCCATGTGGTCCGTGCCCCAGCGAGTTGCCTGCCGAAAGAGGTGCAGTCGCGGGGTGCAGGGGTCTCGAGGCCCCATCTCTGGTTGACGCTAAAACTTTTTCTCTTGACGGGAAAGCTTGTCGCAGAGTCGCTCGCAGTGGATAAGAATTAATTTGGAGTGCCATTTTTGAGGTCCGATAACTCACCAAATAACACCACACATCGCAACCATGTCTGCTATCGGCTCCCTCGTCTTCTGCACCGACTGTGGTGACCTTTTACCTGCCTCCCAGGGCAGTGTAAAGAACATTCTGATTTGCAAATGCTGTGGCGCGGAACACAGAGGTCAGTTTCACATGTCATAAATCAACCAGCCCCTCGAATTGTTGCTGACAAGCTACCACAATGCAGATCATGCCTGGAAGGCCGTAACAACAAAGACAAAGCCCTCCGACTTCCCGTCAGCCCTACGACAGAAGCTTTCCATAGTCCAGACCGTCAAGAGACACGAAGTACAAACCGAAAGAGTCGACCCCAACATGGACTGCCACAAGTGCGGGAGGCGCGGCATTCGCTACTCTGAAGTCCAACAGAGATCTGCCGATGAAGGCTCAACAATTATCTACAACTGCGAGTGCGGTGAAAAGTGCGCAACAGTTGATATCGACATTGTCTTATCTGTTCTTGCTAACATTGAACCCCCAGATGGTCCACCAACAACTGAGCTGCTACCCTTCCTAATTCACGACAACCACCCACGATATGCCCGAGCACAGAAACATCTAACAAACCCGCCTTCTCAAGAGGCAACCAAACCAAACATCGTTTTAATGACCCAACGCCTGTTATCAACAATAGAACGCTCAAAGATACCCATCCATATTTACCTCCCACTCAAATCCCTTGCTTAAGCAGTGACCTCCGGAATCAAGGCATACTCCGCCTCATTGCTCTTCTCATACTCGGCCATATCCAGCGCAACAATACAGCTCTCCCTCACCACCTTCTCTTTATCGTGCAAGAACTTCTTGAGCGTCTCCTCCACTCCGGGCTCCTCACCCAAGCTGCCCAGCGCCTCGGCAGCCTCGTGCCTCACCATCGACGCCTCCTCCGTGTTGCTCAATGCACCAGTCAGCGCGGGAATAGAAGCAGGATGCGACAGCTGCCCGAAAACAAAAGCAATTTCATGTCTGAAAAGCGCAGAGTTATCCGCGAAGCCTTCGGCCAATGCCAAAACAGCCGGGACAGCAGTCGGGAGATCAGGAGGAGACGCCAAATCGCGAAGGGCAAACATGGCGCGATATCGGAGGAAAAGGGGCTTGGTGGTGTCCATGAGCGTCTTGCGCAGCTCCTCGACACTCGGTGTCTCTTCGCCCTGGGGCATGGGAGGGGCAGGATCGACCGAGGCAAAGTCACTGTTTGTAGCAATCTAGTTAGCAATGCGATCTCTTCAAAACAGCCCTTTCTTTTCCCCCTTGTTCTTGAGTGAAATGCGCACCTCTGCCTAAGCTTCTCCCTCTTTCTCTCCTCACTACTCTCCCACTCTATCCTCTCAATGGCGATTTCACAAGTCTCCCTTACACTGACGTCCTCTCCTTGTCTGTGTTTGTACTTTTTCAAAATCTCCAGGCTTCCGGTGTCGCCTAGCGCGCCGAGAGCTTCGGCTGCTTCATGTCTGCACATGGGATCTTCGGCGAGATCTTCGAGGACTTTGGTCAGGTAGGGGACTGCGGCGAGGTTGTGGGTCTGGCCCAGGCAGTAAGCGAGCTCATGCTTGAGGAGGGCGGAAGGGGAGGTAAAAGCTGCGGCGATGGCTTCGATTGCGGCGAGGGCTTCGGGGGAGGTGGGGGAGGGGGCGGTTACGGCTAGGTGCTTGAGGGAGAAGAGGGCGCGGAAGCGGACGGGGAGGGGGGTGCTTTCGGCTGTGAGGGAGGACCTCAAGGAAGCGATCGACGAGAGCGTGTCGGACATTTTGAGAGACTGGTGGGTTGGGGATGTATGGGAGGTGTGATGTGTGAAGAGAGGTTTAAGAGGGAGGGGAGGGGAGGAGAAAAAGGTGAGGGTGGAGAGAGAGGGTTATCTGATCTGATTAGATCGAGTGGTGTGAGTGGAAGGAGGGGCAGAGAATAATGTGTGGAAGAACCTTTATGACTGGAAACGCGGGGCATTTCACAAAAGTTTTTGGGGACTCTTGGAGGGGTGATAAACGATAAGAACTTTTTTTTGGGGGGGTGGTCGCTTTGAGCCCTAACCCTTGTTTAGGGGGTATGGCTTCAGAGTACGCTTTCTACTAATCACTCATTATGTTCGAAGTCAGGAGGTGTTGTCAAATCTTTGGTATTATGAAGATTTCCGTATGTAAGTGAATCAGTCATCTCGACTGTTCAGCAACTCAAACGGGTTACTCGGCCGTGCTCTAACTTGGTGGCCCTCCACAACCCCTGACTGGGCCTTTCTTTTTCTGTCCTTATTGCTCTTTGGTGGTTTCCCGACGGCTTCAATATGTGGGATCATATCCTTCATGTCTGAGCAGAGGTCAATAAGGCACTCGAGTCCGCCGGCCTCTCTCAGACGTTGAAGCGTCTCCGTAAAATCTGCAAGTGATAGGAACCTGTCGAGAGATGGGAGATCTGACAGGGCGGTAATACCATCCACTGCGTTTCCTTTCCTCTCTTGGAGGTTGAGAATCTGCTCAAGCATTCGGAGAGAGTAAAACGTTGCTTGTACCTGTGCGAAGACTTGAAGAACATCCCAGGAGTACTCGTTCAGCTTGCCTCTCGCTTCCTGGGTCAGGATTTCGAGACTTAAGGGGTAGCCCTTGGCTCGTTCTACTGTCCTGTCAATGTCTAGGTAGATAGACAGTACTACCCAAAGTAGCTCGGGGTCGGTGATGTGTGCCTTTATCTTGCCGATGTTGCTGAGGAGATGACTGCATTCTTCTTCCACCTTGGATGATGGTAGAATATCGACCTGTGATCCCGAAGACAGTGTTTGAAGCCTCCTCATCTCGGAAACTGTCTTGAGAGAGGTTTTCTGGCCCGACTGTAGAAGAGAATAGGCCAGCTTCCTGATAGGTTTGCTCACCTCCCAGGCACTTGTTCGAGATGGGCAGTCGAGAAGAAACGGTAGAAAAATCTCGAGGGATGCACCCTTCTCCTTTGAGGCTGTTGTAGTTATCTGCAAATAACGGAGAACCAGCTCAGATATTCTTGGGTCGAGCTGCAATCCACAAATAGCGACTGTTTTTGGTGCCGTCTCGGGCAACAGGTACGTCTTGATGAACGAATCGTACTCTTCCCGGCTGTACATCACAGCTTCTCCTCTCCTTGATCTTTCAGCGGCCTGTTCAAGTGTGAGGTGGGGGTCTGCCGAGATCTCGAATGCCATGTAGGAGAAGCCCACGTCGGGCTTGATGGACAGTTTGCGGCAGATTTCTGCATGTCGAAACTGAGGAGCGACGAGCTTGATGTTTTCTGAGTCGAGGTCGATGTCTGTAAAGAATATCACACCTCCATTCTCACCAAGGTCGTGGACCAAGAGATCTGAATCTGAAGTCAAGACCAACCCTCCCGACTTTCGAACGTGAACAGCACAGTACCCATCTGCCTCTCCACCCATCACCTCCGTTATTGGGCCATACTTTGAGCCACGCAACGCATCCAAGACGGCAGGTACAAGAAAGGCAGGTGGAGGTGGTTTAGATCTCGTTTCTCCCCCGATAGAGGCAGGAAACAATTCGACCTTCTTCTCACCCTTGCGACGAGAACGTTCTCTTGATACTCCTGTCACCGTGGTCGAATGGTACTTGAAGAGTTCCTTGGTCGACCTGATAAGTCTTTGCATACGTTCAGGTCGCTTTGAGGTGGGGAGATAGCCGTCAAAATAGATGTGCGCACTGAACAGATGGAAACATTAGCTCTACAATTGTGTATTGTTGGAGGCTCGTGTAAGTACATGGTCAATCCACACTCCTCCATTTTCTCGAGCCATTGTATCGCTGTTCGCCCCAACAACTCATATGAGGGCTGCTCAAAGGGCGAGATCTTTATGGTTGTCCTCGACGCCAGACTGAGGACATGATAGGCCAGGGCAGGGCCGTCGACAACAACATTGCACGGCGCAATGGCACCCCGCTCTGCATAGGGCTCCAGGTTCCTTTTGAGATGAGGTATGCCCATATTTCTCAGGAGGAGGAATACCTGGAATAGCGTCAGATTCATGTCAAGGATTTGGGAATGAATAAGCCTTACCTATAGATTCAAGGGCGTACCTAAGAGTACCTGGTACGGACAGTGTAAAAATATTTCTGTGTTGTAGTTGAGCTTCCCAGGTCTCCCCACAAAAAGCCTGTTTGACAAGACCCCAGGAAGTGCAGCAACAACTACGGGCTTAGGTAGTCATTCAACCGGCTCAACGGCCTACAGACGAACAGTTAGGACTCTGGAGAAGCTCAACGGAACTGTTTGAACCGTCAGTCTATGCTCTGGCTCTTTGCTCTGGCTGTTTGCTCAAGGAAGTGTCAGCCACTCGACCGCCGTTTGTGGCTGATGCTTCAGTTGTCAACCACAACCACCTGAAAGGCGGAGCTACAGGCCCGCGCCTTCCCGGCTGACAGTGACTTGCCCGCTGTAATTTCAGTGGGCAGGAACCTCCTTTCTTTACCTGCGTCTTTGAGGTTCTTGTGACACAGTTTTATGTGATTTTGTTCTTTTAGGTAACAGTGCCACGGATAATCACCGTCTTTGCAACAAAACCTATGACGAAACGTCTGCCCATCACCTCTTCCTGATTGCTCAACTTGAACGGGCAGTGTCGGACACGACGGGATCGGGGGCGGACAAGCTGACTCGATGTGCGACAGCCGACCGTGCAGGTGGGGACGGAACCTGGGACCAGCCCCACTCTTGTCAACGCTTTTTAGACGAGGTGGGAAAAAATTGCAGCTTCCTCCCGCAACCTCAATCAAATCCGCTCCCTCTCAATATGCGAGGCACCCTCATTTTCTCGGGCACCAGCTGCCCATCCCTCACAAAGCAAATATGTGAGAATCTCGGCATGGCTCCGGCCGAGGCCGAGCTCACCCAATTCTCCAACGGCGAGACGAGCGTCCGCATCCTCACCAGCGTGCGCGAGAAGGACGTCTTTGTCGTGCAGTCCGGCAGCCCCAAGATCAACGACACCATCATGGAGCTGCTCATCATGATCTCGGCCTGCAAGGGAGGCTCGGCGAGCAAAGTCACTGGTACATTACTTCCTCTTTCCATGAACTGAACCCAATTGACACGGTCGCCCAGCTGTCCTGCCATACTTCCCATACAGTCGCCAGTCCAAGAAGAAGTCGCATAGAGGAGCGATTACTGCGCGGATGTTGGCCAACCTCCTTGGGGTTGCGGGTGTTAAGCACATTGTAACGGTCGATCTGCACGCGTCACAAATGCAGGGCTTCTTCAAGTGCCCGGTGGACAACCTTCACGCAGAGCCGCTGATTGCTCGCTGGATCAGACACAATGTGCCAGACTGGAAGGAGGCGGTGGTGGTGTCCAAGAACGCCGGCGGCACCAAGCGTGTCACGTCTCTTGCCGACGCACTCAAGCTGAACTTTGGCATGGTCACTACGGACAAAAGACGAGGCCACAACATGACGGCGAGCATGATCATGAACCACCTCGACGGCATTGAGCGACAGCCAGTGCTGGACCCCATCAGTAACCAGGTGCGTACCACCTCGACCGAGCCCGAAAAGGAAGCAACAAACGCACAATCCCAAGACTCGCGCGTTGTGGCAGACGGCCAGGGATCACCTCGCCCTGCTGCTAACGGCACACGTGCCCGCTCTGCGAGCAACCCCAAGCCCCACCACACCAGGTCTCAAACCACGCTATCACAGTCGTCGGTCATTGATGAGCTCGACGAGGAGGCGGAAGGTGACGAGCTCGAGTTTAACGATCAGAGAGCAGCAGAGGTCATTCATGGTCGCTTGGTTCAAGGCCATATCGTGCCGGATGATTTTGTATCACCGGCAGAAAGTGTGGCAGGGACAGAGATTCCAGACGAAGATCCCATGGTTATGTCCCATGCGTCTTCGTTTTTTGCGCCCCAGTCGCATGCCCTGGGTGGCTCCGGTGATGCGGAAGCCAGTTCAGATGAAGAGGAGGAGATTCTCAAACCAAAAGTTGAACACATGATCACGTTGGTGGGCGATGTGAAGGGCCGTTCGGTCTTCATCGTGGACGATATGATCGACAAGCCCGGCTCGTGGATTGCTGCGGCCGAGACGGTACGGAAGCGTGGCAAGGCCGAGAAGGTGTACTGCATTGCAACACATGGTGTCTTTGGAGGCGATTGCCTTGAGCAGATGCAGGCTTGTGATTGCATCGACACCATCGTGGTGACCAACAGCTATCCGATACCCGAAGAGAAGGCGCGCAAGGCCAGCAAACTGGTGGTTCTCGATCTGTCGTTCCTCCTGGCTGAGGCGATTCGCAGAAACCACTACGGCGAGTCGATGTCGCCACTGTTCCAGCATGTCTTGGACTCATAACACCTCTCCCAGCAGGTATCTATCTTCTTTATTCGTTTTTCCGTCACAGCCGGGCCTCGCCATGACCTCTCTCTCTTTTTGATCTGAGATGGGACCGGCTCAGGCTACAAGCGTCGGCGTTTGGTGATATGGCAGCGTTGCGTTCATTTTTAACAGGCAGCAGGATTGGCGGCGATAGACGTTCATGAGCAGTCAGATACCGAATTGACAGTTACAGTCATCATGGTGGGCAGCAGTGACCGGACCGCTCTTCCCTCCTCTCCCTTGTTCCCCCTCTTGTCTTGTCATGCCGACAAGACAGGCTCTAGAGATTACTCATATATTCCCCCCTACACTACACTACACTACACTACACACACACACACCCAGCGATGCTATCACTAGAGATGGCAGGAGCAAAGCTCATCCCAGAGCTTGTTCTTAACGGAGCGTTGGAAGATCAATAAGCGGGACAGAAGGCCCTTTACCCGACTCTCTCTCGTAGAGTTGCTTCCGCAAGGTTGATGGGTAACGGGCAAGAGAACTCCCCGCTACATTTATGCTTAAGAGCCTGCTGTTTTGTACAAGTAGATGTTGTGCTCCAGTCTACAGCCTGCGTGTTTGTCTCTTTTATCTTTGGCACAACTTTAAGCTTGGCATCAGAACTTTTCGCCGTGGTGGTATTCTGCCAGATAGATACCTAGAGCATTGGCATTATCGACTTAGCTAGGTGTACTTGGGGGTACTCCAATAAATACTGACGTTCAAGAACTGCATCTCGTTTGTGTTTCCACTTGTGGCTTTCTTGCGCAACTTTGTCTCGTGTAAGTGATGTGCTGCCTAAAGCCACCCAAGTCCATCACAGCCAAGCACACCTTGAAGTAGCTGCAACCGACGGCCAAATATCATTATGTTTTATTCTTTTTCATATCTTTCGTTTGCCCTCTCCCAACTTCGTCACCCTATATAATGCTGCACGAAAGAAGAAATCTGTCCCAAACCCGATTCAAAGCACATGAAAAACCTAAAAGAAATGAAAGTTCATGGCCTCATCACATACTCTCAATGCCCTTTTGAGAGGAGATTTCCATGCATCATACACCCACCCCTTCTTCAAAAGTTAGAACATCTGCTGCTGCTGCTGCTGCTGCTGCCCACCACTACTCCTCTGGGGCATCAGAAGATCAATGCCTTCAAACCCCACAAGATTCCCGTCAAAACCACCTCCCCCACCGAGGTCGGTAAAGTCAAAATCCATGCCCTGAAGGAGGAGATCGTCGAGCTCACCGCTTGTCAGTCCTGCGGTGTTGGTGCTCGACATGTCCATCATGCCCAGATCCAGGCCCTGATGGTACTGGATTTGATTTGACTGCTGCAGCCTGGCAGCCATCATATCCCTAAACTTGCCCACCAGCACCGCATCATCCGCCGCCGTCTTTTCTGTCCCCATCACCTCTTTCGCTTTTTGGCTCATCTCCCCATCCGAGGGAACATACCCCAACCCCATGACCCAATCTGCCAGTCCTTTTTCCAGCTCTCGAGAACAAAAGACTTTTGCTGGCTCCTCCCAGCGTCCTTTGATGTTTTTGACGAAGCGGTCGACTGTTTTGGTTTGGGCTGGAAAAGGCTTGGAGCCCTCGCGTAACCGGACGAGGATGTCGGAGGTGGAGGAGGTGGAGGGGAGAGGAGGAGGGGGGATTGTATATGGAGGGGCAAAACCGGAGCCGCCTTGGGAGATGTTCCAGGAGAGGGTGGAGAGGGGTAAGCCCGGAAGAGAAGGGTCGGTGAGGATCCCGGAATCGCGCTTGAAGCGGCGGAGCCATTCGGCGTTTTCGGCGCAGGTTGTGTTCCAGGGGTCGTCGCTGCGGAGGGGGGTTAGATGGAAGAAAAAGGGGGAAAGAAGGGGTCGGGGGGGGGGGCGTACTCTTCATAGATGATCCAACGAGCTTGGTGTTGCAGTTCCTCGTCTGTAGGGACGTGACAGTTGGGGTTGTTGGGCGACATGGCACTGGCTACATATTTCTTTAGTTCGCGAGCGAGGCGCTGGTAGCAGTTTACGTCTCCCAAAAGGTTGGCTCTGAAGCCTGCTGGGGGGGAAGGGGTTGAGGTTGACCCTGACCCTGACCCTGATCCTGACCCCGAGCCTGATCGTGAAGAGGACGAGTTAGAGATGGACGGGATGCGCGTCCGCCCTGCTGGATCGGACACGTCGAGCTGGAGTTGCAATGGATTCGGGAACATGGACTCGTGGGAGAGATCCAATGGCACGTAGGCGCTGCTGTCGTTGGTGCCGTTGCCAAAAACATGTCTGTTTTTGAAGGCGGCAAGCCAAACCGCGTCGTCGGCGGCTGTTTGGTTCCAGCCGTCATCATACTCGAAGATGATGACACGAGCGCGTTTTTGCAGGTCGTCGTCACTGGGAACAAACCCCTCCCCGAAGAGGGAGCGTTGCTCGCGGACGTATTCGGCCAGTTCGAATTCCAGGCGGGATGGGTTGTGGATGCCGGCGTCGATCTTCTTGGGGTCTTTGGACCGTTGAGGAACGTCGACGACGTCTTCTGATCTTGGGAGATGGGCGCGAGCTCGGAAGCAAGTTAGCCAGGAAGTCGAGGCGTAGATGAGGCGGGTGAAGAATTGGACAATGTCGGAGGAGGGGTCGGAAGAGGACTCGTCCATGCGGCGGATGATGTTGACTGCTTCCGACTGCAGCTCTCTGTCCATGGCTGTCAGGCCTAGGAGGCGGCGGGCTTTGACATAGACTTCGAGCTCCAGCTCCAGCGGATCCAGCTCAAAGATGTCACCCTTGCCGGTGATCTTGAGTTGCTGGAGAGAGGACTTGTAGGAAGGGCGGGTAGGCCGGTCGGACGGTGCTGCCAGCAACAAATCTTGAAGCCAAGACCCAGTTGAACCGACGCAAGGCCTCGAGATAATCCTGGTCTTTTCTAACAGAGCGCGAACCACACTCAGCAGCTCCCCGTCAGACGGGGCCTCCTGGCCTTGTGGTCGGTCATCAATGTAAGCCCTCAGCTCTGCCTTGATGAGTTCATACGCGTTTTTGGCAGCAAAAGGGGGTTGGGACGCTTCGAAAGGATCCGGCGAGTTTCTCTCGTCGTGGATCAAGAACGGTGGAATCGAGTTCTCGACCATGTCCAACACCTTGTCTTCGAAGCCCCAATCACCCTTCCAGTCAGCCATGGATTTACCGCGCTTGAAGTGCTCGGCGAGGTGGTCGGTACGGAAGGACCATGTGTCCATCACGATGCCGCAGAAACCACACCTTGAACGAATCTCTGGAGTCGTCACCTTCCACCCATCCATGCTCTGGCTGCGATAGGCGGCGTCATGGACAAGCTTCAAATGTTGGCGAAGGTGGTCCTTCCGGTAGAACGTCCTCTCCGCCAGTGCGCGCTCTTGACAGGCAGAGTGATTGTGGCTGTCGATGTGAGCCTCGTCGGGGTTGGCATGCCCGCAGAAAACGCACTGCATCTGGTCACTCTCAGCGTTGAAGGTGACCGGCCCATCGGGGGAGCACACCCAGCGCTCCAGAGACAGATGCAGAGACTTCTCATGTCTCTGCCAGTCGTGCTTGGTTCTGAAAGTCTCGGTGCAGAAAGTACACTGGAACGTCTTTAGGGGCTGTCGTAGAGGTGTGCTGTTGGTCATGTTAGCAGCAGCGGGCGCAGCAGCCTTTCTCCTTCTCCTCCTCCGACCCCGGTGCATGGAGGACCCTCCCGACCCGAGCGAGCCACGAGAGCCATAAGAGTAGGCCGAAGCAAACGACCCGCTAGAATGAGATGTATTGGCGCTGGAGATGGCAGAGTCGCAGATCGATCTGCCTGACCCATCGTCGGTGAAGTGGACACTGCTGTAAGGGCTGCTGAGGCCCGACTGCAGGGTCGAAGACGTGCTGATGGCACGTTGAATAGCTGTGACGGAGGCCGGTTCATTTTCCGGCGGAGATACCTGCCAACGCTGAAGGGGATTCATGAGCTCGAAAGACGCGGCACCTCGTCTTCCGGCAATGTCGATAGGTTTGGTCCACGTCCTCACGCCCGGTGAGGTGGACCGCTGGGCAACAGCGTTCTTGTTTCTGCGGCGGGTGTTGGCAAGCCAGTTGGTGATCTGGGTCTTGCTAAGACCTGTCTGCTTCTGTAACATCTCCTTCTCCTCTTCGGTAGGATAAGGATGCCTGCTGTGAGTCGAGAGCCAGTTCTTTAGGATCTTCAGTTCTTCTCTGGAGAACCGAACACCAGTCCTGGTCTTGGAGGTTGCCCGAGCAGGTTCAGACGTGGTGTTCTCGGTTGCGGCAGCAGGCTGGCTTCCGCTCAGGGCAGCCCCAGCATGGGCTTCCTCCTGCGGGATACCCATAGGGTGGTCGCCCATGATGGGCCAAGGATTGGAAGGGAAGCCGACGGCGCGGCCAGCACCGGTGGTCTCGGCAAAGCTGCATTCAGAACACAGCGCAATGCAGCTGGTGCAATAGCCCTTGTACTGACCCTCTGGAATACGCTTGCACTGATAGCCTCCAAGCTGACAGTTGGTGCACGGGACGTCGGGGAGGTCCAGATCTTCTTCGAACGGCCCGGTTCTGTCGAGACCTTTAAGGCCAATGCAAGTGTTTGCGTCTAGCGTCCCGTCGAGTGTAGGCGAGATGTTGTTCTCAAAGTGCTCCAATGCCCAAAAGGAGAAGTCATCCCCCTCTGCATTCTCCAGGGCGAGATCGAGGTCCTGGAGATGTTCAGTGGCTCCAGCTGCTCCAAGAGCAGGCACGGTGGCCATGTTGGCTGACGAAGAAGCAAAGTCCAGGCCCTCCCCGGTAGTTGGGAGGGCAGCCATATCCCAGTTGACATATTCCTCCATTTCTGGTATCACTGGCATCCGGAGAAGGACAGTAAAGGGCGCGAGGGGGGGAGCCCCGTCTCTCCGTGAAGTGACAAGGCAAAGGCCGGGTTAAACCGAGCTGTCAAGAAATGTCAGATCAAGGGCGTGCTTAGTGCCACTGGCACCATCGATATAAACATATGCCTCTGTCCCTCATCCTCTCCCATAAGAAAGTGTAGGTACTAACATGTAAAATATCCGGCGTGGAGTCGAGTCAAAGTCAATGTCAGTCCAAGTTCCAACAGTCATCCGTCAGCAAAAGGCGTAAGTAAGTCAATGGCAATGAAACAAAAGACAACTGCTCATGTAATTCAGGAAGAAACAGAAAAAGTCCCCGGGAACTACTTTTTATTTAGATGCCCCCCCTCCCCAGAGACGAGTTCCACCAGCTTCAACTGGTTTCGTCTTCCTCCAAAAGAGTCACTCTTCAAGGGTTCGTAGCAGTGAAAGCGAGGCTTGCTCTCCGTCCCGCATCAGACCCCTGCCAAAATGTGGGACATGCACGCCTTTCGATTGACATGAACATGGGGTTTGACACCCCTGTCACCGCCCACCCGACTACCAAAAGAGGCTACCCCGCCAAAGACCACCACCCTCCCCTCCCGCATCTTCAACCACTTATTCAAGATATCTCTATACGCTGCTCGGTCGGTAGTCGTCATGCAGATCCCCAAAGTCTACCTGTTCTTTCTCCAGATAACAGCTCTTCTTTTCGTTCCTTCCTCCTTCCCTCAGCTTCTGTCCTCATCTCTGTGGAAACATCTGCCTAAAAGCCTTGCAGCTCTGGATCAGGCAGCTTAAACCCGGATTTTACCTACAGGTAACCAATCGAGCAGCCCGATATCTTGTCCCTTTCTTCACATCGGCAAAGTAGCTATGGCATGATTCTTATTTCCATCTTTCCAGACCTGCTCGTGTGCCATCATCACAAGCAGCAAACGGGAAAAATGCACTATGCATTAGTCACCCCTCCTCGGTATTCAGGTTACACCGTCTGATGCCTCCTCACTGCCTTTTCTTTATGCCCCCAACCTCGAGATCCTGCCGTGTAACCGCCTCCAACCAGCGATGTTATAGACTCTCCGGCTCCGGAGCCCCCAATTCCACCATCAAAAGCCTCCAGAAGTTCTGGAACTACATGTGAAGAACCGCTAGAAGCCGCTTGTGGCCGTCCGGCTTCCACGACTTATCAGACTCTCAAGCTAATGATAAAGGAACAAATTCCCCAATTCATCGCCGCGATTGTTATATATACATAAGTTTATGCTATTCCGAGCACCAAGAACCTGAGGTTAGATCCGATGACCGGCTCCCGTCCGGAAGGTGGGGTGCTAGCCGCTGTTGATGCAGAAGTGTTGACACATGCCACCATTTTGAGGTTGAACAGTTAGCGAGAAGAGCTCTGTCACAAACTATAGATAATAAGAAGAGATGTTAGAAAGTCGAGAAAAAGACAAAAAGGAAAAAGCGCAAAAAATAGTGCCCAATAACAGGATTGAACTGTTGACCTTCGCATTACTTGGTACTGTTTCCAGTATTAGTACGACGCTCTAACCAGCTGAGCTAATCGGGCTTTGGGTTTTGACGGAGGATTTGATCTGGCTTTGGTTACAAGTTGGGGTGGGTTGGGGTAGCTTGGGTGCTGGCAACATCAGCCTCATATTATCATCACAGTCTCTACCTCCATCTCACTGTCCACAGTATGTCTTCCAAGGGGGAAGACATACTCTCGAATAAAGACTAGTACTACGCATTAAGCTAATGCAGCACTCCGTGTAGCGTCATCCTCAGCCACGCCTCGAAAGATAATCGGGACTCCTTCAACGATATTCAACAGGCCTTCAAAAAAATAGTCAAGATTCCCATCAAATGATCGAGGGGGGGTTTCTTGAAAAATAATTAACAGCTGTAAGAAAAGGAGCCAATGGACCTTTGAAGATGGTCAACAGGTCTTTAACAACTAGACAATACCCCCTTAAAAACAGTCCATCCACACATCATCTCGATCACCCTTCACAAACACGTCCAGAAGTTCGGGCCCGAATTTTGCAAGCACCCTCCCCACTTAACCATCCGTCCCACCAACCAATCACACGCCCCCCATTCAGCAAAAAGCCCGCCCGCCCCACAAACAAAACTCGCTTGTGAACCAGTCCCGACCACCTCTTGTTTTTGCAACCCCAACATTTAACCCGTTTCTCACCACTTTTCCGCTAATAACAACTCTCACCCACCCACCCACTCACTCGCTTATACAATAGAATACAAAGTTCACTTGTTGTTCCAATCAATCAATCAATCAATCCCAGCCCCCTGTCCTGTTCAACTCTTGGCATCGCTCTTCCCCCTTCCCCCTTCCCCCCAAGTCTTTAACATGCCCTGGGGCGCAGAGATTGACGCGTCCGAATCCGTCTCTGATTCGAACGACGAAGGGGGTGTTCTGGATCATTCGGATGAGGGGGAGGGTCATCAAGACAATAATAATACCCAGCATTTGGCCAAACGGAGACGTATGGGAGATAATCATCTTCATCCATCCATGGAGGGGAATGGGAATGTAGCTCCTGTTGCTGGGATGGGAGGAGGGGGGGTTGTTGATCCGAGTTTGGGTGGTGGTGGTGGTGGAGGAGGAGGAGGAGGGAATGATGGAAGGGTGCCTCATTTCAAGCCTGGGTTACCTGATCCTGACGATAAGGGGGAGAATGACTGTTTTTTTGAGGATTGCCAGACCAGAGCGGGGGGGAATCAATATTTTATGTGAGTGGGTGTTTTTTTTTAAAAAATCTTCTCTTTTTTTTCTCTTTTCTTTCCTTTCTTTATTTCATATCCCTCTTCTTAATATCTTTTTCTATCTTCTTTTCCTTTCATCGTTTCATTTCGAAAAGAAAAGAGCAAAGGGGGAGACGTTGCTGACATTGAGAAAGCAAGCACCTGATGGACAAGCACGGCCTTATCAGGGGTGACCAAGGGCGTCAAGAAGGCGGACGAAGGAAGGCGCCCAAATATCTGGCCGTATGCCCTACCAACTGGCCGTTTAATTACGGCACCAGCTCGTCATGTGGGCCTTGTTCCGATATCACCACACTGCTCAACGTCGTGGGAGAGCACAACCACGAGTCGCCCGCCATCTGCTCCTTCTGTTGGACTTATTTTGGAGATAGGGCAGGGCTTGCCGCGCACATCAACCAGGGCCCTTGTCGGAGTAACGAGGGATTTAGCAGAAAGCTGACTCTGATCAGGCACATGTTTGCTACCGCCCTGAGAATACCGGACGGCCCAGAGTTGGCGAAGCAGTCGGAAGGACAGAGGAGGGCCCATGCAGAAGCGGAGAGGGCGGCGAGGGCGGAGAAATACGCCGCGGAACAGTTGGCGGAGCAGGAGTGGAGGAATCAGCAGCAGGCGCAGAGGAGGCAAAGGCAGCAGAGGGGAGGGTCGCCTCCGATGGTGGCTGCTCCGGCGCCGGCGGTGCAGGCGGTTGTGGTGGGGAACAACAGGAGGAGGACTACTGGGGCGGTTGCAAATGGTGCTCTACAGGGACAGCAGCAGCAGCAAGTGGTCCAACAGCCAGGCTTTCATGGGAGTCCCATGGGCCAGCAGTTTGCTATCTCGGCGGGGGGAATTGATGGGTTGCCTGGGTTAGCTCAACAAGCGGCCGGAGTCTCACCGGGCGCGGCGCCGGACTATGTGGTGCCTGCGGCCACGGCGGAGGCGATGGCGAGGAGTATCGAACGGCTTTCTGGTATCATAGGGGACCTCACGGCGACGAACTCGCAACTATTGCAGGAATTGCGGTCACGGGACCAGCACATATCCAACCGGGACATACAAATTCGGAGCAGGGAGGAACGGATCAACGCGTTGTCGGCTGAAAACAAGAAGCTCTCGGCTGAGGTGGCAAGGCTCACGGCCATCGCAAGCGGACAGTTGGGTATTGATGGCGCCGGTGGTGTGGTTATGGGCGGCGACAGTGGTTTGGACCAGGGCGAGCCGATGGAGGACGCCGAGGAGGTTTGAGTTTGGTGGTGGAATTGTTTGCCACGGGAGTAATAATGTTATTGATACCCGGTTTTTGTTATTGTTTACTTTTTGTATCCTCTTGTTGAGGTTTAATATGGATTCGTTGAGGTAGTCTGTTTGAGTATCGGCGAGAAAAGTTGTCTGGTTTGATTGACGAATGGCTTGAAGAGGTTGCTCATACCTATTTTGACCGTCCTTTGAAGTGTGTCTACTATTTTTTGAGTTAGAGCTATTATTCATTCTGAAAGGCGTGTCTAATATTTTCGAAGTCTATTTATTATCTTTCAAACCAAGCATAGCTTATTCCTCGCTTTTATTATAGACACGGACAAGTTTGCCGCGGTGGTCTACCTCTCCGCGACATCCTTATTCTGTCTGGCAGATAAGAATGTAGGTGAGGTTATCGTGATATCTGAGCCAAAGTGGACGAAGCATGCAAAACCCCACAACTCCACCAGTACCACCCCCCAAAAAAAAAAAAAAAAAAAAACTGACAGTACCCATGTGATGGGGTATGCAAAAAATAATCGCTTTGATTTCGTCCAGGCTCGAACTGGAGACCTTCAGTGTGTTAGACTGACGTGATAACCAACTACACCACGAAACCAATTGGTTGTTGTTGACTTCTTCACGAGAACTAGCCCTGTTGATGCTGGAGTTCATCCTGCTTGGGTATACTTTCCTACTTTTGACAACTTGCAACCACCATCGCAGTTCTACCCACTGCCAACGACCCCTCGCTGTCCATTATTACTAACTCCAAGAAGTGTGCATCTACTCATCCATCTGCCAAGCATACTCCAACCCCTTCACCATCTCCTTCCTATTCAGTATCCTAAACCTCTCCTTCTCCCACCCATTTCCCCTATCAACCCCATCCCACCTATACCCCGGCCTTATCCCATATCGATTCGGTTCCGCCGGCCCTTGATACACCGGCCTCCCCTTACCCCTTTTCTTCCCCCCCTTACCGCCCTTATCCCCCTCCAAAAACAGCGCCATGGGATCGTTCCACCTCCCCTCCTCCCTCTGCTCCCGATTAATCTCCTCATCATCCTTCCCCCTCGCAAGCTTCATCAACTTCGCCCCCTCCAACCTCTCCCTCCTCATCTCCGCCTCCCTAGCCTGCACCTCCCCCTTCAAAAGCGCCTCCTTCTCCTGCTCAGCCCTTTCTCTCTCCAACATCTCCCTTCGTGCCTGCGCCCTCCTCAAGCTGACATCAATCCTCCTCCCGGTAGCATCCCGCAAAACAACCTCATCCTCCTCTTCCTTCCCCTCTTTAGCTTTTTTCGCCTCCTCCATCGCCTTGGTCAACCTCTCCAACTCTCTCTTCTCCTCCTCTGTCTTTCTGGCAAGTTGCTCCGTTATCGACTTTGCAGACTGCAACCCCGGGCGCATGCCATTTGACATTTTTACCTGTCTTGGGTCGTCATCCACCTCCTCCGAACTGTCATCAGAGTCATGACCCAAGGCAGCAGCATCATTCTTCGCGGCTGCGAGGACGGCATCTGCAATGTTGTCGGAATCGTCACGTTTCTTGACTGTGGTGGGGAGGACGGCGGTGCCGACGGTGGACCAGGCGGATTTTTTGGACTTGCGGAATTCAGAGGTGTGCCCGGCGATGGTCATGGGGGTGTCACCGTCGGAGTCGGAGTCGGGGTTTGGGTTGGGGTTGGCCCAGGTGGATTCGTCATCGGAGTCGTGGATGAGGAGGTTGTTGATTTGGGCGACGGGGGCGGCGGCTGTCTTGGAGGAGCGTTTTCGTTTTTTGGAGGTGGAGCTGGAAGAGGTGGTGGTGGATTTGGGGGGGTCGGCGGTTAGGTAGTGGGCTGCTAGGTAGGTTGCTTTGTCTGTTGGCATTGTGGGTGGTTATGGTTTTTTTTTTTTTTTTTTTTGGTGGTGGTGATGGCCGAAATTTTGGCTGCTTGTGGTGTTTGCGACAAGAATGTCGTGCAGCGGTCTGTTCCGCCCCACAAGGCTGCTGTTGCTCTGGTCGCGTTGCGCTGCAGCACGTTTGCAGTGGTACTGGGTGACATCACTGATAAGGTGTTGATAAGGGGTGATAAGCCGATAAGGCCATCAAGGTCACAGCTTGGTTGGCTACACCGGTTGGTTTGGGACAGGGGCAATTCCATCTCACATTCATCGACTAACCATGTGATGCTACAATTGAAATTCCTCCCAAGAAGTCTGGGTCAGCTCACGGCAGCCGACCAGTTCCAAGCCCCAAAACCGCGTTGTTGCGCTGCTGCTGCGGGAGGCGAAGCTGAGCCTGATATGGGGACCCGTGATCTGACAGACCACGGGGAATGGACGAAACATCGGGCTTTAGTTTGTGGTCCGCCAACATCCCCATCCGGTTTGAACACATCTAGAATATATTGAGTACCACATCCGACGCTTCCATTCAGCGTGACACATGGACTCCCACTATGCGGCCATATTCCAATCTGGCAATCCGATAGCCGCCCCTGAGTTCTTCACACTGTTACTCTTCTGCATCTACATGGAGATAAGAAGTTGCAAATACCGAGGTCGGAACTTTTAAACTGTGCAATAAGCAGATGTGGAAGCTGAGAGAGAGTGCGGGGTCCTCGGTAACTCAGATACGCGTCTGCGGCCGAGTCAAAGGTGAATGACCTGAGACCCCGTTCACGAGGAAGAGCGAGAGGTCAGCCGACACCCCGGCCGCCTTTCGTTTCGATTCTCTCTGCCTCTCTCTTTCTCCTTTGAGCCAACAAGGGGGGTTTTGCTATGTGGTAATTATTGAATTCTAGACCATACAAGACTTGACTAGTCGATGATAAACGGTTGTTGAGGATGCGGTGAAGGGGACAGCACAGACAGGGCTAAGTATCGAGATCCTAGAGGGGGGAGGGTAGGATGACGTCCGTTATCCTTATCGTTATCGCGCGCGCGCTTGGAATGCACCTTTGCCGGCCGGCTGTGATCCTCAAAGACTGGGGGCCAGCTGAATCGCGTCAGCGGACTTGTCCAGAAGAACTCGCTTGACGCGAGCATTCCGATCGAGAGTTGGAAAGCAAGACGGACGAAACCGGTAGATATGAATGATTACCCATGAGAGCACATGTTTGTGTCGTGAGATGACTCTGGAGATGTTGGTGATGCAGTTAGCAGAACGGTGAGCTTGGCGGGGGCCGGTGTGGGGGTTCCTGCAGCTCTCCACAAAGGCATCCACTTGTATGGTGCAGTGGTGGCATCCGACTCCAATTGTCAATTGCCAATCGCACCTCGAACCTCGACCATATTCATCTCGAGACATCATCCCCGTTCTCATCAGTGTCGAGATGCCATTGCCCGTGGGTAACACGAGTCCCGTCAGTGGCTGCCCGTTCAAGGAAATACCGGATGGTCGATGCATCATCCTCCTGCAGGGCAAGCCTTGGAGAAGGGTCTGGTGCATGGGCCGGCATTTGACATCCGGCATGAACATGATGTCTACAAGCTTAGGTTACCCCAGATGACGCCGTCACTGCTAACATCTCTAGGGGACTACCGGGACCACGACCACTTCCAGTTTGCTGACGAAGCCACTGGAGGTGGCTTGGAAACGGGCCTGACGGTGGTTGTTTCATGTCCGCTAAACCGGTTTACCTTGATCAGGCCTGGGCCGCCATTTCATCATGGTCAACCCTGAGAGAAGCCAAGAATATCTCTTTCGAGCACTGTCCATGTCCACGTCTCAGCTGCAGCTGCTGGGTGCTCACAAGTGTCACACGCTGACCTGTCGTCACTTGTCACTCCCACTCCCACTCCCCACCTCCCGCTCGAGCTTTATCACCCGCACCCGCCATCCTCCCATGGATCCTGGGCATTCCCAAACAGGCCGATAAGCCTCCTTGACTGAGTATAAGCCTCTCTTGTGTCCAGCCCCTTCCTATCTTGAGGCCTCTCCTTTCTTTTCCCTCTCGCTTGTTCTGTATTACTCTGTCAAAGAACTATACACCTATACATACCTCGTTATCATCAGCTGGAGCCCAAGACACTCCTGTCGTCCTCAGTTTGTACCTTCACATCCTATTGGCTCGTTGCAGCTAGTATTTCCTCTTTCGTCATCTCGGCATCTTATCGCGATTCGCCAACAGGGGCTTGTCAATTACACGCCCTGCTCACTGCCTTCATCTGAGTCACCCGGCCGGCGTCCCGAAAGAGAAGACCCGGGGCCTTCTTTGTGTTGTTTAAAGTCAAGCGCTCCTGGAAGCACTTGACCTGTTTAAACAATCACACAACCAAGGAAACAACAAAGACGAGCCTTTCCATTTCACCCGCCCAAGGGGGGCTTTTGCATCATTTGTCAGGGTCCGTTGGAAGCTACCACTTACACCCCAACCCACTCTTATTTCAACCTCTCACCCGGCAACCGGTAAACTTTACCATTGATTCATATCGTGGGGACTTCCTGGAAACCTTTTCCCACACACACATACAACCTGCTACTTTCCTTCTTGCCACATCTCATCGATAGATTGTTCAAGCATCATCTTTAACATCTCCTACCATCCTTGAAGCTCTTCTTGCGGACTATTCCATCCCCGCGCTGCGCTTCACGAGATACCTATCGCCTACTACTACATCTACCTTATCGATACCCATCTCATCCATCTTCAACTATCACCATGGCCAACCTCACCATTGAGTCCCGCCAGTTCGAGCGCGATCTCCGCCACAGCGCCAAGGAGCGAAAGCGCGTCAAGGACCACAATACCAAGTGGCAGCATGGCAGCCGCTTCCTCTCTGGTGTGGTGACTGAGGGCTTCTGGGACCAGGTCAAGCCTGTCAAGTACTCCAACGATGCTCACATTGCCAAGATGAAGCCAGACAAGAGATATGTTGATCGGTATGTCCTCTGCATCCCCTTCTTTAGTCAACCTTACTCTAACATATCCTCTCTTATTTATAGCTACCACTTCGCCCGCAAACCCACCGTCGGACAGAACATTGTCAAGGGCCGCTCCAACTGGTACACTCCCGACTCGGTCATCAAGAACAACCTCGCCAAAAACATCAACGCTGCTGACCTTAACGACGTCAACGCTTCTACTATTCCAACTTTAGCTCCACAAGACGATGTACTGTACTCGTTTGACAGGCATGACTCTCCCGACCGGCCGGTGACGCTGGAGGTTTTTGTCAAGGCTAGGAACACGCAGAAGGAAACGGAGAAGCTGGTGGAGAAGGAATATGAGGTTGTGGATGGGAACGGGGAGGCGGTGAAGGGGAGGAAGGCGAAGAAGGTGTTGCGGAGCGGGACGAGTGAGAGACGGGAGGAGAATGAGCCGGTGGTGGTGGAGGGGGGGTTTGAGCTTGTTTAAGCTTGACTTTTGGCGGCGCATCTTTCCCTTTGTATAACTTGCTTGAGTGTTTAGCGGCTGCTTTTTTGGGGGGGGGAGGGGGGGGGAGGTGTCTCGATGGTGAGCATATGACGGGACGACAGTACGACTACTGCTGGTCGGATCGTTATGACATTATACTACATTTGATGGGCGCGCGGGGTTGGCATTTTGACGAGCATGGGATGATGGATGGGGGCATGACATGAGGGTTTATTATGAGTTTATTTATTTATTTAAGGATTATGAAGCATTTTAGTAGTACGCTGATAGGGCAATCAATATTTTCGATTCTGGAGAGAGATTTACCTTGCAACACAACATGAGCAACATTAGGATACTATGAGATGTGAAATGAAGGGTTTATGTATTTGTGGTTTGTTTACCTACGTACATTTTGCTTGTTGATGTGTCTGCCCGGCTTGTTGCGACTGTCATCCAACCTCTCTGCTCAAAGAACTGCTGGACGTTGATTAAGGTCGCAGAAGGGGGAAGACTCGTAAAGCGGACTTCCTTCCACGCTCGAAAAGAGCACACAGATCGACCAGACCGGTCAGCGGAGACTCACTCCCATAAACTAAATCTTTCCGAACTCCAAGATTGATCAAGCATCGGCTCGATGGAAGAAATGACTGCGCATATAGAAAGAACATTGGTGATTTCTTTTTGTGATTATATCCTGCACTGCAGCAAAGCAGGTGCTGAACCTTGCCCTTGAAAGATAGTCAGCAGGTCTCAAAAATATAATTAGCAGGTTAAAAGATACCGTAGGTTAACAGGCCTTGAAGAATTGTCAAAAAGTCTTATTCCCTACCCACCTAATTGAAAAAACAATGCACAAGGGTGACGATTGCTATCCGTGGTATTCTAAATTGCAATAACGATTATTTTATCCACAACACAATAGTTCATATCATTCATATCAGTAGGGGTGATGATTTGCTGAGTTGGTGATGAGGGAAGTGAATGCAATGGAAAATACTTCTTCTGGTTGTTGTCTGATGTTGGGGATGCTCTAGATAAAGTTGTTCAATATCGTTGATTTGCTGTGGAACAGGGGTCGCAAGGAAAGTAACTCGTCAACAATCACCTTTCACCAGCATCCTTTCAATTTTACAAAAATAATTTGCTCGGCCTCTCTGCCTATCCCTCGATCTAGAGAAAAGCAAAGCGAGTAAAAAGAAAAAAAAAAAAGAAAAAAAAAAGGAAAAACAAAAAAACAACTCGCTGATAGCCCCAAGCCAGCTCCTCCAGCCCAGATTTCGGGCCCCAAAGTATTCATCCCAAGTACCTTACATAACAACCTCCATAACCCGCAGAAAAACATCCTCCCATTTTCATCAGCATCTTGCCTTTTATGATCACTAGTGCTAAGCCGTTATCCCCTCCCAAACTCAACAGTGTTATACAAAAACTCAACGACAATGCCTAAGTAGGCCTCCACCCCGGCTTCGCCTTGAGCAACTTCGTCTCATGATGAAAGTCAGAAAAGCTCTTGACCATGTGGATCCACTCCTGCCTCGTAGTAGACCCCGGCTTGTCAATCCGGTGCTTGAACTGCGACATGAACGGCACGAGCGCGATGCCGTTCGTGTGTCGGGCCAGCGCCTCGTAGCACTCCTGCGCCGTGATCTTAGCAACCGGCTTCGAGGACGGAGGCGGCGAGCCGCTGGGCGTTGCGGTGCCCGTCTTGGAGGCTTGACCTGTTTCTCACGAGTTAGATTTGTATGACAAGGAGTGACAGCAGATGGAAAAAGCTTACCGGCTGGAGCAGGACTGCCCGCCCTCGAACCAGAAGGCGTCCCACCAGGCCGCTGCGCCTTCATCTTGAACTTCTTCTTCAGCATCGCACCGCCATCAGACCCCTCCCCACCGGTAGCCTCCCCGTCACTCGTAGCCCCCGGCATGACCTTCGGCCGGCCAGGAATAGGAGTGCCCATCCGACTCGGCACGCTAGACCCCTTGCCAGTCTTCATCTTCTTCCGGGCCGTCTCGATGTCGCTCGACTCCGACATCTCCGGTGAACCAGCCCGCTTCAACTTGCCCTTCTTATTGGCAATTGCGCTCTTGGAAGGCGTGGTGTTCCCCTTGGTATTAGACCCCGAAGTGACAGGTTCAGGCTTCTTCTCCTCTTCCTTCTTCTCTTCCTCGTCGGAGTCATCGGAATCCGAAGAGTCCGTAAACGGATTGTTAGAGTCGCTCTCGGACATGTCGTCGTAGTCCATCGCCTTCTCCAGTTTCACCAATCCCTTGATCGTCTGCTTTCCTATCATCTTTCTCTTCAGCTTCTCCAATTGCCTCTCCCTCTCCTCTTTCTCAACCTTGTCTTCCTCACCCTCACCGAACAAGTTGGAAGCCAGCTGTTCTTTGCGAACACGCTCCTTCGACTCCTTGGCGTCCTCATCATCCGCCTCAAAACCAGGAGTCTCGTCATCATCTTGGAATTCGTCGCCAGAGATATCCAACTCGTAGTCATCCTGTCTCTCGGATCCACGAGCGGCGCGAGAAGTGGCGCTCTCAGTCTTGACCCTGGTAGGGCCGTTGAGGAACATTCTCGTCTCCAGCTTCTCCCGCAATCTTTCCTCTCTCTCCTTGTCCTTCATGACCCATCGCTTGACCTCCTTGACCTCGTACATGAGCTTTTCAGCGTCATCGAGCGAGAGGGTGTCAAATCTTGGCTTCTCGTCAAACTTGTACCACCGCTCCAAGGGGATCATGCGGAAACGCGCGCCGTCAATAACGAACGCGACGTTGCTGTCTGAAAGACCGGCCACATAAGAGCCAACCCACACGCCGGCCTTGCCCTCGGCATCCTCAAGATGCCATGGAAGTGTCTCCTCGTAGCGCAGGCCGGACTGCTTCTTGTGGGCGTCGGAGTGCTTGCCGTAAAAGGCGGAAGCTTTCTCCTTCTTGTTGTTTGTCTTCGGCTTTGGGTTGTTGTCCTTAATGACCGGGGCCATCTGGGCTTGATCAAGGGCCCGTTGGGCCTCCTTGTCAGCCTTCATCTTTTGGATGCGGTCCATCTCAGCTTGCTGCTCGGGGTCCATTGGGACATCGTCTTGCTTCATAGCCATCCGATAAGCGGGAGGAAGGCGCGGGTCGCGACGGTGCAATGTGACGGGTCGGGGAAATTGGTCCTGATTCAACAAATCAATGTCGACTTCTGCTCCACCCATCTGCTTGTGCAACCGCATGACATGGTGGCGAATTCCTTCGCGGAAAGCCTTCTTGGTGAGGACAAGAGGGAACTCCTGGATGCTGCCGGTGGGTTGATCTGACCAGCCACCATGCCGTGCGCGCTGTTGACGCAGCTGCTCGACCTTGCTGGCGTATTCTCTCTCGATTTCCTTGTCGAGCTCGCCGGAGGAGTCGACCAACCTTTTGGCCTCTTTGCCCTTTGGGGGTAAGGCGTGGAGGGGTTTGGCTCTGGGTTTTACTCTCGCTCTCAAGGGGTCTGTGTTGGGTTTGCGGCGGATGAAAGTTGGGGCAGCGCCTGGGGGACGGGGAGGCCCAGGCGGTTGCTGCTGTGGCGCGCTCATTGTGTGGTGACTTGTGAAAGTCGATGGGATGAGTGGACGACTGGAAGGCGCGTCAATGCGCCGATGGTAGCACGGAGGAGGCCCGCGAAAGAAAGATGCAATCGATGGCTCAAGTCGTCATCAAGAGCGCGACTGAAGATGGCGGCGCGACGGAGTAATCGGCAGCGAGATTCTGGCGTAAATCGATCGATCTTCGAAAACTCCTTGGCTGAACCCGGTCGGCGGCGGATATGAGAGAAGTGGTCGTCGATACTTGGGTAGTGGTCGGTGGTTGTTCGTTGTCAATGCCAAAAGTTAACCTCTGTCAAAGAACTTGGAGTGATCAATGGCGACGGCTGGCAGCGGGCATGGATGACAAAGGGACCCGCTAAAAAGGCAGCCGCAGATGGCTTGGCAGAACACTGCTGGGACCGGGTGAGCACAGACCACCCTGCTCAACCATCAAGGTTTGGCGGGGTTGATTCCAGAATTTCTCTCTTCTTGTAAGTCGAGACTCGAGAGGGGCATGGACTGGAGAGGTTTGCTGACTTTTCCGGACAGCGGCAGATGCTGGGATACGAGGTAATTAAACCCAAGCCAAAGCCCTCTGGAGAATAAGTACTAGCTGAATTGAACCTTATGCTTTTGTGGCAACTCTAGTTGTCGAGGCTCGCTCCAGCCACTGTTCGAGAGCATGTGTGAGTTTTTGATCTGGCTCTGGGACTGGATACTACCTACCATCCCAGGCAATCACCACGAAGAGAGCAATGGAACAGCAACGGCAGAGTAATGATAAGACTCATTTCACTTCGATGTAGTATATGAGAGCATACTAAGCCTGTACCCAGCCAATCACGACAGGATGTTGCCTGGAAGTCAAGTGCTCTCTGCCTGCCGTGACTCTCGTGTCTCACCTTCTCGCTCCACCGGCACCGTGGAGTTTGAAACCAAAAAAACGCTTGCCCCACAAAAAAGTGCGCGCCTCCAGACGCTCAAAAGGGTACCTTTTTCTGCCGTCCTCCCTTCTCAAATTTTTTGAGGGTATATCTCTTGGCACCAAACTCTCACGATCCCTAGCAACCATCAGCTCAAATATCCAGTACCGGCCGATATCCATATTCAAAATGCGTGTCGTCCTCGTGAGCGGTGGTGTCATCTCGGGCATTGGCAAAGGTCAGTTCCTCTGTTGGCTGAAGTCTCTCCACCACGCTCCAATCGAGGGGCAGTCCGTTTTCTGATAGCGAGGAGGGGCCAAGCGCTGACCTGCTTTTTTTTGACAGGAATTATTGGTATGTGGTGACACATTCATTCGTCGCCTGCCCTCTGCTGTCTCCTCGACTAACACACACACGCAGCCTCCTCGTCTGGTCTTCTTCTGAAGACGGCTGGTCTCAAGGTCACGGTAGGCGTTACTGTAAAAACTTCATCCAATTCAGTAGCTCTGGGCTCATCATGTTCTCTTCCAGGCCATCAAAATTGACCCCTACCTCAATGTTGATGCCGGCACATTGGGGCCTCTAGAGTATGCCACCAGCTCCCAATACGAGACAACCGGCGCATAACTAATACTTGTAATTCAGGCATGGCGAGTGCTTCGTGCTTGCCGATGGTGGTGAATCTGATCTCGATCTTGGAAACTATGAGAGGTAACTCGTATCCGTCTCATCTCTCCTTGCATGAGACCAGATACTGACGCTTGTCAGATACCTCGACATCCAACTAACTAGGGACAACAACATCACAACCGGCAAGGTCTACCAAGCCGTCATCGTAGGTCTGATCGTAAATCTGCATCCCCTTCCAGGTCTGACATGATTCCTGTGCTATAGGAGAAAGAGAGAAGGGGAGATTACCTTGGTCGGACCGTCCAGGTCGTGCCTCACATCGTCCAGCAGATCAACGACACCATTGAGCGGGTTGCCAAGATCCCAGTCGATGACTCGGGTGCGACGCCAGATGTCTGCATCATCGAGTTGGGTGGTACCATTGGTGATCTCGAGTCTGGGCCTTTCGTAGAGGCCCTGGTGCAACTGAGACACAAGCTCGTCAGAGATCCCGAGTCCTCCTTCTTCAACATCCACGTCTCCTTCGTTCCACTGATCCACGGAGAGGAGAAGACCAAGCCCACCCAGCACGCCATCAGACAACTCCGGAGCTCTGGTCTGGTGCCAGACCTTGTTGCCTGTCGGTGTGATGCCTCCCTCGACGATGCCACCATCAAGAAGATCGCCTTCAGCTGCCAAGTTGACCTCGACCAGGTCATTGGCGTGCATGACATGGAGACAATTTACCAGGTCCCTGTCCTTCTTGAGGAGCAAGGTCTGCTCACGCTTTTGCACAAGGGTCTCCAGCTCGACAAGATTCCTTTGGATGCTAGCAGAAAGGAGGAAGGTGCCAAGCTGTGGGATCTCTGGAAGAAGACCATTGACGTCCCCAAGGATCTCCAGCCAGTTCAGCTTGCATTGGTTGGCAAGTACACCTCCCACATGGACTCCTATTTGTCGGTAGTCAAGGCGCTTGAGCACGCTTCCATGCACCTCAAGCGCAAGCTCAACCTGATCAATGTCGACTCTGAGCATTTGGAGGAGGCCATGCTCAAGAAGGACCCATCCAAGTACAAGGACGCTTGGGCTGTTCTGGAGAGTGTTCAGGGGGTATGTATTCCCCCTAATTTTGGACGATTTTCTTTTTCGGTAGCTGAGATTCATCCAGATCATTGTACCCGGTGGTTTTGGCAACAGAGGCATCGAGGGTATGATTGCGACGGCCAAGTTCGCTCGTCAAAAGAAGATCCCCTATCTCGGTATCTGCCTCGGTCTGCAGGTTGCCGTCATTGAGGCGGTCCGGGATTTGCTCAGCAGGCCCAATGCCACCTCGGAGGAGTTTGACAACAACGCTGAGCACAAGGCTGTCATCTTTATGCCCGAGGGCTCCAAGGAGTAAGTGCAACGAGACAACGAAAGTTCCAGGACATGGAGCTAACAAACCTGTAGGAAGATGGGTGGTACCATGAGACTTGGCACACGGCCAACTCTCTTCCAGGCCGGCACCGAATGGAGCAAGCTCCGTGGCCTCTACGGAGGTGTTGAGGTGACACACGAGCGTCATAGACACCGTTATGAGGTCAACCCTGACATGGTTGATGAGCTTGAGAGCAAGGGCTTCCACTTCGTTGCCCGGGACGATGTTGGCAACCGTATGGAGGCATTTGAGCTCAAGGACCACCCATACTTTGTTGGCTTACAGGCCCACCCCGAGTACAGAAGTAAGGTCACTCGGCCATCGCCACCATTCCTGGGCTTCGTGGCATCCAGCGCTGGGCTCTTGGACAAGGTGCTCAAGGAGATTGCGGAGGAGAAGGTTGTCGTGAACGGGCACCACTTTTAAGTGGAAGTAGCGGATCTAGCGTGATGAACATTACAGATAGACCATATCTAGACCAGCGTTTTTTACAGCCCAATTAAAAAAAGTAAAATAATCATCCAAGACCACTTTCCTGCTTGGTTGTCTCAAAGGTCCAGCTGATATGGCCCGTGCACGGTAACCCTTGGCGCTTTCCGAATCGCTCCCAACTCACAGCGATAGTGGGGTCATTCGCTGAAGTTGTTTCCCTCACCAGCAATGAAATAATTGTTGCTCTACAACCTTGACCGAGAATTCTACAATTTTCCTCCAGAGGCTCTACCAGTCTGCTGCGGCTGGCAAAACAGCTACTACTTTGGGATCATCATTACCTCCTACCCAGCATTGTCAGACGCGTTTGCAAATTCTGCCAACTTGGCTTTCATTCATACTTTTTCGACCAAGCCAAACAAGGCTGGTTACATACTCCCATATAGCTCTACGCGGCGCCATTGTGAACCCAAGCTAGTCAACAAAAGCTATCACGCCGGCGACCTTCTCCCTAACTAGCCCTATGAGGCCAACCCTCGTTTTTCCATACCCACAGCATTGACTGGCACGCCGTCGAGGAGTTCCAAAAGTCAGACGGGCCATTGTGTGGAGAATGGCACAACCTCCTCCTCCATTTGGTCAGCCTGGCCAGGGCCTCGAGGATCACTTTGGGAATATGACGATTGCAAGTCAAGGCCCGTCTACTGCTGGACCGCAGCAGCAGGGGGTTATTGCTGAGACTCAGGTCGTGGTGGATGCCTCTGGACAGAAGCGTCAGAAGCGTCTGAACCAGAGTCAGCGTCGCGAGCTGGCTGCTCAACTCACCATCCCCATCGACCCTCGGCCTCTGGTTCTACCACCGCCGGTATCCCAACCTCAGATTCTACCACAGCCGGTGTCCCGGCATCAGAATCAGCATCAGCATCAGCCTCAGCATCAGCATCAACGGCAGAATTCCCAACACTATCAAAACCAGCAACAGTTCAACCAACAGCAGCGTGGTGGCCATGGCCATCAGTCTCGAGGCAGTGGAGGCAGGGGAGGCGGCCATTGGCAGGGACAGCGTGCTAACCACAGACCTCAAGGCAACGGTCGTGGTGTTTTACAGGAAGAAGCACCAGCTTACCGGCCTCACTCAGCTACTTTCCTCCCACCTAACCAGAGGCAAGGCGGCGGCAGCGGTGGCGGTCAGCCTCATGGATGGCCGCAAGCCCGGGGACCTCAAGGCAACGGTGGTGTTTTGCAGGGAGAAGCACCAGCTTACCGGCCTCACTCGGCTACTTTTCTCCCACCTGACCCAGGTCAAGGCGGCGTTCCGTTCACACAACCGCGGCACCAAGTCTCGCGATCTTATCAGGACCCCAAACAAATGAATCCTCCTGCGGAACAGTATCCCGTGGATGTCATCACCCCAGCCCTTCCGTCGCCCGTGCGGCCCGACCTTCAGTCACCTCAGTTTAGGAACCAGCCGCCACACCCTCACCGTCATCAAACTGCGGGTAGTGGCAGTGCATTTAGCATTACTAGGGAGGTCCTGGCGCAGGCACAACATCTGGAGAACATCTGCAACGAAGTCGTTGCAAATGCCGAGATCAATCCCGCTGAGATTCAAGAGAAGGAGGCTTTCCGAGTCAGGATTGAGCAGGTCGTCCGGGATGTCATTACCAATTTCGAGAACGAAAAAGCCGGCGAACCGTGGTTTCCACGAGAGAGTGTCCAGCTGAAGTGTTTTGGAAGTCTGATGTCTGGGTTTGCAACCAAGGACGCGGATATGGACTTGGGCCTGTTTGCCCCGTTGTTGGACCCTCAACCAGAGGCATCAGGTTCTCCGATACCGAGGCTGATCGAAAAGGCTTTTCTTGACATGGGGTTGGGTGCGAGGCTGCTTACCCGGACCAGAGTGCCTATCATCAAGATTTGTGAGAAGCCGCCGGAGGAGTTACGGGTTGCGCTGTTGAAGGAAAGGGAGGACTGGGAAAAGGGAGCGGTAGAGGCCGAGGTTGATGTAGAGGATGCGCATGACGAGGTTGAGCCTATCCGGGGAGCTGGGGAAGCACAACCGCCTCCTGCGCCTGGAAGCGAAAGTCAACAGCCGGCACGTGTTGTCGAGGAAAGTGAACCGGTATCTACTCCCGAGCAGCTACTTGAGTCTCTCAAGCAAGATGGACGGAGTCTGACGAATTACCACAACGCCGCCAAGAAGGTTCTTCGAAAGCTTGGGGGCTACGACATAACCCACACCAACGTCTCCTCGATGACGCCCGAGTGGATCGAGCCTCTCAATCGGGTCTGTCTGGCGTTTGCGCGGGGTGTTGCCAACGAGAAGGTGCGGGAGGCGCTGTTGAATTCCAGGAATCTAAACGAACACGAACTTCTCACCTTGAAACTGCCGAGGACCCTGTTGGGGGTTTTGTTCCAGATCGAAGGAGAGATGCTGGCTCAGTCGTGGGAAGATCGACCGGTACAAGAAAAAGACGATAATTTGGAGCGGCGGTCTTTTGCCACCTTGGCACGCTGGAGGGACCTCATGCACCGCAGCAATGTCGGTCAGGATCCGCTGACGTATCAGAAGGAAGTCCAGAACTATGTTGAGACGCTGAAACGGATTCCGTCGCTTGCGCTTCTTCATCTTGCGCAGATGCCGCATGAGCCGGTGGTGGCTTTTCACAAAAGGGCGAATCAGTTACTCGTTGAGCTGGGCGGGTGCGACGAGTCGTCAACTGGGGACACGATCCTTCCGATTGTTATACGACATTACATCAACGGCATCTGGAACAGCCAGGTTCGCGAGCAGGTGGATGAGTTTTCGAAATTCCCCTACGCCTCAACGTTGGGAGCCGTGGCGAAACGGCACAAGAGTCTCCAGCTTGCGCTGGATTATGAGAGGTGTCTCCAGAAAGGGCAATATCAGGAACCGGCGGCGAGTTTGGTGAGGTGTTATGTTGCTCTGCTTCGGGGACCGATGACGAAGAACGACAAGACTGGCGAGTTGGCTGTTCCCCTGCCGGATGAATCCGATGAGCTCATGGCAACGATCAAGCAGCTGGGGGACCCAGCCATTGAACCGCCCAACCAACCTCGAGATCTGCACAGAGACCGTCTCGAGTTCCCAAAGTCAAACATAGGCGTCCAGTGCGACATCAACTTCTCTGCTCATCTAGCGGTGGAGAACACGACCCTGCTGAGGTGCTACTCCCTCTGCGATCCAAGGGTCAGGCCGCTCATCTTGTTTGTCAAGCACTGGGCCAAGGTGAGGCAAATTAACTCGCCCTACCGGGGCACGCTGGGGAGTTACGGGTATGCGATCATGATGCTGCACTACCTTATCAACGTTGCGCGGCCGTTTGTGGTGCCTAACTTGCAGCTCCTCGGCCCGTCTGGGCAGCCGCCACAGATGTGCAAGGGGTACCCCATCCACTTTTGGCGAGACGAGGCGCAGATTGAGAGGCTGGCGAAGGGGAACGAGCTGACGATGAACAGGGAGAGTTTGGGGATGTTGTTGAGGGGTTTTTTCGAGTATTATGCCCATAATAACCACAGGACGGGGAAGGGTTTTGATTGGGGGAGGGATGTGATTTGTTTGAGGAGGCAGGGGGGGTTCATGAGCAAGGTTGAGAAGGGGTGGACGGGGGCGAAGACGGTGGTGGAGAGTCCGGCAGGGGGGGTTTTGTCTCCGGGCGGTGGTGGTAGTGGTGTTGGGACTCCGGGTGGTGGCGGCGGCGGTGAAGTAAAGGAAGTCAGGCTCAGGTTTTTGTTTGCGGTGGAGGACCCGTTTGAGACGGATCACAATGTTGCCAGGACGGTGACGCACCAGGGGATTGTCAAGATCAGGGATGAGTTTAGGAGGGCGTGGGGGATTATCAGGGGGAAGGAGGAGGGGGAGTTGTTGGAGGATGTGGGGAAGGTGGAAAGGAAGAGGGTGAGGAAGGAGTTTGAGGGGTTGTTGGGGGAGTTGCATGGGGGGCTTCTTTAGTGGAGGAAGGCTAAATGGGAGGAATGGGCAAGGGAGAGGGAAATTCGGCGGTGGAGTTGGACAAAGAGGGTGGGTGGTACAAGCGGTGGTGGATAGGGAAAAGGGTGGGAAGGGGGGGATATATAAAAGGAGAACGGAAAAGGGTGTGTACTCTAAAAAATGGGTGTGAAATTTTGTGTAAGAGTATGGTTGTGTGTCTGTAATTTTTTGTATTTTGCATTGTTGTTTGGTAGCTGGTAGTTAAAGCGGCTCATAGCAGCGGAGACTGGTGTGGTGGCATGGCAATGAAGTGTGTTGACAGATGTGTTTTTATATTGTGATCTCTTGGTCATACGGTTGCTGGCTTTCATGGGTAGACTACTGGTATTTCTCTCACATTTTTTTTTTCTTCCTCTCAAAGAGTTTTCTCCCATTGTATATCCTTAGATAGTTTCTTTTAGGGGTAGAAGTTTTACCAACACACACTCACAGCCGATGAGTTTGTTGATGATCCTGTGTATTTTCTTTTTCGGTGTGAAATTTATGATAAGGATGTGTAGGTGGATGACTTTTATAAATGGGCGCTACGTAGGAGAGGTGGAGATGTGATAGGTGGTACGTATTGGGTCTTTGTTATGTGTTGCAATGGTTGTGAGTGCGTGAACGAGAGGGATGGAGGGGTGTGAGAATAGGTACGCAAGAGCGGAAAGAAAGAAAAAAAATAAAGGAAGAATGAAAATTAGAAAGAGTAAGAATATATGGGATATAACTTGGCTGAGAAAGTATATTAGGGAATATAGTATGAGAGACATTTGTGTGTGGGGGTGGGTGTGTGTGTGTGTGTGTGTGTGTGTGAGAGAGAGAGTGAGAGAGAGAGAGAGAGAGAGAGAGAGAGAGAGAGAGAGAGAGAGAGAGAGAGAGAGAGAGAATGCAAACTACAGGTATATCCAGAACCTAATGTGATGAGACTTGATCATTTTAATCTTGGGTGCATCGAGTTTCCATCAGATTGCGGATAAAGAAAGCATCATCATATTTCCTGGGATTTTAGTGAGATGGGCTTGCAAGAATATCTCGGTCCTGGGTCATTGCTCGAATAGGTACACCGTCAAACTTGAAATGCAGATTCGGTTGCACAAAAAGGCGGGTATCAAATTTCTCATCTTGTACAAAACTTTACATCTCCCACAACCCTCCAAATTTCACCCAGTTGAGATCGTCATCCACTTTCTTGGGCTGAGGTTAGTTTCCAGTTGGCACTGTTTGATCTGAGACGGTTGACTCACCTCATCCTTCATATATGACAACATATAATGCTTGATAATATGATAAAGATAATACAATTGACTTCATAGCCTTTCGAGAAAAAGCAGACATCATCCAGGAAACATCCTCCCCATCAGCAACTCGTAATAAGCCCTCTGCTCCGACTCGCTGCCGAGCGACGGGTCAAAGTCTGGGTCGTTGGAGTCGGCTATTGGTTCTGGGTTGGAGCCCATGCTGTAGAAATCTGCTATTGTTTCGTCTGGGGCGAAGCCTAGAGAGGCGAGGGTTTGTGAGGTCCTCATGGCTCTGTGTTTAGACTGTTAGAAGTTGCGAATTGAAAAAAAGGAAGAAACAATGACATACGCCTGGGCAGCATCTTTTGCTACAATGTCTGATAAGCTGGCGGAATCTTTTGGTTGGAAAGGAGAGCCCAGTTGGGGGAATTGTATTGGAGTTCTTGGTTGTTCTGGTACCACGTAGCTTGATGCTGATTGGCTTCTTGGGGCGGGTGGTTGGAGTGTGGCTCTCTTTGCTGGTGGTGGCCGGGCGGGTGGTTCTTCTGGTGCGTCTTCTTCGTCGACTTCTTGTGATGGTAGAATGTTGTTTTTGGAATCTAATGTGGTCTGGTTATTGTTGTTGTTGTTGTTGTTGTTGTTATTGTTCTCTGTGGGTGGAGTGGGTGCTGGGCCGTTGTGACCAAAGAAGGCTTTGAAGACTGAGCTCTGCTGCCACTTGCTGATCAAGGCTTCCTGCTGATTGGAATCTTTGATAGCGGTTATCATGCTCTTCCCGGCGGCTCCTCGTAGATGGCCTTCTATCAGGGCGTCAAGTCCAGGGATGGCGTCCAGTACAGCTCCCCATGCGGCGGCACTCTCCTTGTAGGTGTTGAGAGCAGTGCGGTAGCCTTTTTGGGGACCACGTCTCTTGGTTGGACGGAGATATAAACATGGCTTGTTATGTTTGGTACAGACACTGCATTTTGGCTTGCCATTGTCACATGGCTGATGGTTGACATGGCAGAAGTCACAACTATGAGATGGGTATGAGACACGCCAGTGGTGTAGAGAGAGTGAGACACTTACGCACGGGAGGCCTTCTTCCTCTTGCGGGGATTGGCCGGAGCCTCACTCCCGGCATCGGCGCCGGTGTCACTGGCTGGGGGAGGCGGAGGGCCGGAAGCGGTAGCACCACCGGAGACGGGGTTGGTGTTGGTGGCTAGGGGAGCGCGTTCCTCGACGGAGAACTCCATTTTCCTGGGGCTTCGGAACGGGCGGGGCCCATAGACTTGGTCGGAAGAAATACTTTATCCACAAGGAAGGGAGGGAGCAGCAGAGCAGAGCCAGCCAATGCCGTATTTCGGTGGGAAACAGGTGTGTTAGAGTTGGCAGGAGAAAAGCGCGGTGCCGAACGCGGGGACTTTGATTTGCAGGGAAATCGTGGGGGCTCGGGCCCACGCTTCCGGCGCTCTTAGCACCCGGCCCGAGCCAGTGCCCCGGAAGCGCCCCTAAAAATTCAACGTCTACGGAGGCGGGGCGTGTCCGGGGGATCACACAGCACGTCTTGGTCTCCATGTCTACCTAAGGTAGTCTGGATATTTTGGCATTGATTCATTACACACATTTCAGGACATCTGTTACAAGTTCATTATTCAACAAGACGTGAACCTCGAGTGGAGTTTAACCTCCGGCAGGGCCCGATATGCCAGGGCAGGTGATGGATGGCCTTCAACCTAAGCCTGCTGCACCCTCCTTCTTCATGGTTCCCAGTGGAGGTTTCTTGCCATCTCGGCCGAGAGGTATCATGACAGCTGCCATTCGTAGCATTCATACGTTGCATCTGTTCCATGATCTCCCATTGGACATAAGTGCTTCATTATTTCAAACTGAATTTGTGCTTTGCATCTCCCGTAGCCACTGCCATGTTCCCCGCAAACGCTGGCGCCTTTCCTGGGGCATTGCTGGGGCAGTGACCCACTAAACACCGACGACCCGGCACCCGAGTCCCGCTGTCGCAGCATCGTTGCGGGGGTGGCTTCACTGCCCGGGCCAATGCAGGGTCTACATTTTCCCGCCTGCCAGTCCCGACCGATTTGCCGACATTTCGACGGTCCAAGATGGCGACTGGGAGTCGGGCCTTCATCTGCGGCCTGAATTGTGTCTGATTATCTGATAGGTAGATGCCCTCACTCATTATATTCAGTCTCACAAATCAAGATACTAGCATCACAAGCCCCGTCTCGACTTTTCATCCCGTCCCTGATCACGCACCAATGGTCCAGCTCACGGTGCCATATCGATACCACAAGAGACCACCGAGCTGAGGACCATTTCAACAGCCGTGTCGACGCCACGGACAACACCATGGCTCCACCAAAGAATGAACGGGCCTTCGAGGCAAACTCATCCATTGTCCTCGTCGGATGCCGCGGGGCAGGGAAGCGGACCTTGGGATTCATGGGAGCCCTTCACCTACGCCGACGACTGGTCACAGAGGAGCACTACTTTGAGAAAACCACGGGATTATCACGTGGGGAGTATCTCGCCCGACATGGCAGGGAGGCCTTTGCCAGGCAGGATATCGAGGTGTTCAAACGAATGTTGGACAGCAACAGGACCGGGTGTATCATCGAATGTGGCATGAGCAGCCTTACGGGAGAGGCACAGGACGCACTAAGACAGTACTCCAGCACCAACCCAGTCGTCTACATTCACCGCGAAAAGGAGCAAATTGCCCGGCATTTGGACGCTGCCGACCTTCAACAGCTCCTGAAAGCCGACGAGCGGCATAGAAGCTGCTCCAATTTTGAGTACTACAACCTCTACGATCCCCCAAACAAATCTGGGGGTCACATTTCGGGCACGAGCTCGGGGGCCAGCACACCACTGAATGGCCGACAGTCTGGGCCATCGAAGCTTTTAAGTGCCAGGGAAGATTTTACCAGATTTCTCGACATCGTCACAGGGAGGGGCGCCACCAAGGCCTGGTTGGAGAGCCCATTTTCTGTGAGCTCAGTGCCACCGGAATTCCGGTCATATTCCTACGCGTTGCGACTCAGACTATCCTATTTGATGGACATGGATCTGGAATGGGAGGATTTTGAGGCGAGAGGAGATTGCGTCGAGTTTATCATCGATCACTGGCCAGACGATCTGATGAACGTTATTGCGAGACAAATCGCCTTGATAAGGAGAAAACTCGGCATTCCAATCATCTACCATGTGGAAGAAAACCCACGAGGGGAAAGACGAAGAACGCCGGAAGAAAAAGACGCCATGGATGCTGACTTGTTGGAGCTGGGCCTCCGTCTCGGCGTTGACTATATCAGCCTAGATCTCCAGCGCCATGACGAGTTTGTGAACCGGGTACTACGGCACAGAGGAAGGTCAAAGATCATTGGGAACTTCTGGTACATGGGCTTTGGGGCCCTTGCTTGGCAGGACGACAGACAGATGGAAAACTACAAGAGGGCTCAGGGACTAGGGTGCGAGGTGGTGCGGATGGTCCGCTTCTGCACAAATGACAGCCCGGCTGAGCTTCTGGAAGGCTTCAAGAAGAGGCTACAGCAAGAAGTACCAGACCCAAAGCCACCACTTGTGGCCTACGACTTTTCCGTCCTCGGCGTTCGGACACCACTGCAAAGCAGGATTTTGAATCCCGTGAAGCATCCAGATATGGAGAATGAGCGAGACCACCTTGCCACGGTCTCTACCTACTATCACTCGTATGAGTTGCTTTTCCGGCAGTTTCTTCTGGATCCGCTGCAGTTTTACGTGCTCGGCTCCCACGTATCATATTCGCTATCACCGGCCATGCATAGTGCGGCCTACGACTTCTGCGGGATGCCACACACTTTCCAGGATGTAACGTGCTCTACGATCGACAGGCTGAACCAGATCTGCCTATCAGACTCTTTTGGGGGGGCCAGCTTGACAGCCCCTTTCAAGGTTGCCATCATGCCCCATCTCAAAGTCAAGAGCCACCATGCCACCGCGATAGGAGCAGTCAACGTACTGCTTCCACTCAGGGGAAAGACGAGCGCCATTCTCGACCATGCCAACTCTCGAAACAAGGCCGGGCCTGCACGCGAGTTCTTTGGTGATAATACCGACTGGAGCTCCATTCTGACATGCCTTCGGAGGGCTATCAGTCCACGGAATTTTGTCCAGCCATCTAAAACTACCGGGTTAGTTGTTGGCGCCGGTGGCATGGCCAGAGCTGCCATCTATGCGCTGATTCAGCTGGGATGCCGTAATATCTTTATCTACAACCGAACAGCACCAAATGCCAACCAAGTTGCACAGCACTTCAACGACTGGGCGGCAACACAGGGAATTGTAGGCACAAAAGGAGGGTCACATGAGATCTGCCGAGTCCTTCCATCGCTGTCAGAGCCATGGCCTCGGGCCTACCAACCTCCAACGATGGTGATCTCCTGTGTTCCAGCTACCAGCGCGAATGGGTCCGCGCCTGCTGATTTTGAGATGCCTCTGGACTGGCTTAGGAGTCCGACTGGTGGCGTCGTGGTCGAGGTAAGCATCAGATGAGCCAGCTTTTGTGATATCTAGGTATTTTGCTGACTTTTCTGCTCTAGTTGGCCTACGAGCCTCTGGTAACTCCATTGGTAGCCCAGATGCATGCTGTCAGAGACCACATGTCGCCATCATGGGTGGTCGTCGACGGGTTGGAGGTGGTCGCGGAAATGGCCATCGAGGCCTTTGAGCTGATGACTGGGCGCATGGCCCCCAAGAGGCTCATGAAGGAGGTGTGCAGGAAGACGTGGGAGCAGCAGCAACAACAGCAGCGCCAAGGCAGCGAGATGGCAATGTCGTCTTACTGAACGGGGAGACTTTTGATACGAGCCGAGATTGATGAATGGATACCCTGAGCACTCTCTCATCACAAATGATTGACACGAATATGGCATAGGTCAAACCTACTTTTGCTGTCCCAATTATTTTGTGGGGAGGGTGCCCGAGTTTGTGACTGATGTTTCTTTCTGGTGTTCGAGGGCACTTTCCTGCGCGGGGGCTTTTTCACCATGATCCTTCCACTTCTATGGGAACTTTTCGTTGCGAGAGCCTAGGTTTCTTCCCTTTTGGGCTCACTCTCGGGGCAGTTGACGGGCCCCTGCCCCGACCAAGTTTCGGGGAAGGAACCTGCCTTCCAGTGGTCTTATGGTTCAACGACATCTGGGTTTTTCCCTCTTCCCCTCTCCCTCTCCCTCTCCCATCACCAGTGTCATCAGTCTATCGCCAGTATCATCAGTCAGCCCGCGATTGTTCGTTCGTTACCAGTAGATTTACCGACATCAACACGCAGACACCATTCAGCATCACCACCATGGCACCCGTTGACAAAAGGGACCCGAACACAACGCTCGTGGTCACAACGGTGGTATCCTCCATCCTGGGTGGCTTGGGTTTTTTGCTATTTCTTATATCCTGCGTCCGTTTCTGGGAGGCTGCGAGACGTGATGAGCTGGAATGTGGCTAGAGGTCTTTCGGGCGTTATATGTGCTGCTGCGCTCTACCAGCACCACCCGAGCCAGCAACCCCAAAGGCGGAAAGCGGAGGAGTCGAGGAGACGGAGCTGGACAAGCTCACGCCAGAGGGTAAACGAGCACTGAAAGGGAAAGACAAAGAAGTCGACCCAGAGGCAGAAGTCGACCCAGAGGCAGAAGTCGACCCAGAGGCAGAAGTCGACCCAGAGGCAGAAGTCGACCCAGAGGCAGAAGTCGACCCAGAGGCAGAAGTCGACCCAGAGGCAGAAACCGTCCCAGAGGCAGAAGTCGCCCAAAAGGCAGAAGTCATCCCAGAGGCAGAAGTCGTCCCAAAGGCAGAAGTCGTCTCAAAGGCAGAAGTCGTCTCAAAGGCAGAAGTCGTCTCAAAGGCAGAAGACGTCCCAAAGGCAGATGTCAGAAGAATACGCCTACGAGACCCAAATACAGAAATCAGAGGAATACGTGCACGAGACCCAAAGGCACTACGCAAACGAATCCGTTACGACATAGGAGAAGGCACCCAGCGAGGGGAGTCATCTACAACAGCTGCTCAGCGTGTTCCGGGAGGCCCCCAGCGAGGCGAGTCGTCTACAACAGCTGCTCAGCGTGCTCAAAACGATAATCCTTCTGAGGAAGATTCTTTTGAGGAGGACGAAGAATTACGAGAAGTCCCGCTCCCCCCTGAGTGGGTATGTAGACGGAAGGACAGCGGCAAAGTTTTTATCAACCTCAAGACCGGGAAGGAGACCGATGTTGATCCGCGAGGAACACAGGAACAGCTCGAGAACGTGTGGCGGCATCCGGGACGTTGTGATTTCCCCCCTGACTGGGACGTATTTTGCGACTCTGCCGGCAGACATTATTATGCCGACTTCTCCAGAAGCGCACCCAGAAGGACGCGGCTGGACCCGCGAGGTGATCGCATTCCAAGAGGTGCTGGGGGAGAAATACTGACGCCGGAACATTGCCACGGTTGGGTGAAGTTGCGGACGCGTGACCACATTCCTTACTACATCAACAAGATCACAGGCGAGAGGTCGTGGGAGGATCCGCTGGAAAGAGAGGGGGGTAGGGGAACACCACCAGTGCCGCCGGAGGATTTGCGCAATTTGCTGAGTTTGAAGAGGGTTGGAAACGCGCCTCGCAATGTCAACACCAGCACAGACGGCGAGGAGACGCCGGAGGACCCGCGAGCTGCTTGGCGGGCTCCAGCACGTTTTGTGGAGGCATTACAGATGATACCGGACCATTGCCCCGGTTGGGTGAAGATATGGACGGCTGGAAATGTGCCTAAATATATCAACACCGGCACGGGCGAGGTGACGGTGGAGGATCCGCGAGATTAGCTAGCTCCGGGAGCGGCTGCGAGACCACCGCTGCAGCCGGACGAGTTGCCCGGTTGGGTGGCGGTTCAAATGCCCGAGAACGTGCTTCATTATATCAATATCAGGACTGGCGAGCTGGCGGAGGAGGATCCGCGAGATTTGCTGGCTCGAAGAGCTTGTTCTGATCCACTGCGGCCGTGGGTTTGGCCCAGTTCGACGAGGTTCCGGAGGTGTGACGGTACGCTAGCTGGTGCGGGAGCCGGTGAGGGATCCAGTGCTGGAGGGGGTGAGGGATCCAGTTCTGGAGGGGGTGAGGGATCCAGTTCTGGAGCAAGTGCTAAAGCGGGTGCGGAAATAACACCAATGGAAGTTTTGTCTAGCAACATGATGTTCCGGACGCGTGACGGTACGCTAGTTCCAAGCGGTATTGCGAGAGCTGATGTGGCTTCGGGTTCTGGCGGGGGTGCTGGAGCGGGTGTGGGATCCAGTTCTGTAGCAAATGCTGGAGCGAGTGCAAAAAAACCAGTGCAGCCGGAAGTTTTGCCCAGGGTAATGAGGTCCCGGGCGCCTGGGGCCCCGCCTCGTTATATCAGGCGTACCAGAGGCGAGGGAACTGGTGCGGGAGCTGGTGTGGCTTCGGGTTCCGAGGTGGATGCGGGATCTAGTGCTGGAGGGGGTGAGGGATCTGGTACTGGAGGGGGTGAGGGATCTGGTACTGGAGGGGGTGAGGGATCTGGTACTGGAGGGGGTGAGGGATCTGGTTCTGGAGGGGGTTAGAGATCCAGTTCTGGAGGGGGTGCGGGATCTGGTGCTGGAGGGGGTGCGGGATCCGGTTCTGGAGCAAATACTGGAGCGGGTGCGGGAACAACACCAGTGCAGCCGAAGGTGTTGCCCAGCTCAATGAGGTCCCAGACGCCCGGGGCCCCGCCTCGCTCTGTTGGGCGTAGCAGAGGCGAGATGACGGAGGAGGATTGGCGAATTGTACGATATCTAAGAAATGCTGTGGAGGCAGTAGCACGGCGGCCGGTGTCTTGGGCCAGCTCGTCGACGTTCGTGACGTTCGGGACGCGTGAAGATACGCTGGCTCCAAGAGCTGGTGCTGGAGCAAATGGGGGAGCTAGTTCTGGAGCAAGTTCTGGAGCAAGTTCTGGAGCAAGTTCTTAAACAGGTACAGGATCCAGTGCTGGAGAGGATGCGGACGTGAATGGCAAATCGAATCATGAATGAGGCATGTCTGATTCGAAAAGGAGGGCATTACACAACAACAGACGACACTTTTGCTCGGCAGTCTTGTTTCAACTCAGCGATTTTTTCTTTCTTTCTGTAACATGGGGGAGGTATGAAATCATACTGGTTGGTTTGTGTTGATCAGGGGGTCAAGTTGTTGGGGGGAATTAGTGCGAGGAATGTAGATGATGTAGCGATGTAGTTAGTAGGGGTGTGGATGAAGCGTGTAGTTTGTGTTTTACCAGCCCTTACTTGGTTGATGGTGGTGTGTATGTGTATGATGTGTATGATGCGTATTTGTGTGATTTATATGGTTTTGTTTTAGAGGTATTGGATGGGTTGGTGGGTTGTGAAGGGGTGCTGATTATCTTTAGGCATAAGGGGGTGTTGGCTATGTTGAAAGGCATGTATATCATTTTGAGAGGAGTACTAATTTTCTTGAAAGGAATGGTAGCTATCTTTAAATGCGTGATTCGGGGATGGCGGGGGAGTAGTAGGTGCTTGGGATAGGGGGGACGGGAGGGATAGGGGAGGTTGGTGTGGTGAACTGGTGGTGGGTGGTGTAGTAGGACTGTTGTTGGGGGTAACTGATGGTTGTTGGTAAGGGTGGTGGTGGTGGTGATGGGTTTTGGTTGATGATGATGGAGAGGGTGAGTAGGAGGAGGAGGGCGAGATCGAGAAAGAGGTTTAGGGCGGTGGTTGCGAGGCCGATTTTGGACCAGGTTGGGGTGAGGGGTTGGGTGGTGGTTTGGGAGAGGAGTGAGTAGGTGAGGAGGAGGTCGACTTGTTTGGCGTGGTAGCAGAGGCTGGCGGCCCAGAGGCCGGTGCCGAGGAGGAGGAGGAGGAGGAGGAGGAGGAGGAGGAGGAGGAGGAGGAGGAGGAGGAGGAGGAGGAGGAGGAGGAGGAGGAGGAGGAGGAGGAGGAGGATGGGGGTGGTGAATATTTGGTGGGTGTTTCGGGTTGGGATGGAATGAGTGAGGCAGAGGGAGAGGGCTAGGAGGAGGTGGATGCTGGTCTGGGGGGGTTAGTGAGTGATATATTGGGGATATGAGGAGGGAACCTACTTACGGCGATGATGGTGAGGATTGTTGGGGTTGTGGCTAGGTTGAAGACATAGGTGGAGGAGTAGATGGCTACTGTGGCTAGCAAGACTTGGGCTGGGAGGATCCAGTTGAAGGCTCGGGGGATGTTGACTCTTTCGGGTATCATTTTGAGGGAGGATTACCCCTGGATCAAGAAGACATGGGAGGGTGAGGTTGATGGTGGTTTAAGACACTTTCGACATTTGCTTCACTTCGCGAACATGAGAATGGCTTCAAATATAAGGCTGGATATCAGGTAGAAGGGGCCAACATGAACCGTTGAAGATGCCCACCATATTCAAGAGAAACTGCGGCTGATGAACTCGAACAACAACATATCGCTGTCATTGGGCTGGCAGACAGGCAGCCACTCCGATGAGATGCTGCTCGATCATGATAGGCGGCATTTCGAGCGCCGCAGATACGATATACATTTTACACCTCACACCCAAAGAGCCAGATTCAAGTGAGTTTTAGGTGGTGAGTGAGGTTGAGAGGAAGTTGGTGTTCGGGAAGCAAGCCACCAGACCCTGGAGGTTGATGTGCTCCACAAAATGTTAGTGTTCCCGCAACTGTTTGCAGCAATGCACTAACACTTTTTCGAGAACAACCCCACCCAATACACTCTTCCACCCCAAAAACCGGCGGCCTCTCTCTTCAACACCATCCTTCCTTTTTCATCAGAATGCGGATTGCTTATTGGCAGCGACACCAACCGCACAGCCTGTTCGACCATCAGCCTCTCAATACCTGACATCGCGGGCTTGGAGCTGTCCAGCAGAGGTGCTGCGCCACGATGACTTCCAGACTCGGTGCCAATTTCAACCATTGTCTTTTTCATTTTCAGAAGAAGCGAGTATAGGTCTATCACTTGCACATATCACCGAATCGAGTAGACCGTCTTTTACAATTCATCACGGCAAGGCATTTTTGCACAGCAAACCTCATTCCTTCTCGCGACCTGCAAGAAGTATGCCGTTCTACCAAGTAAACACCGGCCAGTGACTCACCGGAGTCATTCCAGGGTCTCTTTAGTGGTCGTACCTGCGTTAGCGGGCTCCGATAGACCCCAAAAGCGGCGTAAGCGGTGGGAATTGGCGAGCTGGGCGCCGCCAATGCGGGGAAGCAGTCATGGATGCTGTGGGAATGCGTCGTTGGGTATGGTGAGATGTGAGGTCATGTATAAGACTGAGCGGTCCTTGGATCTGGGTTCCTGTTGGAGTTGCTATCAGATTCGATATCGCTTTATTTCATCGCAGTGTAACAGGGCGACATCACTGATCTATTTCACGATCGACACGACACAGTTCACAACTGCGAATAGCTTCACTTTCACACCACTTATACCCCCCTTTTACAACCTCGATAAATCTCTATCAAGTTTTAGTCGCCAACAACAGCCATGGCGACCGACGAACCCTCATTCGACTCCTCATTCAACTCATACGACACAGCCCTCGCCATCCTCCCCTACGAGTCCCAATGGCCAACCCTTAACCGCATCCGCTCCCTCTACGACGCTGCCTCCCACAAATGGCCACCCCACGTCAACCTCATTTACCCCTTCTGCCCCCCTTCCTCCCTCCCCGCCGCTTCTCACATCATTTCCTCAATCCTCTCCACCCGGAAAACAACCCCTGACCCATTTACGATTGCACTCACTCAGCCAGGACACTTTCCCCGCCGCAACGAAAGTGTCTGTTTCCTCACTTCCCCCTACCAAGACCAGCGTGAACAGCTCAGAGACCTTGTTCATGATCTTGTCAGTGGATTTAAGAAACGGGGGGTAGAGGGGAAGAATGATCGACCCTTTAAGATGCATTTGACCATGGGGCAGGCTGCGGGCGAGGTAGGGGGTAAGGAGTGGGAAAATTTGATGGGAAAGTTGGGTCTGATGTCGGGGTGTTATTTCAGAGTGGAAGAACTGGTGATTTTGAGGAGGGAAAATGCGAAGATGAGACTTTGGGGGACGGTGGGGGTGCATGATGGGAAGGTGACGGTTTTGGAAGAGACGAGGGGGTTCGATCAGGGGTTTTTGGGAGAGATGGGGGAAGAGAAGGGTTATAGAGATGAGCTGATGAGCGGGAGGACGGTGTACTGGGATGAGGAGATGCGGATTTGGGGGGTTGCTCAGGAGGGGGACTATGATCGAGATGACAGCGACGAAGGGCAAGGGAGAAAGACGTTGACGGTGGCGAGTTATAACGTTCTCGCTGAGTTTGAGTACCCACAAAAAGAGGACCGGTATCCCCTCCTTGTGAACAACATTCTCGACGACAAGGCCGACGCGGACGCGCTAGTCTTGCAGGAAGTCACGGATGGGTTCCTGTCGTTTCTGCTCAGTGACGAGAGAGTCTCGGATCGGTATCCGTATTGCTCTCACGGGCCGCCTGATCAGCCGGGTATGGGGCCGCTGCCGAATTTTCTAAATATGGTTGTCTTGAGCAAGGTCGCCTTTGACTGGGAATCTGTTTCTTTCCAGAGGAAGCACAAGGGTGCTTTGGTGGCTAGGTTTCGACATGTGGGAAAGTGGCAGGGGGGTGAGTTCAAGCCGGTTGTGCTGGCGGTGGTTCATCTCAGTCATGGACTTACTGATGGGGCGGTGGCATCGAGGAAGGGGGATATCAAGAGGTTGATTGGGTATTTGGAGGAGAATTATGGGGGGTGTCCTTGGGTGCTGGCTGGGGATTGGAATATTGCTACTTCGAAAGAGGCCATTCAGGAGGCGCTGGAGAAGAAGAATGTTTCGGACCTTACGGTTGAGCAGTGGAAAGGATTGGACACTATTTTCAAGGACGCCGGCTTGGTGGATGCCTGGGAGGTTACTGCTGAGGACAAGGATGGTGGTGCGACATGGGATCCGCCTGTCAATGGTGTTGCGGTGACTTTGAGTGGTGGAAATATCTGGCCACAGCGATATGACCGGATTCTTGTTCGCGGCGAGGATTTTCTCGATGTGAAGGAGTTCAACATGTTTGGTCAGGAAAAGGGCCATGTTGGAGATGCTGTCGAGGAGTCCTTCGCCAGTGACCACTGGGGGATCCGGGCTGTGCTCAGCATTGGAGGGCTTGGAGATGACGAGAAAGAGGAAATGGAACAGGAACAGGAGCCAGAAAACCCGCTTGTTGTGCCTGCTCATCTTGAGAAGGCGCCAAAGGCACTCTCGGGGGTTGGCGGTATCAAGGCTTGTCTCTCCGAGCTGAATGTCACCCCCGGCGAGGAAGAAGCTGCCCAGAGAAGAGAGGCCTTTGAGCTGCTCAAAACTCTCCTTCTCGACGCCACCACCAAGACCCCCGCTGCCGCCAGACTCCAATCTTCTGTAGTCGTCGTTCCCGTGGGCTCATACGCTCTCGGAGTATGGACAACCTCATCCGACATCGACGTCTGCTGCATCGGCCCCTTCAGCTCCAACACCTTCTTCTCCGTTGCCTCCTCATGCCTCCGCAAAGCCGCCACCCAGGGTGTCCGCATTCTCCGCCGAGTCAAAGCCAACACAGGCACCATGCTCGAGCTCGAAGTCCAAGGCGTCAGAATGGACCTCCAATACTGCCCGGCCGCCTCCGTTGCTCAACAGTGGCCCAACGTCCTCCGGCTCCCAGCCAAAGATCCCGTCTGGTCCCTCGCCCCGCAGACCCTCAACAAGCTCAAAGCCATCCGCGACATTGATTACCTCCGCCGTTCCATCCCTGATCTTGTCTCTTTCCGCCTAGCCCACCGCTTCATCAAAACCTGGGCTAGATCCCGTGGGGTCTACTCCGCCCGCTTTGGGTACCTATCGGGAATCCAAGTCGCCATCCTCCTCGTTCGCGTGCAGAAGCTTCTTGCCAAATCCAAACCTTCCGTCGAGGATTTGATCACTTCTTTCTTCACCCATTACTCCGCCTTTGACTTTGCCACCAATCTAGTCTTCGACCCAAGCTTTCACACCTCAGTACCGCAATACACACGCTCCTACCGCGAACCCCTCGCCATCCTGGGGTACTTCCCTCCCGGCCTTAACACCGCCTCCGCCGCCACCCTCCCCTCCGTCCTGACTCTCCAAAGGGAATTTTCCCTTGCCGCTTCCGCCCTTTCTACCTCCCCATCCTGGTCATCCTTTCTCTCGGCTCCCGCAACAACGTTTTTAACACAGTTCAAAACCTATATCAAGCTCGATCTCTCCTACTGGGGCTTGTCACCCACAAAAGGAGCCTCTTTTCTCGGGTGGTTCGAGTCCCGCTGTGCGCTTTTACTGGTAGACATAGGAAGGAAGTGTCCCTCCCTCCACGCGAGGATCTGGCCAGCGAGGTATGTCGAGGCGGCTGATCTGACAGAGGATGGCGGGTCGTACAGGGGGTGTTATCTCATCGGACTGGACAAGGCGTCGGAAGGCTTGGGGAAGAGCGAGCTGCTGAACGCGCTGGGGCAGTTGCGGGGTGTGCTGCCGAGGTTTGAGGGGCAGATCAGGGGGGATGAGAAGTATTTTAATCCGCAGAATCGGTGGATGTCTGCCTCTCTGGTTAACCAGACCTCGCTTCCGGAGTTGGTGTTGGATGTGAGGGAGTGGGGGGAGGGGAACGCCGGGGAGGAGGAGACGGAAGAGGAGGAGGATGGTGAGGAGGAATTGGAAGAGGGGGGGGATGACGGCGAGGAGGATTATGAGGTTGAGAAGAAGGGGAGGAAGAAGAAGGGAAAGAAGAAGGAGTATGTTATTGTGACGAGAGAGGGGAAGCTGAGGAGCGCGATTGATGTGATGAACCGGTTGAGGTGGGATCCGGGGATGGAGTCGGGGGATTTTGTGGTGGGGTATGAGGATCGGTTCTTGGGAGCGCAGGAGAAGGAACTCGATGACTGGAAGACTGAGCAGACGGATGAGGAGTTTATTCCGCAGCATCGGATTCTGTATTTCAGGAGGAAGAGTGATGATAAGGTTGTTTGGGATAGGAAGAGGAGGATTGATGAGGTTTTTGGGGGTGGGGAGTGATTAAGAGGTAAAAGCACAGGTTTTGTAGGAGACTCTTGAATGGGCTGATGCTGCCTGTCAAACACATAGGTTCACAAGTTCTGTGGTTGAGACTCTGAAATGGATTGATGCTGCCAGTCAAGGTGGTGGAAAGATGACCCACAACATCATTCATCATCATCCCCTTGCTTGTTCAGCTCCCTCAACCTCTCCCGCCCGGCCTTCTCCTTTTCCCTCTCTGCTTGCTTCAACAAGACATACTCCATCTCCCAATTGCTCGGCACCTCCCCCTCTGTCTTCAAACCCCTATCAAACCCCCCAATCAGCTCCGCCACAGTCTTTATTTTTCCTTTACTGGCCGCCGGCCTCACCGGTTCCTCCAGCGGTGCCATCCCCTCAGGCGGCTTCTGGCCCAGCAACTCCCACAACCTCTTCTCCTCCACCCGCGACGCGCTCATATCAAGCTTGTCCGCGTAACCCTCCCTCTCCTTCTCATTCCTAATCCTGTCCCTCAAGGTCTTCCTCGCCTGCTTGTTATCAGGGTACTCCAACGCACTAAACCTGACCGCCTCGTCCACCTCCTCCAACACAGGCAGCTTCTCAGCCAAGCCATCAATCACAAACGAGTACTCGCTCTCATTCTCATATTGCTCGGCTTCCTCATATCCCGACCCCTCGTCATCATCTTCTCCCTCTGGCGCTGAAGCAGCGGTACCGGGGCCACCACCACCCGTCGTCCGAACCCCCAACACCTCCTCCACCTGATCCCACCCCATCCTCACCTTCCCGTCCTGGGCACTATCGTCCACAACATTCAACCTCAGTCTCCTCGCAGCCTCTCCCCAAAACTTCTCCCTTTCCTTCCTGGCAGGACTAGGCATATTCACCGCCAGCAGCGCAGCCTTCACATCCCCTTTCCAAACCCGCCTGCTTATCTCGGGATAAGCACTCTTCCTCTTTTGGTCTATCCTCTCCTCTGCCATGAAAATAGACGTCGCCACCAATCTTCGCGTGATGGAGACGACCAACGAATAAAAATCCTCAAGCGCAGTAGCACGAATCCCCGGTTTTTGTCCCTTCTCCGGCAGAAAAGTGCGGTAGTTGTAGTCTTCCACCCTCGAGTTCATAAACACCCGCTCCGAGAGCTTGAGCCAAGTCCGCAGACGAAAGAGGGGGTGGAAGAGCATTTTGGGGTCGGGATCACGTTCGATCTCTTCGATGTTTTGGGGGGTGATGAGCCAGTGTGCTGGGCCCCATTTGTTAGATTCGAGGGTTCGTTCGTGGGTGAGTTGTTTTGTTGCTACGGCGTCGGAGGCGTCTTCGAGGGCTAGGCAGAGGGCTGGGGAGAGTTCCACTGCGGAAGGGATGTCGGATACGGGGATTGGGTCTGAACCACCGGCCGAAGATTTGAGGAGGGAGATGTAGGCTGAGACTTCGAGTTCGGATTTTGTTTTGAGGCGTTGGGATATGGCGAGGGGGTTGGAGGGGCCGAGGCGGGAGAGGGATTCGAAGAGGAGGATCTTTTCGGTTTCGGTCCAGTATGCGAGGCCGTGTTGGGAGTCGGATAGGGGGGGGAAGGAGGGGGGTGGTGGGAGGAATTTGGTCGAGGCGGAGACGATGTCTTCGTTCAGGAGGTCGAGGTAGGCGGGGCGGAAGGGGGGTGGTGGTTTGCGGCGTTTGAGAGGGGGGGGGGAGGTGGTGCTGAGAGAACGTTTTTTTGGATTGGATTGGGGTGGTTGCTCTGCGGGTAGGTCGTAGTCTGGCGGTGAATCGATGTCATTTTCGTCATCCGAACCAGGCCGGGCAGTGTACTCGGAGGAGGCATCTGACGGGGCATATTCTCGCTCTTCCGCATCATCAGACTCGTTGAGCTCGGGCTCCTCCCGCTCGCAGTCGAAACCTAGAATCTCCGGATCGATATGTGCTGGGTCTACCCCCGAAGATCTGATTGGCATAGATATCCGACGGGAGCGTGGTCCAGTGTTGGGACTTTGGCCGTCTGAACCGTCGTCGATGTCCATGTTAACTTGAGGAGACCGTTCGTTTTGAGTGATGAGCAGTGACTTTAATTCCTCGATCAATTCTGTAATTGATGTTAGCATTACCTTTGATAGGTGGTGTATGAGAGATAACTCACTGATACAGATAAAATCGATCAGGTCGCCTGAAAACATGAGTTTGTTGATGTATTGGTGAGGAAAAGTCGGTCGAAACTCAAATCTCATCGGTGATGCTGCAGCTGTTACAGCGAAGCGTTAGTGAGGTGCGTGCTGCAATCCCAGGCGGTCCGCCCACTGAAGAAAACTGACCAATCACACAGCCGCACAGCAGCCCCCAGCTGCAACTTTCACCTCACCAGCTGTCAATCTCAAACATCAACGACCTCTTTTCATGACAAGACGACTTACACACCCACCGTCCATGAGATTTACTCACTCACTCACTCACTCTAGCTCACCATAGCCATCATGAAGCGGCTCATCAAAACCGCCCTCCGTCTCAAAGAATCCCCCAAAGACCCAACCACCTCCTTCCAACTCTGGCCCTCCCGCCCCTTCACCACAACCACCATCCGCCTCTCACAAGAATCACCACCAACCCCCATCCAACTCCGCGCCTACCAAGAAGAATGCATCCAAGCAGTCCTGACCTCCATAACCCAAGGCCACAAACGCCTCGGCATCTCCCTCGCCACCGGCGCCGGCAAAACAGTCATCTTCACCCACCTCATCGACCGTGTCACACCCCCAAACCCCCAAGCAACCCGCACCCTCATCCTCGCCCACAGGCGAGAACTAGTCGAGCAAGCCGCCCGCCACTGCCAGTCAGCCTACCCAAACAAGACCGTCGAAGTCGAGCTCGGAAACCTCCAAGCAACCGGCTTTGCCGACATCACCGTCGCCAGCATGCAATCCATCCTGTCAAAAGACCGTCTCCTGAAGTTCGACCCCTCAAACTACAAACTTGTCCTCGTCGATGAAGCACACCACATCGTCGCCCCAGGCTATCTCAAGATCTTGGAGCACATGAACCTCCGGCAAAAGCAACCCGACTCCCCCACTCTGGTCGGCGTATCAGCCACCTTTTCCCGCTCAGACGGCCTAAAACTAGGAGCGGCCATCGACGAGATCGTCTACCACAAGGATTACATCGACATGATTGCGGACAAGTGGCTTTCCGAAGTCGTCTTCACCACCGTCGAGTCCAGAGCCGACCTCTCCGGCGTCCGAGCCAAGGGTGCGGGTGGGACAGGCGAGTTCGAAACCGCCTCGTTGTCAAGAGCCGTCAACTCCCCCGAGCTAAACGACATTGTCGTTCGAGCCTGGTTTGCAAAAGCCGCACCACCAAAGAGACAGTCCACGCTGGTCTTTTGCGTTGATCTGAGCCATGTGGCGGCTTTGACGGAACGGTTTCGGCATCACGGGATTGATGCCAGGTATGTATTCGGCGACACCCCGGCCAAGGAGCGGGCGGAAACGCTGGAGAAGTTCAAGAAAAAGGAGTTTCCTGTCTTGCTTAACTGTGGTGTTTTTACCGAGGGGACGGATATTCCCAATATTGACTGCGTCGTGTTGGCCAGGCCGACGAGGTCGAGGAATTTGCTGATACAGATGATCGGACGGGGGATGAGGCTGCATGAGGGGAAGGAGAATTGTCATGTTATTGACATGGTGGCGAGTTTGGACGTGGGGATCATCACCACGCCGACGCTGTTTGGGCTGGATCCGGATGAGTTGGTTGCGGAGAAGACGGGAGGGGAACTTCTCGCTTTGGCGAGAGAGGGGGGAGAGAAGAAGGAGACGGCGGAGGGGAGGGAGAAGAGGATGTCGAAGGCTGCCAAGAAGGCGTGTCCGACGGGAGAGAGCTACAAGGTGGCGTTTACCGAGTATGATTCTGTTTTTGACCTGATCTCGGATGCGGCGGGGGAGAAGCATATTAGGGCTATTAGTCAGAATGCGTGGGTGCAGGTGAATCCGAACAAGTACGTTTTGAGCACGGATAGGGATGTGATGCGGTTGGAGAAGGAGGTGGCTGAACCCCCACGCGGGAAAGATGGAGAGGAGGAGGGAGAGAGGAAGACGATGTGGAAGGGGTATGTGATGAGGGCGCTCTCGAATGGGAAGTCACCGTGGGCGGCGCCGAGGGAGATATTAAGGACGATGGATTTTAGGGATGCGGTGCATGGGTGTGATAGGTTTGTGGCGGAATTTTATGCGCCGTTTTATATCTCGCAGAGGATGCCGTGGAGGAAGGCGCCGGCGTCGGAGGGGCAGCTGAGATTTTTGAATAAGCTGAGGTCGAAGCTGGTTCCGCTTGAGCCGGGGGATATCACGAGGGGGAAGGCGGCTGATATGATCACCAAGATTAAGCACGGTGCCAGGGGGAGGTTTGCGGAGTTGGAGGCGGAGAGGAAGAGGAGGGAGAAGATTAATATGTATGCTGAGATGGAGATGCAGAGGAGGGAGATGGAGAAGGTGTCGGTTGGGCCCGTGGCGTCTTGAGATATTTCGTCTTGGGTGCTGTTGGAATGTGACGTAGTAGGAGGATTTAAATGAGCGATACCCAAATTTACATATAAAAAAGAGCTTGACCTTACGACGAGATGTATTTTATATCGCTAAACTCAGGACGCCTGTTTTCGATGTTGTTACAGCAACATCGATTTTTGTTTACTTGCCCCTTTTCAGCTTTAAGCCCCACATCAAACACCCACCCTTTACTCAAGTTATATGCTCGGGTACGATCAGGAAGGCCAAAAGAAAGAAAAAACCCCGAGTCTCTCCCGCCTGTTGTTGGGGTCCGTTTGGCAGATTGGGTATGTTGATGGCAGGCTTGACCGAAGGGATGGGCTTGGCCGAGGCCGGGAGACGGGAACGGTCAGAATATGTTGTCGGAATGTTGGCTTTGAGGATGGACTAAGAGCTGATCGTTCAGGGGAAGGTGAGACAGCGTGGTACACCGGATCAGTGGGCGGGCCTTGCTTTCCACCGGCTGGGTAGCGATCATGCCCTTTAGACCAGACGTAATTATGATCGGAAAGACTGTTGTTGTTGGTGGTGAGATTGGTGAATGGTGTCTTGGTCTTGATCTTGGGCGAGTCTTCGTCGAAGGTAGAGTGACTTTGCGATCGACTCTGACTTTCTTCGCTTGAGACTTTTGACGGACAGATTATGGACTTGTATAGTCTAGGAAGTCGACTCCGATTCTTCTTGGCGGTTTGATGGGTAATGGGTGTATTTTGGTGACTTGATCTTTTCAGCTCAAGCAGTAGATGAACTTCTATCTAGCATGGAAGAAAGAGAAGGTATCACTTTGTAAAAGAATAACAATCACGATGAGTATCGAGGGGACAGGTCCATCTTGGATATCTATATGCTTCTTACGACCTCGCTGCTATGGAGACTTGTGCTCTTATCTGGAGCAACTGACCATATCACCAACAAGCTGCTCTCCGACTTGCTCTCGTGCCTTCCCATTTTTGACGGTTAGGGATGAAATGGCGCCGAAGAACCTATCGGTCACCCGCCGATCCAATCCATTGTCATCTGAATTGAAGAGTTTTGCACGACCCCGTCCCATTCACCTGGCAAGACTGTCCACCCAGATGCTCCAGTCCCTACATATAACGTACCCTTGGCTTTCCCGTACGCCAACAAAAACCTTCCCCTCGACATCAAACAAGACTTCACACCATCAAACATCAACAACAATGGACTCTCCCACCCGCACACGCACCCGCAGGCGCTCTAACACCAGCGCTCATCCCCCGATCACAGCCACCGATATTTCACTCGCCACCACGACCAACTCTCTCAGAATCTTCCCCATCTCCCTCACAAGCTGGCAACAATACCCCCCTCCACCCCTAAGCAACTACGACACAACAAACTACCCCTTCTGGAACCCGGCCCAGCCCAAACCCCGCGAGGAAGCCCCATCTCTAGGCCCAGAACTGGAGAGGTCGATCGGTGAGCGGGAGAGACAAACGGGGCAGTTTGGTGCTGAGCAGTATCGGATGAGGGAGGAGATTTTGGCCATGGAGGAGAGGATTAGGGGGAAGCAGCAGGCGCTGGAGCAGGTTAGGAGGAATAAGATGGAGTTGAGGTTTGATAGGACAAAGGACAACCAGGGTTTGGCGGTGGAGATGGAGCATTTGGTTTTTGTGGAGAGGGAGTTGCTGGGGGAGTTGGAGGTTTTGGGTAGGGAGAGGGAGGGGATGGTGAGGCGGGGAAGAGAGGTGGTGGAGGGGTGGTTGAGGGGGGAGGATAAGAGGTACAAGGGGTATTAGATGGGATGGGAATAGGGAGGCTGATACCCTAGCTTGCACATCTGGTGGTTTTGGCGGGCTAGGGGGTTTTCTTTTGTACTCTTGCATTTTAGAGGCGTTTTTAGATGGCAAGATACCCCGAGCATGGCACAGTGGTTTTTGGGAAGAGGGCCCCTTCTATTGTCTCCCTGCCGAGACGAGCCAGCGAGGGTAGTCTCGTCTCTCTGATTGAGTTGTCTGTTACCTATGGTTGGCTTTGCTTGGTGTGTGAGGGAGTGGTTAGTTGGGGTACCAAAGTGGGGGGGCATGTTGTTTAGGGGTGTGGAAGCGGTGGTTTTGGCATCCCTCCCCGGGTACCTGATCAGATTTTGCTTTTGTTGTTTGAGAGTTGGGCAGCCGGTCATCAACGGAGGATGGACTAGACTTTTTAGAGGGTGTATAAACTACCACCAGTCTCGACATGGTCATCCAACATCTTGGGAATGACATCTGCTTTTTAGACTTGCTCTTTGGGCAAGACTGTGAAAAGGGTAATGTCGAAAGTAGACACGGTAGATCAAAACATCATCGAGACTCTCATCTTGAACCTTTCGACGGCCGGTATACCCATCCTGTCGAGACAAGAATATCACCACGACAGAATGGAGTACAAGACCGCTCTCTTCAAACTTTACCCGCCATCCCGAGCCCTCGCCAACACACTTTGATACCCGACGTTTAACCCCTTAGCTACCTTCTCCCCCTAAGTACAAAACTCATCACTCCTACCACCACAAAACCCACACTAAACACCTCCCCCATCCCCTCACACAAGTAACACCAACCCCCTTCATCCCGCCCCCTCCAGTCATGGAAACCCTCGACCTATCTGGAATATCTACTCAACCAACTCCCCCCCCCCCCATCCCCACTCCCGCCCCAACAGACACCTCTTACCCACGCTGCCGAAGCAGAAATCACGATGGAAAGACGCCATCCTTTTATTGGCTCTGTCCCTCAAGGTAGCCACCCACCCACCCACCTCCCAGCTACCAACAGGAAGAGTTGGAAACCTCATTCAGCTCTTGCTGATGGAGTGACACGGTCAGCGACCTGGTAGGTCCGTTGGTTCGTGAGCGAGCGAGGTCCTAGTATTCTGGAGCTTTCAGGGTCTTTGACTGTTGCCGAGGGAGAGGGCACGAGGCCACCGCTTGATTAGGCATGTCTACCTCCCTTGTGCTGGTGGTTATCTTTGAGATGGGAGGAGTGGTTAAATGGACTGAAGCTGAGTACCAAAGGGGGCTGGCTGATGAGTGTGGTTGATGGTCTGGCAGGTGTGTTCTGGGGTTCAGAGGAGGAGGGTGGTGGTAGAGAGTAGGGGGCTGTTAACCGTTCTTCAAACACCTGATATTTTCATCACAGTCTCTTGTTTCTATCCACAACGTGACTGGGTCCCTGATGCAAGAAGAGAAGTCACCGCATCGACTAGTAAAGAAAAAGCTCAGTGCCGATGTAACATAATGATTACTCCTCTGTTCTTTTGTGTAATTCTACCTCCCCTTCCCCCCCTTCCGCTCAAAATAGCTAGAGATATTCACCACCAGCGTGCCTCCCACCTCACCAACAAGTAAAAACCGGATTCCTCGTCTTCACAGCCTCCAACCTCTCCACAATAACCTTCCTCTGGTTCCCCTCCATCCCCTGCGCGGCCGCAAACCCCAGATCCCCACCCTCCAACGCATCCTCCTCCTCCTCCTCCTCCTCCCACTCCCCCACAAACCCCTGCCTCCCCCCCTCCCAGCTCAGCCTCCCCGTCCCATACAGCTGCGCCGCAATGCTGTTGCTCTCCCTCCTCCCCGCCGCCGTCGCAAAGCTAAACCTCCTCTGGTGATGAACCGCCATCGAGCTCGACCCCCGATCAGGCGAGTACATATTCAGCGACCTCTGCGGCTGGCTGTAACTGGCATGCTTCAGCGCAGGTCTCGTCACCTGTACGGGCCCGTTACTGCTGCCGCTGCTGCCGCCCAAAACAGGAGTTTCAAACCGTCCCGGTGTCAACCCAGGCGTAAGCGGCTCCTCCCCCATCGCCAGCTCGAATCTCCCCGGGTTGGGCAGGTCTCCCACCGGACTCGCCACCCCAAGCAGATCCACCACCTCCGCTACCCCCGTCGCGGCCGGGGCACTAGCCGCGTCTGAATCGGCGGTAAAGGCCCCAATATCCATCTCCTCCTCCTCCGCCTCGGCAATAACATCGCTGTTGGATCTCGTCAGTCCAGCAGCAGCACTGGCAGCCTGCTCCGACTCCTCCACCGCCCGTCTCCTCATCTCGGCAGAGGCAACCCTCATAGGAACCGCCACCGGCACGTCGACCAAATCATCCCAGACACACACTTTGGCCCGCCTCGTCAGCTCCAACGGCCCATGGTCCGGCGTCTTCAGCGTCTCCACCACGTTCCACGCCTGCCCCTTCATAACCGCAATCTGCCTCGAAAACATCTTTTCCTGGAAATCCGGGTCCATCTGAAACACCCTCCTCAGCGCAAGCTGTGTCTGCGACCACCATGTGGTCGACGTGAGCAGCGGCAAGAAGTGATCCCTCGTTTTCTGGCTGAACGGCCTGCCGATCAGATCAACCGGCAAGAAAAGCCACCCAAAGGGAAAGCTCCTCCAGGCGTCCGGGTGCTTCCAGGGCCATGACAACGAATTGTCGATGGCACCGATGGAAATCTTGGGGTCCGGTGTGCTCGATACCGGCGTCGAGGCGTTCATGGGCCTCTCTGTTCGGTAAGGGCAAGACGCACGAGTCTTTGGCGGTTCTCTGATCGACAAATCCACCGGTCTCGGCCCCTCCTCCGGCTCCTCTGGTTCTTCCACGTTGGTGTTGAGCTGGACTGGGTCCGACACTATCGACGCTTTCTGAGCTTCCCAATCGACCTTGATCATCCAATTGTCCAACCCTCTGTCAGTATTCCGCATGATGTAATCCAAAATAACGAGCTTCTCCAGCTCCTCCCGGAACGACTGCTTCAGTGACTGCGTCCACACAAAGTTGCCCGGGCTTGGTGTTGCCGAGGCAGGGCTGCCTTGACCTTCCTCGTCACTATCTCCGTCGCCTTGCATCGCCCCCGTCGGACGGCAGTTATCCACCCATCTCTTCTTCTTTTTTCTGTGGGGATCATTCGTCCGGAAGCCAGATAGGTACTGGTCAGGCCATGGGTGTTCCCGCAGGAAGACGTTGGCATCTTTGAAGCCCTTGAGGAACACCTGGAAACTGCCAGGTTTGGCGGGCAGTGTCTTTTTCTTTCTCGAGAAGTTGTAGCGGTCCCAGAATGGGTAGTGGAAGGATTTCGATGAGAGGTAAACGACGTCGGTGTATGGGACCATGTGAGTTCGTAGCTGGGCGTCGAGGACGTACGCAGCAGCCTCGCTGACGTAGGAAAGATTGGGAATAAGACAAGCCCTGCCGAAACAGCACGGGAACAGGTTTCGATGAATCCACTTGTTCCATTTCGGGTTGCCAGCCGCATACGGCTCCTCGTCCTTGGGCTTGAACACTCCCACAACCTTGCCGTCAGGATTCCTCGCAAAGTAGCTGCCAGAGCTACCCTGCGAGATCATGAGCGGCTGCACGCCCTTCCGAATGGCCTCCCTAACGCTGTCCACAATGACTTCGAATTCCGCCCTTGTCATGTACCCCGGTTCTGGTACAGCCAGCTGTTCGGCTGTGACGGGGCGGACACCCTCAGGGGCTTGGAACACCGAGTGGTGAATCTCCAGCCTCTCTTCCTCGCCCGTCTTTTTGTTCTTCCCGCGCTTGAATTTGGAGGCAATCTCGTCCGCCCACCGCTCGAGGCGGGCATTGATGGCTTTCAGGTCGACCCCTGAGTTGCTCCGAGCTCGGCGACCCCGTCCGCGAAGATTGGCGGATGATGACGACCTCCTCCGCTTCGGCGTCGACATGCCCGAGTGCGGGCGGGGTTGTGTGATAGGCGCATATTGCGGGGCTTGAGCAGGTTGGAGGGAGGCATAGCTGTGGGCGAGGGGATCTTCGTCGTCGGAGTCGTCGCCGAACTGGTCGGCTTGTGCGAGCCTTTCATAGCCCGTTGTTGCTGGGCGCGTGCGTGGCATTGTTGCGGCCGTCGAGGACAAGAACACCCGGAGTGTGAGGACAAATGAGTGAGCGATAGAATTGCGACTGGATTGACACGTCTGTTGTTCAATTTGATGGTTGAAATTAAGGGAGGCCACAACCAGCAGCACTACCTGTCGTACGAGGGCAACAGCGATCTAGAAACCGGTAGGCTACGCGTAGAGAGAAGCTAGAGTATTAATACAGAAACTAAATTCGAAATATAAGCGTGAGAGTGGTTTCTTCTGCCAGGCCAGGGCAAAGAGAGATGATGGCTCAATCAGTAAGAAATGATTGTCTCCTGTTTCTGCTGTCGTCAGTGATTACAGCGAGGATCGAAGCGTACCAGGGACACGGAGCCAGGCCACCAATGAGGCAATGACGGCAGCGGGTGTGCTGGGGAATCCTGTGGAGCCCACAGTGTTCAGTTCCCCCCCTTCATCCCCTGCCGCACTGTCCAGGCCTGGCCGTCAAGGTCCCCAATAATTCCGACGTCCACCCACTTGCAATGTTTCAACAACACTTCATCTTTTTTCTACGAAACCTCCCAGCAGCATCAGCGTTGGCGTGATTGCTTGATTTCTTTTAGATCCCTCCCTACTCAACCACAACTCTCCTATCATTTTCCTCTCGGCTTTAGTCTCCCCCATCCGGAGTAGACCGGCGGCAGCTACCCACCAACCCTCCCCAATCGGAACACCGTTTCTGTTTCAACCCCCCCGTCGTCTTACTATTCTCATACTCATGCATGCAGTAGTGTAGCAGCCTACCGCCTCGTTGATCTAGAACCCTTTATTCGTTCCCTCGGCCTCGCACCAGCACACAACCAACACCACATGCCAGAACGTGGTGTCTCTTGGTTCTTGTTCAACCTCGTCGTGCAGAACACGTAATATTTCTTGCTACCGAGTTCCGGCCTTCTTGTCTGATTTTATTATCGTTCCCCCAGAACAGCAAGGCTGTTTTTCTTTTCTCCCCGCAAGCCCCCCTCATTGCTGCGAACAGGGGTTCAGCCTCAGTCAGAATGCCACGCCAATACTTTTGCTGGAAAGTCTGCCTCACCTTTGGCTGCGGCTGCAAAGAAGACACGGCCACCCACCACGTGTGCGACAGTTTTCGCACAAACTGCAGCTCGTGGGTCACGTACAAGACCACCAACAAGAGCTGTTCTTATCACCGACGGGCTAATGGCCTGGATCTGAAGCAACAGGACGACAAGGAGGAGGATTGGTCGGTCGTGAGCGAGGGCCCAGAGACGCCGGGGTCAGAGGAGGAGACGCAGTGTCAAGTGGGATATCAAGGGACCTGGGAAGGGCAGTATCTGAAGAGGAGGGCTGCTTGAATGGCAAGGGTTGAATATTTCCTGTGGATGATTTGCTGCTGGATGCTGACGTATTGGACAGGTCTTGAGGTTGGTTGATATTACGGACCAGACTGCTATACACCCATCGCAACTTACCCACATTTCTCCTTCTCACACGAGCCGCAGAACATCAGCAGGCATATGATGATATCAATAGTTATTCAGCAAATCAGTTGACAAGTTCACAACATGTCAGGGTATCTTGTGCAATACTGGTCTTGTGTGTCCAGAACCCGTCTCTTGCTATGGAAAGCAACTATTCCAACACACTAAGATGTATCTCGGTTATCATGATATCGAACGCCATATACGCCTGGGTATCTTGCTAACCATCCCCGAACCATGCCAACCCCTGAAAAAAAAAACCCGCAACTCCCAGCTTCCAGTTCCCAGTTCCCAACTCCGACCCCAGGGCCGCCAGTATTGCGGATGAGAATACCGCCCCCCGGCGCCATAATACATCCCCTTCGTCTGGCCTATTGAGCTTCGCCATGTTGACAGTAATCCGTGAATACCGTCTCGTGTCTATTCCCCCCGCCCCTCTCTAATCAGGCATAACCTTCTCCAACTCCCCAACAAACTCCTCCAACTCTTCCTCCTCACCATCATCCACCACTTCCTCCCCTTTTTCCAACCCCAAAATCTTCCCCCAATCAAACTTATCCCTCCCATACCCCGCATCCTCCATAGCCCTCCTCACCTCCCCCCTCAACCTCCAAACCTCCCCCCTCCTCTTGACAACCCCCCTCGTCTCCCTTGTCAACAACTCGTCCAACTCAACCCTCTCCTGCATCTTCTTAATCTCCCGCCCAAACATCTCAAACCTGAGCTCCTCCCTCAGAAGCTCCCCTCCCTTGTTCCAAGCGCCCCTCTTCAGAAAAGCCCCCCACCATCTGGGCGGCGGGCTCATCAAATAGTCCTCCGGCAGGTCAACCCCGGGATTATCCTTCTTCCAGCGCAAAAAGTCGGTTTGCTCAGCCATCATCTTGTCTTTAGGCTCCTCGTTTTGGTCGGGCAGCTTCGTGCTCTTCCATCTCGACCTGGAAGAAAGATCCATCGCCATCATTGAGGTGAAAAGTCTCTCCTTGGTCAGCTTTTCCCCTTCCCGGTCCGCCTCCTCTTTCCGGCGTCGGAGATGAGCCCTCCGATACCTCCCAGCAGCGTCAAAATCCTGCTCTAGCGACTCCCTCAGAGTAGAATTAAGCTCTCCCCTGATGATCTCGCCCAATGGCGGAAGGCGCGAGAGCCGCTCTTGAATACCGGCGATGATGGCCTCAAAGCACTTCCGCCCGCACCTCTGTGCTTTTGACGCCCTCGTCCTTGCACGGGGGGAGCTCTCAGCCGTGACGGGAGTCGCAAGCAGTGTCGCCAACGCACGTTGGTACTCACCCAGGCTCTTCGCCAGCGTGTCAACCGTCTCCCTGTGGGCGTCCAAGTCCTCGTAGATGAGATCGAGGGCGTCACCCAGAGCGCGGGTCTGGGCGGAGTAGATTCCGACTTGGTGGCCTAGGCAGTAGGGGTTGAAGGGTTTTGGGGAGGGGGGGGGTGGGAGGGGTCGAATTCATCCGTGTCGGGTGGTCTCTCTGGTTCGGGTTTTGGAAAAGGGCGGCGGGTGAGGTGATTTGGAGAGAAGGATCGCCAGAAGGAGCTGAGTGATGGGTTGGTTTCGTGATCCAACTGGTTTGTTGGGGAGGCACTGATTAGGTCGGATGATGACGGGACCGCGATTGCGTCCGAGCGGCGAGGTGAGCAAGACCGAGAGTGTTGTTGGCTTTGGGGTGGGCCTGATAGTGGTTGCAAAGCAGTTAGAAGGGCAATTGCCCGTGGTCCAGGTCGGTAACTCGAAGCGGTTTCTTGCGGGCTTGGATGGCGAGTCCCATCGTGAGGAGGCGCACCAACAGTGTCCTGAGCGCATGTGCCGGCGGTGCCCTGAGGGCGAGATGTCCCAGCAGAAAGAGGGGCGCGAATAGAGTCAGCAGCGTCGAGAGGACGAGCTAGTGTTGAGGCTTGGTTGCCCATATTGGTGGTCAGCGCACTGGTCAAGCTAGAGTATCGTACGGTTCTATTCTCGAGTGGCTCCGGTGCTGATGGCGTTCGATAGACTCCTGTGGTGATGGCATTCGACAAGTCCGTAAACAGACTGTTGTGGCAGCTTGGATTTCGGTAAACCTCTGTTGTGATAAAAGTTGGAAGAGTGTTCAAAATTGTCGTCGCTCTTGAAATATCCAAGTTGTGGTCCAGCTCAGCAGAAGATGGGTCCGGCGACAATGGCAAGAAGAAGAAGAAGGAGAAGAAGAAGAAGAAGAAGAAGAAGAAGAAGAAACTGACTTTGGGTGAGCCGGTGAGGTGAATACTCATTTTATACCCTGCTCGGCGAATATTTCGCAGCTTTCCGTGGGCGGAACCTTTGGTGAAGACAACCTTAACGATGATCTACATAGGGATAGCTTCCAGGCAGGAGGCGGCGAGGGGGTTGTTGATGGTCCTATGGCTTTCCGTCTGATGCTGAACGTGTTTGCTCGTCAAGAGTAAAGAGGCATGTTGCTCCTTGATATGACTTCACTGGAGCAAATATTCTCCTCTCATCCCCCTTGCTCCCGCTGTATCTCCCCTCTCTGTCGCCGTCGATGAGCACAGTGTGTCTGAAATCCCCTCGACTTCTCAACCCTGATAGCTTCACCACCCAGGCACCAGATACATCCACTTAGACAAAACGCCATCCACCAAACTCAAATCTCACTCAAAAAAACCTTAATGAAAAAAATGAAAAAAACCGCAAAATCAACTCAATACGTGAGCTCGAAAAGCCAGATCAAAGCCCTGCTAAAAGAAAAAAAAAAAACTTAACAGAAGCCGTCAGAAAAGAAAGTTACTCAAAGCTTCACATGGAGGGCAGCCCGAGGTTCCGAACTTTCTGACATGATTCCTAATTACATGTAAAAGTATTCCAACCAGATCAAAAGAGAAATCAACCCCGAGAAAACAGAACATAGCCTTTGAAACTTCAGGCGGGGGGGAAGCGGAGAGAAAAAACAGAACGAGCAAAAGAAACAAATCACAGAATAAAAACTACCAACCATTTTCTCTTTCATGTCTTGTAAAAACGTTCTTGAACACCAAAGTGGCGTTGATTTTGTCAAAAAGAGGAGAAAATAGATGTCAGCGCTCTGCAAGCCTCCCGCACCTAAGCTTTCTATTTGGTCTCATTACAGTGGGCAGGGCCACTGCTAAGCGTATCTTGCGTGCCCGGTGTTTTCCTGTGGTTTTTCCCTTTTCTTCATTTACCTTGGAACTTACTTCACCTTACAAAATAACACCTCTGACTGACCTGGCAGGAATCCTGCTTAACTCCCGGCATTTAAACATGACAAAAAGAAAAAAACCTGATTACCCCCAGCACACACATTGTCACCGGTGAAGGAGTCATAAGAAGGTAAAAACACACAGCTTGTCAGTGAGAGGTGCAGGCATTATCATATACGGCTGGCTCGTTCCGTACCTATGTTCAACAGCGTAGCTCGATCGTCTCTTGATATCTATCTCCTGCTTCAACCAGAGCCTATTTCATTCTGATAAAGTATTACATGTCCTGATAAGTTTCAGAGTCAACCATTGCCATCCCGGCGTCATTGACATAACCATGATGTAGAAAAAGCACTTGCTGGACAATGGAGCAGAGACTATAATGTATACAGTCTTTTGGTCTCTTTTCATGAAACCGCCTTCCCGAGTTCATACAAGGCTCAATTCCAAGACTCACCTCGTCGTCAGAAAGAGCTATTGCTCACAAGTTCCCAAGCCCAAAGAGGCTACTGCGGCCACCGCTAGATAATAGCAGTCAAATTGTCCAAAGAGAACAACCACAAACAACCCTAAATCCTGAGCTGAGCACCGTGCCAGTCACCTAGTTAACCTACCGCGGCTCTCGCGCAACAGTCATCTTCAACCTCAAAGTCTCCAAGCTCCATAGCCATCATAATGACAACAACCCCCATCCCCCCATCATCCTCCACTTGAGCACCAAACCCCCACAGCCAAAGAGCCGCCCCAAACGCCTTCCTCGCCACCCGCCAACAACTTCCTTGCCTTCCACACTAAAAAACCAACCCACCCTCCCTCCAGGTCACTTGACCAAACGTGCTAGTAACGTGCAACAAACCTACCTACCCCATACTTTTGCTGCCCAAACTCCACCACAAACCATCATCATTGACACACAAAACAAAACAGCCCTCCCCCCCCAAAAAAAAAAAGCATCGGCCCAGTCAACCTGTTGGGGGTCGATGGAGCCCTGGCGTGTGTAAAGAAAATGAAAGAGTACGTTACATACACCCAGTCCACAGAAGGCTCCAGCTTTTTCCCACCTACCCACGCGTATGCAAGGCAGAGAGTAAGCGAGGAAGCAGAGCAAGCAGAAACGAAAAGCCTCCCCCAAACAAGCGAAGCGCCAAAAAACAAACCAAAAAAAAATCCAAAAAAATCCAGGAAATATCAAATATCACGCAAAAAAAACTGCTGCACCATGAATCAGCCACTCGCTAGGTTATTGGGAACCTTAAGGGACAGGGCAGGGCATCGAACAATTCAACTCCATTTTGGCCCGTTTCCACTTGGACTCGCCTGCCACAAAAAGTCATCAAAAGAAGAATCCCCCACTTGTGAAAGGTGGTCTTCATGTAAGCTCTACTGCTGACGCCACATGGCTGTAACAACCAGTCTGATAGCCACTGGTGTGTCGAGCATTACTCATACCGCATGTCCTCCACCTCGGGTACAGCTATCCCAAGCTAGCCCATCAAAGCGACCCAGGCGCTGCGAGCTGGCGGGAAACAAGTCCTCCACAAGCCCGAATCTGACGACAATGACAGGGAAAAAAAAAACAAGGATGAGACAAAACAAGAGCATTCATCATGGGGGGAGAGGGGGTAGCGGGTCATGGTCGGGAGACGAGGCAGAAAGGGGAAGGAGGGCTTGAAAGAGTGGAGATATGCATGTTATGCATTCTTCAGCATATGACCACTTAAGCAACTCCTCCCCCCCTCAGAATCCAAACAAAGAGAGGGGCTTTCGGTCCGGTCCGGCGGACATGGAGCAAAAAGGTTGATGGTGATGGGCACAGCACAGCAGGGTATGCGAATCTTGGAACCTATCATACTGCGTCGATGTCGAGATAGGGGTTGCATATATGCAGGCATATACGCAAGCAGGAGAAAGGGGTGGTGTGAATGTCTGTCTGATCGAGACCAGTAAGCCGAGGAGGAGGGAGCGTGGAACTTTCCATCCCAGATTGCTGGGACTGCTGGACAGGAAAATGCAAGTCGATGCAAGGAGACAAATGCACTCACTTACTTTGCGCCATATCCAACATCAGCAGAAAGCCACCAAACCCAGCATCCAACTTGTCGTCACGCCACAGCTGCACGTTGTTGCTAGTTCTTCATTATTTGAACAAGAGGATGGCCAAGCCGGAACTCGTGCGCATCATCGTGCTGCCGCCGGCATGACAAATTGTCTCTTCGTGGTTCTGGGTAAGGAGCTTGATAGGTCCCGTCAACATGATGCATTATAGTAGTTTTTCCATCGTGCCTATAGTGAGGCTGCCCACCCCAACCACGACGGAAATGCTGCGGGGGGTTGGACATCGGTGGAGAAGATCCAGAGAGAACCAACTGTTCATGGTGATATGGCACTATGGCAATGCATCTGCGAGTTTTTTTTTTTTTTGTTTCGTTTCTTATTCCTCTTCCCCTCACGTCCCCAGGCATCTCTGACGGAAATAGCGAACTGCCAAGACCGGTGAGGTCGGGACAGGTCGCCGACGAGGGGGGGGTCGATCTGCCAGGTTGCACAAACGGAAACCCGGCCGGCTGGGAACACGGGGCCGACTAGGAGGGAAGGAACTCGTCGAGACGTTCGTTTCGTTTCTTCGGCCCTCTCCAGAGAGGATGGTTCCGCCCCAGCAGACCCAGTACTGCTCAAACATTTGGTTCGCCCGGCGGAGCCTTGTCCACAGGCTCGAGTAATGACCGGCGTCTTGTTGAGCCAGTCAGCCAGCGTCAAAACAGCATCGCATGGCGATCTCTTGCTGGTATTGAGCAGCGGCGCAATCTCCCCGGCGGTCTTCCGCGCGGTCCGCGATGCGTTGGCGAGGGTGCCGACAAGCCAGAAAACCAGAGATACGAAGGGGCGTTCGGTGCAAGCTGCAGTTTGCCAACCCATCAGATAGTTCTGACCAGTGCTGTTGCACCTTCCAAAGCTATTGGGACCGAAAAAAGGTGCATGCAGAAAGAGGCTGGGAGCAGGGAGAGAAGTACAGGTTACCCACGTAAGGTATTCCGTAACATATCCGTACCGTCTGTAATCATGACAGCCTGTCCCGAGGCGGTGGTTGCGCCAGGAGGGCCCTGGTCCATGGCGAGCAATCCCGTCGCTGAGCACGCAAAACCACCCCCTGCCCACGGATGGACCCCTGTCCCAAACCCTTCCAACCGACCCAGGTTTGGCTTGGTCGGGGAATAATAGAAGGGGTGTGTCATCTCGTCTTTGACGTGCAGCTCGACACCTGCCGCGATTCCCAGAAGCACACCGGACCCAGATATGCCGCACAAAGTTGTTCGGGGTTAGTATTTATTGCAACCCCACGGCATACCCACGATGGCTATCCTTCTGCTTCTGTTGCGGCCTTTTCTGCTCTCTGTGCTGTCGTTGTATCCGGGATAGCCGCGAATCATGAATTGTGAAACTCGGACCCAGCGCTGGGGATAGGAGCAAATGTGGCGTCTGCACGGTCATTGATTACCCACGACCCAGGACCGCAAGCAGACCGCCTCAATTTGACCAGTCATCTAACAGGTCTTTGAGCCGACATGAAGGTGACTGGGAATTCGTAGCCAAAGTTTGATGAGAGCGAGCACTGAGCCGGGTCTTTACATGTGCCTTGTGCCGTATGTCCGAAAACGACACCGACAGACAGCAGATGACAGCCAGGGCCGGAGAGCCTCGGTTACATCCAATCTCCAGCTCATCCATGGGAGAGGCCAACGCTGTCATTTCGATACTGCGGGATTCCTGCGCGTCACAGGGGGCTGCTTCTCGCGGGTTGGGGAAGATACGCAGCAATGTTGCTGGTCGCCGTTGGTCGCCGTTGGTCGCCGTTGGTCCTGTTTTGGTCCTGCACCGACGTCGCCTAATAACGGGCAAAAATCACTGCTGTTACTTTAACGAGCTGTTGAAGCTATCGTGCCATTTTCTCGTCCCCCTCAAACATTAGCCGCAAGAGATCGGCCCACCGCCGGGAACACTGAGACAGTACAGCACAATCTGCCGCGAGTTGACGAGCAGCCCGTTCGTCCCGTCTCCAGTGTCGGGTACCCATGGCGAGGAAACTGTCCAGATCCAGCCCAGACCCGTTGGTTTGGTTTGCGCACAGATGACGAGTGGGCAATAATTTACCGACCGGATGGATGCCGCTCGGCAGCGAAGACAGCCAACAGGCGCCCTGTGCCAGAGCGCTGGATTTTGGCAAGGAGTACGTACCCTGGGGACCCCAGCGTTTCGGCCCGGTTCGCTTCTCTGGGACAAGCACGCATGTTCCCTGGGCTATCCCAGTCACAGCTGTCCCGTCCAACCCTCCATCCACCTTACCCACCCCTCCCCTCCCATCATCAAGGTCCCTGCCCCTCTTGATTCCGTCCGATGAAAGTCCCAATTTGTTTTGTTTCGAACTTGACCCGGCACTTGGGCTGGTGGTATGATGGGCACTTCCTCCCTGATACGTTCCTATCAGACCACGTATCCTGCAGAGAGGCAGTCGGTGTGTGAGGTCCTCATGGGTGAGAAATGAGCAGTCATTCCGGATCGTCGATGGTTGCCGTTATGGGAATGGCGGTCGTAAAGGTCTCAAAAGCAACAAGTAAGAATCCTTCGATACCCGTCCTCATCCCGCCCAAACACGTCCGAGGCGGCACATTTCCGGCGGGGCCGATGGCGGGCTTGGGACGTTCTGTGCGATCCCAGGACCATGTCCTTGGGATTCTTGCCAGCCCCTTGGTCAGTGTTGACTGTGGTGTTTGTACCACAGCTCACAGCGGGCGGCGTTCTCGCTTGACGTCAGACCCAGCACCACCAGTGTTTGAACAGCCACAACACAATGCGCTGGACTCTCCTCTTGGTGCGAGGAGAACTGATCGTGCAGCTTTCAGTGTTCAGTAAGAACCTGCCCGACGACCCGGTTTTCTGTGCTTGTTTGATCCTGCAAGCCCTGAATGGTAGGTCGATATGCGAGCTCCCTTGAAATGGAGCCAGCATTATATTATAGGACTGGTGGTGCGTTAAACTCACACCACCCATTGAGCTGGGGCCCTTGTTTGTAGCCTTCGGGTCGCTTTTTGGTCGGCCACCGCTGCCGGGGCATCAAGTCCCGCAGCACGCCCAAATTTCCAATTCCAGGATACAACACAAGTGCTAAGGAGCTGGCCTAGGCATGAGTATCTGAACACTGCGTCGAGCCAAGACAAAGCCAACCCTCGCAGGCGGCGCGTGAACGAGGGAACACGTCGATTTATCCTTGATCTCCCAATCAAAGTCATATCCGACCCCCTTCGGCCGCGGCTATAGGAGTCAAGGTCCAAGTTGAGGAACAAGACATGTAACGTATGTCGTAGCCGGAATGAGGGCCTATCCCGATTAGCAGAGAGCTCCCCCTGGGGTTATGCGGGGGCGGACCTGTACACCGTGAGCCGTCAAGCATCCGTACAACAGCTCTTTGGCGATGCCTGTCCTAGTTGCACCCCCGTCTATAGGCAAGGAAGCCTCATATGTCCACGCAGCCAAAAATCTGGCCGCCGTCTTTGGCCTCTCCAAAGCGGTGTAGTGTTCCATAACGTAGGTGTAGTTGAATTTGACCGCCGCGCAGTCCCCCCATTATGGTAATCAGCTTCCCACCCACTTCTCTGGGAAGCCCCCAGGGTTCCAAGGCTGGCAGGGGCCAAGGGGATCCCTCCCGTATGTGTTCCATGGGTATAATGCGCCAACGATACGCACCCTGATCGACAAAACCCATCGTGGCGTGCAAGAGAGTGACGGGCGGGCCAATCTGAGTATCCTGGTTCACCTCGAGGGTCCACTGAGCAAGCTTTGCTCATTTCAAACGTGTGCGAGTGCCGCAGAGCAAGAGGCACATGGTCCGACACCGTTCTCGAAGTGAGTCCCGAGGGACCAGGGTTCGAGAAATATCTCCGCCCACACTCTCCGGACTGCATAATGCCATGAAGTCTGTGAAATACCTGACTCCATCTTCTCTTGCCTCTTGCCCCCATACTTGATGACGTGAATTCTGCCAGTCTTGTCTTTTTGTGGTCGCTGCCTTCTGTACCCCATAATTTTCCCTCAAGGTAGGTAGCAGAAGCCTCATCAGGAAAAACCATAACCATCAGACCGACACCATGGACGAAAGGTAGAGGGTACTCGCTCCCACAAGGTTGCCAGGCCAAGATGTGCTAAACACCGTGTAGCGATCTCCAAACGGTCCCGGTCGACAACACCTATCGCGAGGTCATCACTCTCAACGGCAGAGACTTTCAGAGATATGCCGTCGAAAACAGCATCTATTTCGCCCCCGTGGACGATGTGAGCAGGGACTTGACGGGCCACTCTGGCTTCTGGGCTGACTGTGCTCCGCGCTGGAACAGGACGAGATCGAGCGGCTTCACTACCAACACGAGCTGTTCAACATGGTGTTCGAAAACCGATTAATATTTCCTCCCGTTCCGCGGCCTCGGAGAATCTTGGAGTGTGGATCCGGATCCGGGGCATGGGCGATAGAAGTGGCAGAGCAGTATCCCGAATGCGAGGTGCGTATGGCATGTTTTGTGTCAGGTGTAGCCTATCCATCGGGGGTCTCGGGCGAGAACTTGTCAACGGTGACAGACGACAGCTTCGGCACTTGCAGGAGAATCCATGACAAGATTCCAGACTGACTTTGGCCAACAGGTCATCGGACTCGACATCTACCCCTACCCGGTTCCAGAGGAGATCCCCGACAACGTAGACTTCCAAGTGGATGACTTGAACAGTCCGTGAGAGCACCCCCAAACCCAAGCCCGCCCCAAATTCGAAGTTAACAATGAGACCAGGTCGACCTTTCCCTCCAACCATTTCGATCTGGTAAATAGCAGGTTGATGTCAGGAGGCATCCACGTAAACAGGTGGACAAACTATTTGAGCGACATCTACCGGGTGCTCCGCCCCGGTGGTTGGTGTGTATGTCGATCAAGAGGCCGAAGGCAGCGAATGGGTGTTAACCAAACAATAGCAAATGGTCGAAATTTACTACAACGCCCAGTCCGACAACGGGACCTTGACAGCCAGTCAGTGCTCTTTTTCAATTTATTGTGTGTTCCCGAGGCCTGGTGCTGACAAGTTGGTCCAGATCATGCGTTGCAAGTGTGGTCCCAGAGCTACTTGCAAAGCATACAACACTACAAAGATCCGAGGGTAGCGTTGAGATTGCAGACTCTGATGACACAAGCGGGATTTGTTGAAGTCGAATCGCGATTGATACCCCTTCCCCTGAGCGGGTGGTCCAACGGTATGTACCTGGTAGCCATCGGGCAACTGTGGCCCAAAGCCAGAGCTGACGCATGCATGAACAGATCCAAGAGATCGTGACATAGGGGTTGCGAATAGAGCAAATGCCCATCGGCTGCTATCGTCTCTTGCCATGTACCCTTTCTCCCAGGGTCTCGGGTAAGAACAGATCTAGACCGTTGCGGAAGACAGCCTGCTGACCGGAAGATAACAAGCATGTCAAACACCGACATACAGCTGCTTGTAGCACAGGCCCGGGCGGAGGCTGATAACCCGGCGTTCAAGGTATGTCGATGGCGTCGAGGTTCTCGAGTGAGTGTACTGACTCTGGTTTACAGGCCTATTTTCCGGTGTAAGTTACTGTCTCGTCAAATAAGCCGGGTGAAAGGGAGTAACGAGTTGAGCATAGCTGACATGATAATGTTTGCAGCTATGTCTGCATTGGTCGAAAACCAGGGAGCAGTAGGAGTCATCGGCACAGCGAGATTCCCCGATCACACACGCCGTCGTCGTCCAAAGGCGGGAGACAGAGTGATTCGAGAAAACGAGCGCGACATTGAGACAGACGGAGCAATCGAGAAGGGATTCCAGGTTTCCATCCAGGTTCCAAGTTGTTGGTTATGAAATGGCGGTAATGCCACATACGGCAGTCTCGGAGGGCCACTTACATACCTGCCAGCTGGCAGGGCCGTCTGAACCACGAATGATAATGGTCATCGCATATTGGTTGCATCTGCATTTGGAAAAGGAAGGGACGGGCCCGGGGAGAAGGGACATGAGGAGAGGAGGGACTCTTCGCGGTTCTTGCTGTGTTTCAGGTCTAGGCAAACTGGTCTCTCCCGGTCTAGGTTGCTTTGGGAAAGAGCATCATCGCCGCCCGACAATTGCCAGCCAGCGAATCTGAGAGAAGGAGCGATTGATTCGTTGTATAAGGTCGGTAGACGGGCAGGGGGGGAGGATTTTCATCGGAGGGTTAGGTGGGATATGTATGGATGGGACGGTAGACATAGGTGGAGGGATTCCAAACCAATTGAGGTGCCGGGCAACAACAGGAAACAAACAAGCGCCCCGGGAAGATAGAATTGTGATGAATGGTTTGTTTAGGTACAATTAACAGAGCGGAGGATTGGCTACCTTTATTAGTATTTAATCCATCTCATCAAGCAAACGGCGGGGACCTGAAAAAGGCGTCCCTCCATCTCGGTTCCGCCCGACTGGGTCCTCATCACCCGTCCTTTCTACTCATCACAGTGCCATTCATTGTCAAGTCGAGTATCACACGGTTTGATGCCCAACGGCCGCGCATATCCTGTCTAGAATTCACCGCTTACTCGGCAGTTGCCAGCTCCCACCTACCCGGGGCCACGACCCATCAGTTACCCTTCACAAACATCACCGCACTCCGACTCCCACTTCCCGCTCCCCGGGCCGCCAGCCCAAAAAGATAGCCAAGGCCCCGCCTCTGTGACATGGATGGGATCAAGCATCCGGGGAAGTCAACGGCACGCCCCGACCCCGGCAGTGGGCCTGGTGGCTTGGGGGCCGTAGATCAGGTGATTGCCCTGTCGTCTCTTGCGACGACAGTCTTGAGCTGGCCCTTGGGGACATACGGAGTATCTCTTTTGTTATAACCTTCATGGCCACTCTCGAGATCCCATTACAGTCGACAGCGGGAGATGGTGGTAGGCAAACAATGCATGCTTCAAGCCAGCCACGTGGTGTGCTCAGAGATCCTCCGCGATGGCTTGGCTCCAATCATAACTAGACCTATCGCAATCTTTTTCTTATCGTTGGTTATGTAAGATAGCCAGAGGTAGAATGGTTCCATATGCCCATTTCCTAGAACACATTCACACATTCTGCCACTTCATCAGCGATGTCCATCAGGGCACCAGGGCAATGGCTGATCTGAGCCATCTCCAGCGTGACGTCTTAGCGCATTGGGGGACCAAGATCCACCTGCAGCGGGGATGTGGGCAGCAATTGGCTGCATCGCCTAGCGTAACAGCTGGCGTGCATGATCGGGTCGATCCGCCGTGGCAGCAGCAACGACAATCAAAAAAATAAAATAAAACACAAGATCTTCACTTCAAGACAACGACAACAACAAGCAAAAATGGCCGCCAGACTCCCTTCCTCCGTGCTTCGCAGCGCCGTCTGCCGGCCCAGCCCGAGCCTCAGGCAATCACCAGCATGGCTCAGATCCGCCAGCTTGCGCGCCTCATATTCCACCGAGGCGCCTCCATCACCACTCTACGCCAAAATTAGAGAGGATCTTAAGGGAGCCATGAGAGCCAAGGACACCAACCGCCTGACTGTTTTGCGTGCTGTCATGGCTGCCACCTTGAACGCCAGCAAGACCGACAAGCCCATCAAGACCGACGTCCAGCTCGTCGATCTCCTCCGCAAGATGGCCCGCAAGTCCCAGGATGCTGTCGCTGAGTTCAAGGCTGCGGGGAGAGAAGACTTGATTGAGAAGGAGGAGATCCAGCAAAAGATCATTGAGGAGTACACCGCCCAGAGCAGCGTCAAGGAAGTCGGCAAGGAGGAAATCGAGCAGCTTATCACCAAGGTGGCTCAGGAACTCATTGCGGCGGGTACTACTGATGCGAAGGCCCTGAGAGGTGCTGTCACGGCAAGGGTGATGGGTAAAGAGCTCAAGGATGCGGCTGTTGCTGTCGAGAAGAAGGAAATTACCCAGATGATTGGTGAGATCTCGCAGAAGCTGGCTGAGTCGTCATAGTGGCAAGGGAACGCCACATTAGGTCAATTCGGCGATGATACCAGCGTTTCCGATGCTCGATTGTTTCACATGTATAGTATGAAGATTGGCAGCGACACATTGAGCGGTGGTCGACAAAGCTAGAATTGTACGATATTGAGATCTTTTTCCCCCCCCGTTTTCACGAATAGTTGAGACGTTGGGCTATGTTTCGGGGTGGTCCTTGGGAAACTGAGCAAAGCTATCCCGCAAGGACCAACCCTCGCCGATTGCCCACCATGACGGCGCATATTCGTCACTAGTTCTGTTTGTCTTGTCCGCTTTGGCCGTGCAAGTTCGATGGGGTGGCATCTCTTGGTTTACGCGCTTTGGTTCAGCACGCCTTGAATGTATTCGTCTGAACAACCATCTCACTCTGATGGTCTCTGGACCGGAAGTCCTTCTCGGCTGCGAGGACTGTCTTTCTGTATGTGCGGGGGAAAAGATTATTAGCTACCGGTGCTATGGGACGTTTGTTTGCAACCATTTTCCCATGTGGTGGTGCTTCGCAGGGCCCTCTTCGAGTCAGGCAACCACACACACCACTTAAGTGTACACACCGGGTCTAGGAGCGTGGCTTCCAGGATTATGAATCTCCTCATTTTGGACATAAATCAACTGAACAGATTCCTTCTTCCCCTTCTCTCGGTTCTGGTATCTCTTTTATTTTACCTACCTCACTTAAGTGCTGGCAGCCCAGCTTAGAGCCTCTTGCAGCTACTACTCGATACATGCCCTGCATGTTGAACCACCACCTACTTTGACCCCAATACCCCAGCTAATACTACACCTACCACAACCACCATGACAACCCAACTCTCCACCCTCCCCCTTTTTGGGGACAAGCCCGCCGCCACCACCACTACCACTTCCCGTTCCCAAAAATCAACCATGACGACAACAACAACAACAACAACCACCACCACCATCCCTCTTGACATTTCGAAACCTTACCCACCAACCCCCTGCCCCTCCCCGGACCTCAACGGAATCGGTCTCACTTACCAAGTCAACCTCGGACATGTGGACGTGACAGACTTGGATGAAGAGCGAGGGAGGAAACGGCTGCGTTACTGCGAGGAACCCACACCCAACGACGATCAAGCTTCCAAACGGACCAACACGCCTGATTCGCTCCGCGGAAGGTGTAGATACCGCTCGAGCAGTGTTCTGAATAGAGCTTGGCCGAGGGAGGAGAGGAGGGGAGGGACAGGGAGGAAGAGGCATGAGAGAAGTCGTATGTACCTACAATGGCAATACCAAGTGGGATGGGTGCTGATTGGGAACACACAGAAAGTCCGTCGAGGTCAGGGTCGCCGATGGGGGAGGGGGGGAGGAGGAGGATGAGGACTAGGAGTCGGGGGAGGGAGCATACCCGGTGAGGGGGAGCTGGGTTCTTCTTTTATTGAGGGGGGTTATATGCAATGTGGGATTCGGAGCTGGTTGTTGTGTTGGAAATAAATTGACATCATGGATTTGATAGCCAGGGTCAGTGATCACCTTTCGTCAAGGGGCCTTTCGGCGTCTTGAATGATTCTCATCTCGTGTAATTAAATGTGAAGCAAGTGTTTGCCTGTGGTGTGTTCCAGGTTGTTCTAACGGTTGGGATAGGTATCGGATAAGATTTAGGATAGTGCCAGCCTTTTCTTTCAGATTTTTTATTATCTTATAGTCATCTCATCTCAGCAGATACGCCATGCTGTTGCCTATCGTGTGTTGTTGCTCTGGACCGGTGAGGGTATCAAGTGAGATATTGATAATGGCCATAGTTTTTCAAATCGTTCCACCGCTGAACACATCAGATAAATATCGCAGAGGGGTACTGCCTCCTCTACCATAAAAGCGGCTTATCTGATGTCGCCCCTACATTTGATATCGTACGTTGTTGCTCTGGGCCGGCGGGCAACTGCATTAATACTCTGTGATGTTCCAGGCTGTTCCACCGGTGAGAAAAATCGGACGAGTTTGTTGATGGTTACTGCCTTCAAGTGCTTTCTTGAGAGATATCTCATCCTATCTGGGTGGATATGCCATCCGTCTTCCCATCGTAAGTTGTTGATGGTGCTCATCAAGATATTGGTTCCAGGCTGTTCGACCGGTGAGTATATCGGATGAGATTTGGAGATAGTAGCTGCTCATTGTCTAGGGGGCTTTTGGGATGGCATCTGGTCTCCTCGACCGGTATCGATCATTGCCATGTTCCAGGTTGTTCATTTACTGTTTCAAGAAGGCCCTCAATAGGTAATCAAAACATCTATATCCCATCTCATACTCAATGTTGCCCATCGTAAGTTGTGGAGCCATGGGGGCGAGATTGTTCATGGCGTCCCGTCACTGTGCAAACAGAGGTTACAGAAGTGGTTGATGATGCATCAAGGGCCTTCTAGTGCCGTTCTGAGGCTGCAGTTGGGATTGGGTAGACAGCGAGGAAATCCCGAGGACTGTCTCTGACTGGTGTCTTGGCCGATCGCAAATATCCCATCTTGCATGTCCCTTGATGGCCCTTGATGACATTTGCCGCCCCGGACGCCGATTTGAACTTGGTACGAGATAATAACATAACCACACCGCAACAAGAGGCTTTGCCCCAGCGTCTGATGCATCACGGTCGCTGTGGTGGACTAAGCAAGGCACGGTCTGCGCAGCGGCACGTGCCACACCATCCGCTGCAATCTTCGAGGGTCACGCGCCTATCGCTCCCAGCCGATTGCGATAAGGCCTCTCGGCTCTCAAAAAGTGAGCGACCAACCCAGCCAACGTCAACAATAGGTTCCCAGCTCCCACAATATCCTGCCTGGTTATTTGCAGTGCTCACTCTACTCTACTCTCCCAACTCTGCCCTCACCAAGGATCCCTCACCCTCACCGTCTTCCTTCCTTTGACAACCTCTCTCCTTCATCTCCCGTTGCCCTCCCTCTTCCATACCTACCCATCCAAGCAACCCCCACTACGGATACCATCGCTTGATCCATTCTGCAGCGGGTAGCCCAGTATTAGGTACTGCGTATGCAGCAAGCCCCACCACAGCAAGGCTCCCAGTCACTACCACGGCAGCTCATTCCCCTCCGGCAACCCTTAACAGCAACACACCACCCGTCCTCATCGGACTGCTTGTGATGTCGGTGCATCTTACATCTCATCATTCGCCCGAGTTGGTTGCCTAGGGCTGGACAACCGATTTTTTTCGACAGAAAAGAAAGACCCGGTGCTCTGGTTGAGTGTGGGCGTTGTTGGTAGCTTCGTTTCAACGGTATGGTACGCCCCCCCATCCCGGCATGTGACTGGTCAACTCCTTCTCATCATCCCATATTCACTTTCTCACACCGACTTCACTTGCCTATCCTGTCTTCCAGCTTCTTTCATCTTCTTCAGCGGTTCTCAAACCAAAGCTAGTTATGCTTACTCTAACATCTATCACAGATACATACCACTAAAATTTGACTACAAGATTAAAACAAAATAAAGAACAAACAGCCAGCCAAGCACAGTTGGGCAACATGTCTTCCACGTCGTGGAACCCGGCCGACTTGCTCAACCCCAAGGCTGCAGCCGGATCGTCTGCTACACCCCAGCCTGGTGAAGGCGCCTCGTCATCCACGCCAGGCCCTTCGCAGCCATCCGAGCAGCTCACCTTTGAGTTCACCGGTCCCGATCAAACGCCCATGGAGCTGAGCGCCCCGACCGGGTTGGCTAGTAATCGTACCATGCCCATCTTCAAGAACGGGTTGGGTGCTCAACAGAGTATCGAGCGCCTTCACAATGTCCAGGAGCGCATTATGGTGCCGCCGCCAAAGAGGAGAAAGACAGCGAACGAGAATGATCCTTCGCTGCCTGCAAATAGTATTTTCTTCTCACCCAGCAGCGGCATCCTGGCTCAGCACATCAAAGACCGATCCGATGGACCCTCACAGTCATCTGTGGCCCCGGTCCCCGGCGCTACAATTGACTTGACCGATGACACCGACGTCGAAATCATTCCCCGCAGTCCCCAACAGGAGGAGGTCTGTTTTGGAATGGTTGAGGGCGCCTTCATCAAAGGCCACATGATCCCAGCCCCGAAGCCTAACATGATCTCTATGGGCGGTCCTGCTTTTTGGCCTCAAGTCAAGATTCTGCTCAAGAGAACCCCGGGCGATCCAACCACCAAGATTTATGCCCATGATTGGCAAAAGCGCTGCATTGGCTTGGTTGATCCCAAGACGGCCAGCGTTCTTGCTCCTCTCATGGACATGGCTGGAACCTTTGGGACACGCACTGACTGCAGAATCCCCGTCCGACGCAAGAATCTCGGCGAAGAGGTTGGGCAGCAGGTGTCCACCCAATTTAAACTCGAGTTGATGATTTATGGTCTTCGCTCCTTTGCTGATAGAGTGGGTAAATTGTTGCAGCGGAAGAACATTAATCTTCTTAGTCCGCCGCGAGTTGAGTCCGGCGTTAAAGTCTTCAACCCTCTGGCCAAGGAGAACCGGCCGCAGCTGCCTTCCCTTGCCCGCGTCAACAATGTCGTCCAGTATCAGGCTCCGCCCATGATCAAGTCGGTAGAAGAGATTCGGTCCGAGGTCCTGGGTGTTTTCGACTCCCTCCCCAAGTCGGACGAGCTGCCGGAGTTGGATCCTCCTCCCTCTGTTTTAACACCGCTGCTGAAGCATCAGAAGCAAGCTCTGTTCTTCATGTCTTCTCGGGAGTCTGAGCAATTGCCAGACGCTGATAGCAAGGCTCCCGTCACATCAACATGGAAGCGCAGGACAAATCAGTTCGGCACCACGGTCTACTACAATGTGGTCACCAACCAGGAGGTGATGGAACCGCCCCCTTCGACTCTTGGCGGCATCCTTGCCGATATGATGGGCCTCGGCAAGACGCTCAGTATTCTGTCTCTCTTGGCCAAGACTCTGGACGAGGCGCAGGCCTGGTCACAACGTGAGCCCCTCCAGCCCGTCGTCCAGAATCAGAGGCCACAGAAGAGCCATGAAGCCCCCCGCGCGCAGGTTTTGCCCCTGTCACAAATTCGCCGGAATGTGAAGGCCACTTTGCTGGTGTGCCCGCTGAGCACAATCACCAACTGGGAGGAGCAGATCAAGCAGCATATAGAACCTGGAAAGCTGAACTACTACATCTATCACGGCGCCAACCGTATCAAGGACTCTGCCCAGCTGGCCAGGTACGATCTGGTGATCACAACTTACGGATCCGTCACAAGCGAGCTCAACGCACGTCTCAAGAAAAAGCCGGGCCTCTACCCCTTGGAGGAAATTGCCTGGTTCCGCATCGTTCTCGACGAAGCCCATACAATTCGCGAGCAAAACACGCTGTCGTTCAAGTCGATCTGCCGACTACAGGCTAACCGCCGTTGGGCCGTGACCGGAACACCAGTTCAAAACAAGCTCGAAGATCTTGCCTCCCTTTTGGCATTCTTGCGCCTGAAGCCCTTCGACGACAGGAGCAAGTTTATACAGTACATCATTGCTCCCTTCAAGGCTGCTGATCCGGACATTGTGCCCAAACTTCGGGTTTTGATTGACACCATTACCATCCGCCGTCTCAAGGACAAGATCGAACTCCCGGAGCGCACCGACGAGGTTATTCGCCTCGAGTTCTCCTCCGAGGAGCGCAAGGTCTATGACCTGTTCAAAAAGATGGCCGAGGAGCGTGTTCAGGTCTTGACGGGCCAGGGCACCGGCCAGACCCGCATTATGGGTGGCAAGACCATGATTCACGTTCTGCGGTCTATTCTTCAACTTCGTTTGATCTGCGCGCATGGCAAGGATCTGCTGAATGACGATGATTTTCAAGAAATCCAAGGCTTGTCGGCAGATGCCCCCATCGATTTGGATAGCGAGGACGACGACGGGAAACCGGCCCTGACTGAGAAGAAGGCCTATGAGATGTACTATTTGATGCAGGAGGGCAGCAGTGATTTCTGCATCAAGTGCAACAACAAGCTTGGGGCCATCGAGGTCGACGACCCAGAGTCTGATCAGAACAACGACGTCTTGGGCTACATGGCGCAGTGCTTCCACGTCTATTGTCCAACCTGCATCAGGTTCGTGCACCAGCACGGCAATGGCGATATGCATCAGGGCTGCCCTACATGCGCCTTTGCTCAAAAGGCTCACTGCGTTGAACTCCGCCGAAGCAAAGCCGATGTTGAGCACGAGACCCGCCAGACGAAGACTCGGGCTGGCAAAATCATTCCTGATGATCGGTATACTGGGCCTCACACAAAGACTCGGGCTTTGGTCGAAGAGCTTCTAGCCAACAAGGCCCGGAGTGAAGCCAATCCGGACGAGCCACCTTACAAGTCTGTCGTCTTCTCGGGTTGGACTTCTCATCTTGATCTCATTGAGATCGCTCTCGACGACGCCGGTATCACCCACTCCCGTCTTGACGGAAAGATGACTCGCAACGCTCGCAACCAAGCCATGGAGGCGTTCCGCGATGATCCCAATGTACAAGTCATTCTTGTCAGCATCATGGCGGGGGGTATGGGCCTCAACCTGACAGCTGGCAACAGTGTCTTTGTCATGGAGCCTCAGTTCAATCCTGCCGCCGAGGCTCAGGCCGTCGACCGTGTGCATCGTCTGGGCCAGAAGAGGCCTGTGAGGACGGTGCGGTATATCATGAGCGGCAGCTTTGAGGAGAAGATGATTGCGCTGCAGGAGAAAAAGAAGCAGCTGGCCAGCTTGAGCATGGACCGTGCCGAGGCCGAGGGCGTGAGAAGCCAGAGTGATGCGGCGAGGCAGAGGTTGCAAGATTTGAGAAGTCTCTTTAAATAGAGGAGACTTGGGGGTGATTCATGGCGATGGCTTGATTTTGCATTTTCAGCCGCAATGGTTTTTCACCGTTCACTTTTCCTTCTCTCGGGTTTTTGCAGCATTCCTTTACATCATCGGCGCACATGACGACTTGGATGAAGATGGATGGCATCATGGCACAGGCGCAAGGCTCATGGACGGCAGTTTTCTCACGTTTCGGGGGCATTTATATCATCCATCATGATTGCTGTCAGCATTGTCATCACTGCGCTTTTCCTCAACATCGTACAAGGCGGGTTAATCGGGAACCACGGTTTTTTTTTTGCTTTGGAGTTTGGGGGTTATGCTGTGATTCTCAATACCCTCTCTGCTCACTCTTTTCATTCCGGTGCATCGCAGATGTGGGGAACCAAAGGGGGCGGCGGACTGGGCATCAACGACGACACTAGCACACGAAGACACTGCATAACAAGCATAGCGATTAGGTTGGCGGGGCTGGGTTGATTGATGGGGTGGGAGGCACACACATTCCGTTTACAAGCGGATTCATTGTTTTTGTTGGTCGTGTTGTTTTTATCATTTTCACCCCTCTGCTCTAGTTTTCTTCTTGGCGTTTAATCATGCATATCAGCCATTGATGGGGAGTGGGCGGGCTAGATAGATTCTTCTTTTCTTTTTCCTCGCGAGTTTTACACAAGACAGAAGAAGAGGCAGATACCATTGGGGAGGGAAATCGTTGTTTTTTTTTTTTTTTTTTTTAATCTTTGTAGCGTTTGCTTGTTTGTTTTTATTGCTCATGCTAGACTTATTTTGGTGCGATGATTTATCTCTTGTAAGGCATGTATTTTTCTTTCTTTTATTCTTTCAAAGGGATGGATGGGTGGGTAATGTGGTTAGAGGAAGTTTATCATTACCTATCTCGACTCTGGTTGGCTTTTTGTGTTTTTTTTTTTTTTTTTTTTTTTCTTATGTTGATACCCCCTACATCATCATCATACACAATGCTCTAGTTTCTTCATCAAAGTAAACGGGGATAGCGAAGGGATGGGGAGGGGATAGTGGTGTAATTTGGGATAGGCGGCCTAGCATAAAACTCATTGAGATAAATAAAAAAAACATATGCATAACTCATCAAGACGGGAAAACATGTGGATGTGGGGATGGGGGAACAAGACGACAGTTTGTACAGCAGAATTCTTTTTTACTACCTATGATGTGCATTTCTCCCTCGCACAATCACATACGACCATACCCAGCTAAAAATACGGCATCCCGTCCGCTCTGCCCGAGTCAAATAGCTGAAGGGCCGAATCAGTACTCAGGTGGGTGACCACTGGGGAATCCTCGGTGTTGTATGTTTTTTTTCTTCTTCTCCCATCTATTTCCCCTATTCATCCATCTCCCCGGTCTGGCTTCAAGCCCTTTTGCCTAGCTAGATAGGCAAATGTTACCCAACAACTACAAAGACACCTATCTCCTCCCTCACCAGGGGCTGTCCACCAACACGTCGGTCTGAAACTTAGTTACAAACATCATTGTTCTGCCCAAAGCGTTGGGAAGAAAGAAGGCTAATTCGAAGGCGAAATACGCCCTTATCGCACAAGCCATCACCCCCTCAACGACGAACCTCCCCATGCCCTGGTGGAGGAGATGGAGAAGCACATCGCTTACCAAGGTGGTTCAAAGTCTCAGTAAATCTGTAGAAGAAAATAGGCCCAATATGAAATCTCCGCTCAGGATCACCCTCTCTGCCTAACTCTTATTTCTCCAAGCCTCACGATCAAGGTTCTGAAAAAAACAAAAACAAAATGCCATCTCTCCAACAAAAGGTTGATGCATCTTTTCCCTTGTTGTGGTCAACTTTTGACAAACGAATTCCATGTCGAGTCACGAATCACATCACATCACACTCATCACCAACCAAAACATCATCCTATCTACCCCACCTTCGCTCTTTATTTCCTCTACCTACACTACAAAAAGTTATACCACCCTCCCCTACTAAAATTCCAAACTATCCCCCCAAGAGAAAACCATACCAATCTATCAAATGACCACCATCCATCAATCCATCCATCGCTCTCCTCCTCCTTCTAGCCTCATACCTAAAGAAAAAAAAGAATTACCGCTACCTCTCATTCAACCTATTAGGCTCGGGAATGTGTGTGCAAAGTGTAATGGTAGTGGTGGGTAAACATAAAATTTCCTCTCCATCTCTCTCTCAAAAAGAAAAAAAAAAGAAAACTTCTAAAAAGTGGGTTTCATCATGTCCGTAATCATGTCCCGGTATTTTTAATTCCCCCCTATCCGCTTCTTCTCTTTTTCGCTCAAGGTATCATTTCCTCTTCCGAATCATCTGTCCAATCCTCCTCCTCACCCTTGTCCTTACTACCCTCCTCCTAAGGATCGCCAGCCTCCTCAACCTCGGCCTTTGGCGCGTCCGCATCCGTCATCTCCTCGTCCTTGGAGTCTGACTTGGACTCGGCAGCCTTGCGGGCCTCCTCCTCGGCCTTCTTCGCCGCCCTCTCGGCATCCAGGCGGGCCTGGAGTGCTTGCCTGTCGGCCTCGACCTTCTCGAAGTGGCGCTGGACGATGGGGCCGGCAAGAGCGCGGATCTCATCAATCTTGGCAACGTAGACGGCCTTGGTGGTGTCGTCACCCTCGTCGTAGAGCCAGTCCTGTAGATTGACCGTCAGCGACAGATCACATCACACCTGTACCAAGTGACCAAAACATACCTCAGTAGCCTCGAGCTTGGCCTTAATCTTCTCCTTCTCCTCGTCGCTGGCAAACTCAGAGTACTGGTCGTCGAGCTTGTTACGGAGGTCGTAGATGTAGGTCTCAAGCTCGTTCTTCTTCTCCTCGGTGTCGGCGACAAGCTTGTCCTCCATAGCCATGGCGGACTCCTTCTCAAAGAGCTGGGCCTTGGCGCCCTGGTCGAGGGAGAGAGTGGCGCTGACAATTGGCAGGTCGCCCTTGCGAACCTGCTTCTTGACCTTGCGGGTCTTGGGCTTCTCGTCTGTGTCCATGGCCTTTTGTGTAAAAGATTCGGTGGTTAGTTTATTTCTCTCTTGCTCGTCGTCATCTTCCTCCCCAACAGCTCCAGCGTGGTGATCGGATTCGCTAGTCGCGGGCGCCTCGGTCTTGCGACGTTTTGGCGATCTGACAGGCACCTCCTCCATTCCACCCGTGGTGTTCATCTGTGTGGAATCCACCGATAAGGGGTTGTTTTCACGTGTTGGGAGAATACTCACATCGCCTTCCTTCTTGTCACCCTCCTCCTTGATCTCCTCCTCGACCTCCTGGTCCTCGACGTAGTAGCCACTCTCGACGTTGAGAACACCGTGAATGTTGACACGGGCCTTGAGCTTGCAGATCATGAAGTCCTCTGGGCCGCCGGTGGCCTTGACGCCCTTGACGGAGAAGCGACCGATGAAAGGAGGGACCTTTCCGGGGAGACCCTCTGGTTGGGCATATCTGGCCTCGAGGTCGAAAGCCTGCTTGCGGTAGAAGGTGAGAATCTTGGTTGATGGCAGGACGTTGCCCTTGTTGAAGACGGTCAAGCTGGTGTCCTCGTCGGGGATGTCGGCATCCTTCTCCCAAGCGAACTCGATGGGGTAGCTGATGATGTCCTGGACGGCGAAGTCGCGGACCTTGAAGACGGGGGAGAGAATGGCGCAGCTGAAAGCGCAACCGCGGGCGATAGCCTCGTCCTGGTTCAGGGTGAAGGAGAGGTTCTTGTTGAAGAAGTTCTGCACGCGCTCCTTGATAGAGGGGACACGGCTGCCGCCGCCAACA